>NC_069130.1:22613010-22966344 GCF_026914265.1 Mya arenaria
GACACAATGATTAAGGTCAGATTGTCACCGCGAGTTATACAACATAACCAGACAACAAACACAGACAGTCAATATCGGTTTAAATTGTTAAAGATTTTAATTACTGCATTGAAACAGTCAGTGCTAGTAAACGTTCGCTACAGGGCTGGGGTAGATGGATTTGCATTGAACTGAAATATTTGTTAAATGAAAACGCAACCGCATGTGATTAAAAAAACTCGAATTACTAAACACACTTCTAGTTCTTAACTTGATAACATCCACGGGATCGGCCTCTTCAGACATCTCGTGTTGAGGTGAAATAATAGGTTTAGCATAAGTAAGTCAATTACTTATTCAAGTTTACGTCTAAAATCTACTTAGATCTTTATTTAAACGATCAAGCTCACTGAATGTATGGAGGCCAGCCCATGACAACATTTACACAATCAGGAAAATCTTAACTAATTTCATTTTTTATGTGAATTCTATGGCTTCCCTTGATGCACATTCGCACTAATTGTGATGGAATTTTATTTGCAGAAAATGTTTAATGCGACCCTCAGCGTGCTTCAATGGTGGGTAATAAATCAATGTTTTGCAACGTTAAATTTCTAAATAAGACAACCGTCTCAAGTTCGATAAGAATTGTGTTCCATTACAACAACAGCCATCCCCCCAAAAATGATATGTTATCACAATTACATCAAACAAATTAAATATATATATATATATACTGATATACTCATGTGGTTTACTTACTTGTAAATGTCCTTGCATATTTCTTCAGCAAGACCATATTTAATATATAAAGCCTGACCAGTTTTCATAAAACATCTTAACTCATTTCATAACATAAGTTGATTTCCTTCGTTTTTTCATTGTCGTTCAAGATTTTATATGTATTAAAGACAATGGTTATGAAAATAAAGTATTTTATATCTAATATCTTAGTATATGACCAATGAGATACTTCAGAAAATTTCTTAATAATACAATGAATATACAGGGACAAGCCCAGAAGTAAAAAATAAAATAAAAACTGTTAAGGGGCACAAGGCAAGGGCCCAAACAACAATAAACAATACATAGAATCATATAACCATCAAATACACAAACACAAAAAACAAAATTACAAAGACGAGAAATGTTACCAAATAACAACAACTTAAATATTCATATAAATTTGTGTGAGCTTGCGAACTCGAAAACTAGTTTAAACCCCAAAGTAAAAGCCACATTTGTTGAAACATACGTACAATTTTAATTATAAACTGCGTAGATAACTCTATTGCGGAAAAGGGGAATTGAATTACACACAAACGCATTGCCGTCGAGGGAGTTATCTTAAATTTAGTTTCCTGTTGTCTTGGAGGTGAAGTGGTCTTTTGGATCGATTACATCCGCTTCGTACATATCATGTGCGACCTTTGAATATATATTGTGCATTATCAGAGATGATGACTGCGAAAGCAGAACCATAGACAGGAAAACAAACTGAATCATATCTCGTTTACCATTGAAGGGTCAAGATCGTCATCGTCATCAAAGATGTAACAAAACAAACATTTCAACAGCGACTGCCTTGCTCACTATATTAAATCAAGAATAATAAATCGAATTGTGTAGGATTGTTTATTGAGTCAAAATAATGCCAGACATTTCGGTAAGTCCGCGACAAACCTGACAATGATTTTATTTAATAATTTGAAAAAAAAGAACTAATAAGAGTAATAGGGTCATTCAATACTACAAATTACAGGACAGTTGTCATGTTAGATGGTATACACAAATCTGACCCGTGTGTATTCGCGTGTACGTTTGTCATAAAGAAATAAGTACTTGGGCTAAGACATGTTAAACGTGCTGTTTCACCACAACACGCAATGTCTTAAGTTAATGACATCAATAATTTTATCAAGTTAAGTACTGTTTGGATTTAGTGATTTGATATTTTCTTATCACATGCAGTTTTGTTTTCACTTTTCACAATTAGTGGTAGAAAAAAAAAAAATATATATATATATATATATATATATTATATTCCTTGAAACGATAGATATAATCCACATGTGTTTAACTTGTCCGCCCTGTCTGTATCTGAGTTGTAAGCTCCAAATCACCCGTAGTTCAATTCTTTTAATACATTTCTGTTATTTTCAAAATATGTTTCTAAACGCACATGGAACTATTTTTTTGTGATTAATTTAATGAGAATCTTGCTTCAAGCGTTATAATGGCGGTTTTCGGAAACGTGAATGAAATAAAACAACTGATGCCTCGTCCGAACAATTTACATATCGGGTTGCGGCTAGTAAGAAATATCTCAAAAGGACAAATACACAAGCAATATGCTGTGCCTTATAAATGATCAAACAACTGTTTAGTGCCTTAAACTGACACTTTTGTCTGGACAGTAATTGTAGAATCAGATTAAAGCACGCTTGCTTAATATTTTAATACATTTAAGCGGTGTCAGTTTTGTCATTTTGACGACTTACGCAGACTATTAAATGAACCAAACAAAATGAAATAAATTATGTGAGCTATATATTTTGCGCTTCTGAACTGTATTCCTCAATCGTGGAAATCGAAACTTAAACTAGATGCAATGGACTTGAATGCATACAAGGGTTTTTTGGAATAAGGTAGATGAAACATCAAGTAAACTATGGAAGCTATTCATCAAAAAAGATTTTTTAAGAAAACCCCAAAGTAAACCATTAGAGACAAACTAGGAAAAGAAGAACAAGGGCTATGTAATCTTGACTGGAGAAATGTTTGTTTTCAAGCATTTAAACTTTGTATAGGTGCCAGATTACGAGCATTTCAGTACATTTTGAAGAACCCCAAGAATTTCGGAAATATTTTAAAAATAAGAATAAGTCTGTTTCAAATAAAATCGAGAATATTTCCAATATTTTGACGGTATATTGTTTGATTGTTCAAACGAAGACGTTGGAGCTGAATCTTGAATCTTGCTATTTTATGAAGCCTTGGGAAAATTGGGAAATGGAATCAGTCTCGTGAAATATCAACATTGTGCAATATTGTTTGAGAAATTTAAAATTTAATTTTGTGGTATATTATATCTCCATTCTTTTCAAGTATTAATGCAACAATAAGTTATAGTTTATGACTGAGTTGTAAGTCTGAAGGCGAGAGTTATTTTACTTTTTTACAATTTTGTTCACAGGCAATAAAAATCCAAACCAAAAACAAATTGAGTTGCCCAAAACCCTTACCGATAAGTGACTGTTATTGAGAATAGGTATTGTAAGTTGATGTGTTTTAAATACAATAACCTCGTTTAATAACAGTATCTGACAAACCTATATGTACTAGTATTTGAGCATTGCTTTCATCTCGAAAATTTATGGCTAATGAAAAGTTTATTAAATGAAACCCGATACACAAATGTAACACATTTGTATTTTCTACGTCATACCAATATCGGCTCCTCATCACGATTTGTTTAAGTGTCTTCGGCTTGCATTAGGTGCTCTGAATTGTATTCCTCCGTCTGCAGATAGAGTTGAGATCTCGTATCATAGAAGTACTTGGTGTTTACCTATAAGTTTATTATTATTTGTTTTATTGATAAGTTTCCTTAAGTTCTATTAAATATAGTAAATACTGGTATAAGGTTAGTAATAAAAGAGTCTGGAATATAAAAAAAACCGTTTCTGCGACTATATACTCTGGTATTCGTCCTTTTATATATCCTGGTAATATTAGCTTCCTATAGATTACCCTTAAACCCGGGGATTTAATGTCAAATTTGGAAAATATATTGCGAATAAATACGAGGATCTTACTAGAATAATTGCTGTCTGGCTATTGTCGTTACCAATATATTTTCGTAATCCTGCCTTTTTCACTGCTTAAGCATTCTCGATATATTTTATAAAATGGACAATGCTAAAAATCTTTCTGCATAGTTTTTAGCATAGTTTAACATCGAGTTTGTTCAATTAGATAAGTTTATAACAAGGTATCCTGTGAGATTTGGCCTTAAAGTGTGTTTCGGTGTTTTTATGTTTGTGTCGGCAAATGACAATGGTGTATTTTTGCAAATTTTCAAATCTAAAAAAAAAGTGTTCGTATAGTAAGCCAGTTTGTTAATATATAGATATATATATAATTCAATGCAGCCCCTTTTATCATGGTGTCAAAATTATGCGATCCCCGTCTCATTAGTATAATATTTTAAATTTTAATTATTTCAAGTGGGCAAT
This sequence comes from Mya arenaria, assembly GCF_026914265.1. Classification (NCBI taxonomy): domain Eukaryota; kingdom Metazoa; phylum Mollusca; class Bivalvia; order Myida; family Myidae; genus Mya; species Mya arenaria. The sequence continues at coordinate 22,617,228 of NC_069130.1, forward strand.
TGTACTTCCGTCTTTGATTTTTTTACTATTATTTAATGTAATTTTCGGGTATAACTGAATTGCGTTTTCAAAAAAGACTTTTTATCTAAATTCAGAAATAGAAATTGATAAACAAATGTTTAAATTTATATAACAATGATGATCCCTACACTCGTGCCATTGAAAACGTGGTTTGTATAAATTATCATTTTTAAATATGGAGGAAAAACAAGTTTTTGTACAAAAAGTCAGATGAACCCATGATTGCATTTTACAACCTTAAAACTCTGCAATGTCAGGAGAATCTTGTTTGCGTGAAGTAAACTTAAAAAATACTTAAAATGAAATTACCATGTCAGACGCAGAAACCATCTTTTGTATCTTTTGCAAATTATCAGTTGTAATACCTGGAGCAGGTGTTTTCTTACTCACGTTTGGACTTGCAATTGAAAAAGATATTTAAAACTGCACGTACTGGTATTCCTGTTTTATTTATGATACTGAAAGGTACTGATGTTAGTAATGAAACTTAAATACGCATTTAATATTATAATTTCGCTTGCGATTCTGTTTCTCTTCAGATTCCCATTTATGTGCAGCTTCCAACTACTTTATGTCATGAACATTTTGTTTAATTCGAGGCAGAAAACCTTGATAAGTCGTTTGAATATTATGTGTCCAGTGAATTCATATGGATGATGTTAATTCCCTTTAAACGCACTTTCGAAACTTTATACAAAACAAAATTTGATATCAACGAGAGTTTAGATCTTGAATCTTGAATACTGTTATGTCCATTAAAACAGTAGGGTAAAACGTAAAACTGAGCGAAACGAACATCCATATAACGTAGAGCACCAAATTACTACGAACTTATCACAAAATCGGAACGCATTTAAAGGTAAGCTCGAGACCCACATATTATAAGAAATCCAAAGCGAACAGATCTTATTTTAAAGTATTATCATATATTGTCTTTTTATGATACAATTGGAAAAAGGGTTAATTAAAGAATGTATTTTGCTGCTTTGTTAACTTTTAGATATATAGCACAATCATTTGAATATAGAATATATGTTATTTGTTGAGAGACGTTCAGTGAATTTCATAATATTAGGAGTGCGCCAATAATATCGGTTTTAATATGATTTCTGTAATTCATGATGTATAGGACATTTTAAGAGAAAATGGAATTTGTCCTCTAGAGTGTTACAACGCCGGCATTTTTTTCATTTCATGCGTTTATATGTGGCTTATGCCATCGTCCCATTTATATTACTAGTCTATGGGAAGACCCTTAGCCTTGATGAAGCATTCATGTGTTGTTTACTCTGGGTAAAAAGTTAAAATACAAAACGAAAATTGACGCATGGCATCACAGACGCGGCTAATTTGGGTTTATGCACCAGACAATTGTAACCACGCCCCCCCCCCCCCAGGTCCGGGGGTATACCGGGGATAGCCGGGGAAAAGGGCCGTGTTTTTACCTTTGATATGGCCTCGCAGTGCCGAGTGAATGCAGTGGTTTTGTCTTCGCTTTAAATATAGCGGGGGAATGGGCCTTACCTAGGGTCCCTGGGGTGCGGGGGCATTTGGCAGAAATTTTACCATATGTTCGTCCCCGCAAGGCGGGGATTTTAGTCGGGGTTGGCTGGACCGAAAGTCAAAGTCCCCGCTATTCCCCGGACCTGGGTGGCCGTGGTTGCAATTGACTGGTGCATTATTATGACATTATCATACTGGTTGAAAAGCAGTACTCCGGTGGGAAGCAGTAGCCAGCAATTATTGTTTTTTGTAGCAATTGATAGTGTTAGAAGCGAGTAATATTGCCTCGATCGTTCAAGAACATTCAAAAGACTGATGTAAAATTTCAATCGGTTTTCAACATAAAATCATGTATCAGTAGTGTACATTTTTATGCGACAACATCCAGAAATTGAATTTCATTGTATCGTTGATTGAATATATGCATCAATGCATCGTCCACATCCTGAATGATCTTTATCGATGATTTCGTTTATCAAGCGAGATAACCCGTACAAACACATGCTTGCCATTAGTATTCTATTTTTGGAATCATTCGGAATAGAAAAGCAAATATTAGATATATGACTGATTTATTACAATTCATGACAAAATAGGAAAATGTTATTGGACAAGTTTTTCAAAACTTTCTCAATCGTTGTTAATTAGTTCACAGCCATCTGCGGTATGCATATTCACGGAAACGACTATCAGGATAGCATGACTGGTGCTATGCGTTGCAACCGATGACATTAAGTGGTGTTGGGACAATACGGGCTATTAATCAGTTTGACCTGGTCTTTTTTGGTCTACTTAATTATTATTATTATTATTTTTAAATCGTGAGAATTATGCTTAAAACTTTCGTTTTATATCAGTTAAATTTAAATTCATCAATTATTTTCGTATTTGGCTTTAAACATTTTATTTGCTAGCACAACGCGCATATGAATCGTTTTCATAAAAGGTGAATATTTTTAACATGGCAAACTAGTATGTCATGCGCGCAATGACATGAAAACTTAGTGGATTACATTTTCTCGTTTTAACCATTAGGCTAATGAATAATATATGCCGTTTTGGTAGATATTACATACTCCGGTTTTATGAGTTTTTACACGCACAAACATAGTCGTTGACCACAAAAGTTCAGTTAAGTTAAAGATGCACTCTTACTCCCAAATAAAATTTACCACGATTAATAATATTGTTTTATTATTCAAAAAAGATGAATAGATTTCGAAAACAATGGTTCGTATGAATGATACCGAGATTAATTTGAAAGAAATGAACACCAAACACGGTATTTCTACCTTATATTAATATAGTAGACCACAGTAAATCTTTTAGCATTCACCAATCATTTAATATTTTTGCGCTTTCTGCTATTAAATATACGGTTATAAAATTTTTAGCAGTAAATAATATTTTCCATAAATACATTACTTAGTAAGTAGTTAAAGGCTTACAGTCACAATTGATGTTTGTTATACATGTGTATATATTGATTACGAATAAGAGTGTCACTTTAAATGAAAACGTTTACTTTCATTGAAAATTCATTTTGTATACAAATAAAATTTATAAATAGACACTTCCCCATTTAAAAATGACAAACATATATCCCTATATCTGCGAATTGTGCTTTGTTCAAGAGTTAAACCTCAGCATGAGGATTTCTATACTCAACAGTTTGGTCACTTATAAGTATTTTTATTGCAAAAAATACAGATATGTTAAAGGAAGTATAAAAAGCTTTCATATTTCAAGTTTAATGCTAATTTAAAGTTAGTCAAATAAAACCTGATATTGGCTATGGACGTTTTGACCTTTTTGTAGTAGATAAAGTAAGGCAGGGTATTTTTGTCAACACATTTTTTATTTTTGCGTAATTATTTATAACTATTTATTCCCTTCGGTTACTGAACAAGATTAGTTTAAGACTTTTTGGCGTGCTTTCAAATTCACATTATTGTTGAAATCTTACTAACAAATTTAAATGATGTGATCTTTAAATAGCACTATTTTAAACCGCATGACAGCATTTGCCCCAATTTGTTATCAAAACACATAGACTATTTTAACATGTCATGTCAGAAGGTAAACAAAAACTTAAATCTTAGTACGATATCCAAGCGTTCGAATGACTTACTCTGGAGTTATTTAGTTATTTTTATTTTTATATTTAAATTGATCTGATTAAAAGAAAAGAAATGAAACCAGACACAAATAATTTAATCAATCAAACAGCTGTTGTCGACGCACTTTTTTGTGTCGATCTAGGAGTCGATTATCAGACGATGGTCTGCTCTCGAGGATTTGGATAAAATGATTTTGATTGGGGAGGAGTCGGACTTCAATATTTCAGAGGGAGGGTGGGTATGCTACGCAAATTAAATTGTCATGAAAAGATGAAATTTATAATTAATTTTAGCACAACTTGATCAAGTTTTAAACGAAATGAAAAGGGATAACAAAAACATCACTTACGCCGAATAATCACAGATGTTTGAAATTTTCATTGATGCTCAGAACCTTGTACTGTGCTCATTTTCGTTTGCAGATAGTAATTGACATTTGTAATCTCGAGAAAGAAATTTCTTGCAAATTCAAATAATAAATAGAGGATATTAGTATAGGACGCTTTTATCGTAATATTCCATTTATTATATACCTGTTTAGTTTTTCCTTTAATTATACGGTTTCAATTTGATTCAAATTTACCGCCATCTGTCAAATGCGCGTATAAATTCGAAAGTGTTACGTAGTTTTGTCTATTAAAGTCAAGGGAGGCTACTACAGCGAAACGAAGTCAGAAGTCACAGAATTCACTTTATTGAGCAAAATTAGAACAAAATATTTCATGTCTTAAAAAAATTAACGAATTGCTAAAATGAAAACAATTATTAAATGTCACAGCAAAAACACACACACAGGAAAACGGTACTTATTTTACGAGTATGCACTAATCGTCATTGCATGTAGGTTTAACGCGGCCATTTATAACAAAGTAAATATTCTTGGGATTTTTTGACAATCATAATATGCAGAATTGAGGGAAGTTCGTGAGTCAACCGCTATTTCAATCGATGACGCGAATTCGGTTTCTTCTTTGTATTGGCGAGCTGCTCATATTTATGATAATAAACATTGATTCTAGTTCACTGAAGTAGCTGTCTAGATAGATGGGAAGTGTTCCCTGCTTCTTGCTTATCTTCATGGTTCTTTATCGACTCTGAAGAACCATGTAATTCAAGAATCTGAATATTTACATGCTTCTGGAGCGTGAGTAAAGTTAGATAATTTATTTAGAAGTTGACAGGTTCTACCAGTTGTTGTTTTCACGCTATTTTTAGCAACGCGAAAGTAGTTCCAAGACTACACACGGTACTCGCTTGATACGGAATCAGAAAACGACAGTATCACGATACGGAGTTTTCAATACGTCGTGCTGTATTTTAACTGTTGGATATGGAAAGGGAATTTTATAGGCATATAATAAATGGCAGTATTATGGTACTGAAATACCCTACATTTGTAACGATATGAAATGGTGTATTAATCCATAAACCTTCAGACCTTAAAGGGACTGTACACCAGATTGGCACCAGAAAAAGTTTTTTTTCTGTAACGAATCTCAGGACAATTATTTAATAGAACTTGTTACGCTTTGATATCATAATTGTACAAAAAAATACCAAAATGTAAAAAATAAATTGTGTCGGAGACCGGGTTCGAACCCTTGTCGCCAAAATTGCAGTTCAGCGTCGTATCCACTGAGCTACGACGGCTTACTTTAATCGGGTGACATAATTAAGCTATACACCTAACATGGTAATATCACGTGATAACACCGACTAGCCAATCACGCATAAGGAATGAATTCTACTAGGTAAACATACCCAGTAATCTTTTTTAATGGAAAAGTACGAAATAACTTCTAAACTTAAATAAATTGTAAACTATATGGTACTTCAGTTAGTAAGTTTCAATGCATTGTACACATTAATACCAAGTTTATGACAGTTTTCGACAATTTTCTTTTTTTCTTGCAAATTGATCATCTGGTGCACAGTTGCTTTAATATCACAGCCATTAATCAACGACTGTATTGTACAGATGTATTTGACTGTAAGCAATTTCGCCTCTTGTTGCACAATACATTTATCAAATCTAGTGAAATTCTAGTAAAACCTTCATGAAATGAAATTCAAATTTCGGAAAAGTAATTGGTTTTTCAAGAGTAATGATGAGTCCGTTCCATATTATATTTGGACGATAGCATAGCAATCTTCCCGTTGCTTAGCGTAGAAAACAATATAAATAACTCAATAAATGTGTTTTTCGCAAATGAATAGTATGTTGTTGAATATTGAACGTGTGAAAAAAACGATAAATCGTGAGTCCCCCAATATATCAGAGGGAAAATTTGTTCTACAAGATTAAATTTTATTGGAGGGGTAGTAATAGCTTTAAGTATATAACAACCATTCTTTCAATAGCATGTCAATAAACAGTAACTACTAAAAAAGAAATAGTATATAGTGAATATGAAATTTGGATTGCGTGGAAAGTGACGTAAATGCTCTGTGTGAATAAAAACTGAATTACAGAGTCAAAAGTGTGTCATGGCTTCAAGGTCGATTAAGTAATTCAAAAGTAACCATTTATTTCCTGTGTCGCGGTTCATATAACAAAGAAAGATATTTAAAACTGTTTAAATGTTCTGATTACCTTACAAGTTACAGCACACCTGATTCAGTATGTCCACCCTGCCTGTTACCGCTCCTTTTCTAGATGATGGTATTAACGCATACATCCGCCGTAAACATAACAGAAGCACAAGCTCCAAGCCTTTATTATAATATTTACATTAAATCAATGTTATTTTGAAATTTGTCTCGTTACCGCAGTGAAACATTATTTTCTGACTTATTTTATGACCATCCTGATTCAAAAGAAAGTAATGAAGTAATCAAAGAGAGTTTTGTAAAACGTTAATAAAATACAAAAGTAACGCTTCGGCCGAACAATTTACATTTCAGATTGAGGCCAATCAGACATATTACAAAGAACAAATGCACAAGGGAGTGGTTTTGCCTAATGAACGATAAATCAACGGCTTATTGCCTTAAATTGGCACATTCGTCTGCACAACAATTGTATGTGTTTTATTTATTGTGCTAGTAGAATAAATGTTTATCAACGAGCACTGAATCACCAAGTCTTCCGCAATATATTGTAATTCTACGAAAATTATCATTTTGCACACGCATAAACATTTCTTGATGTTGTAAATTTGCAAAATTTAACAAACGCTTTCTATTAATTTGACATTTTATAAAAGAAGGCCGCAGGAATATACTCGTTCAAGTTTACAAAATATATTCGTTTGGTAGATTAACATTGAAAATCATTATTTAAATGTGTCATCTTTATGCTGAGTTCAGAGTGACATTTGCAAAACACACTAGTCCAATGCAATCATCTTTCAAATGCGCTAATGAACTAATACGCTACATCAACGGGATTGAATTATTATTGCCGAACACGTTATAATAAATAATATAAAGTCATTCACCCCATGTAGTATAACAATCAGTTCTGCTGCTATTGCCAATTAATTTAACATACATTTGAAAAAAGTACACTCACGCATTTGAAGAATATGTAACAAACAGAAAATAAATCAAAATCATCACATAACAATTAAGATTGCACATAATTATATTACAATCAGGAGTTATTGTACTTTGAATAGATACCGTTAACCGCGTAGCTGATACGGGCGATTTAAAAAAAAAAGATACAGGACTTCTTTGCGGCTTTGTCAAACAAAAAGGAAACACTATATGTTTTTAAGCTGGTCCTCCTAAAAAGGCGAATCTTTTTCTTTAATTGTTAATTATTTCGTGAAAAACATAGGCTTAAGACAAGTTTTGGTTATTTACATTTGTTGCATTTGCCATATGAACTAAGAGTTTCGCCTGATATAGTTCACATTCCGCGGAAAAGGAATTTGTAAAACACATATATATATATATTTTTTTCAAGAACTGCTTTGCAAAATACTTAAAATAATGGAGAAGATATTAGGTGTGTTCTATGTTGCATTTGGTCTAAAAATCATATTGGCATCAACATATTTATAAGATATAGACGGGCGGCATTTGTGTTGAATACGAAACCTAGTAATTAATGAAAAACTATATAGATGTTCATGTAAATAAATCTATATAAATATTTACACTGTTCTCTTGGTTTTAAAAAATCAATTTGACATTGAGAGGGTTAAGTAGTGTTTAAACAGCAGAAAATAGTGTACACACAGTCCACTTGAGGCAAATATTGTTCAAGGTATTGTTTCTGTAGTATATTACATCAATACAACGTATTCACGTAAAACCTGATAAATATTTCATACAGCAAATTACAATGGTTTGCAGGTTTTTTTTATCCAGATCAACGGCAATTTTTTACATTATATTTTAACGATATACTGAGTGGGCCCGTATATTTTTATATTCCCGTTTCATGGTTCAGAACACAAGATAGTTGGGCAAATTCTCAATACCGCCGTCGCGTTATAATGAGCGTCAGGAATTACAGAAAACCGTGTTTTGCTACAATGGGCTGCTTTTGTCCTATGTATAAATAAAGTCCATATATATCCCATTTGAATACCCGAAATCCATAAATCAAGATTACAGCATAATTCAAATCCGTTTGTGTTTTTATAATCAAAAGCAACAGTTTTGGATATCGTATGGCGAAACCAAAAAGGTTCTAAGGGAAATAAGATCCGGAAGCAGATCTTATCTCGTTCAGCCTTTGTTATGATTTAAATGTTATTTGTAGACCTCTGGAATTTTGGAAACTGGTTGTAAACAATCTTCGACGAAATGCATAATTAAAATCGCTTTAGTTAATTAATAGCGAGTTTCCCGTTCCAGAATACGTATAGAACACCCCACGTAAGGAAGCGATGTTTATTAAGAATTTCCAGTGTATCTGCTTATGAACTTCAGCTGCATTATTTATCATTAATGTTTATGAAATTCAAATGTTTTTGAAGCCGCTATGTATGAATTTCTTTAACCTAAGAACATTTGTTCTGTGCTAACTAGCTGATTGACTGGTTCTTTGTAGTTTTCTCATTGAACCGTAGCCGATTTCAATACCGCATACGTGAACCCTTGTTAGAATTAAATCATAAGATGTTTTTGATTTTTTTTCAAAAATTCATAAAAAAAAATGAAAATAAAAAATTCGTTAACATCTTCCTAGAAACCATTACTTTGCATACGTCACTCCATTGGTAAACTTATGTGTGCATTCCAAATACGTCACTGCCTTGCAGCGACGAAAACATACAATCTTGTACATTTATGAGCGTCTCAAATTACGGCAGTGTTTTCAAGGAAATTGTTTTTTCCGATTTCTTGTTTCCATAGATTTCATGGAAATGTTTTCGTCGATGAAAATTGGTGTTAGCTTGATTATATACTTCGTGGATAAATATATTGCGGAAGTAGTATAGTGGTGGTGGTGTTGTCTTTTTGATCGGCTACATTCGCTTCCTACATTTTATGTGTGACCTTTGAAAATATATGGTGCATAAGCAGAGATGATGACATTTTACAGCAAAACTGACATGGATTTCTTATAATAATAAGGAACAATATATGATGGAACACATTTTAGTAATATAATTAAATACTACACATTTCAAAAGCAACAGTTCTTATTTGATGGTATACACATGCCTGACCCTTGTGTATCTGCGTGTAAGTTTTCCATATAGAATTACGTACTGGTCATAAACATATTAAACCTAGTATTTCAAAACATCACGCGATGTCTGAAGACAATGACATCAAGGATATTATCAAGTTAAGATCTACATTTGTATTTAGTCATTTGAGATTATCTTATCACATGCTGTGTTGTTTTCATTTAACAAATATTGGCAGACACGTATATATATATATATATATATATATATATATATATATATATATATATATATATATATATATATATATATATATATATATATATATATATATATATATATATATATATATATATATATATATATATATATAGTTTATCCCCCGCCACGGATTGGAGTGGGAATTATAGGAATGCACTTCGCCCGTCTGTCAGTCTGTATGTCCGTAACATTTCGTGTCCGGGCTAAAACGTACTTACGCATTGATGGATTACCATATAACTTGGTACAAATATTGTCCGTATTGTGACGATGTGCAGTAAGTTTGACCCGGGTCCATTCCTCAGAGGTCAAAATCACATTAGGCATTTAAAGGTCAGAGATCATATGCTCTTTTCCTCACTTTGCGTTAATGGATTACCATATTACTTAATAAAAATGTTGCCCTCATTAAGATGATGTGCAGTACCTTGACCTGGGCCCATCAATCAAAGATCAAGCGACCTAATCTACAATACAAACAATCTGAATAACTTTAACAACTATCCTTTTTGTAACATGTTTATATATCCAAGAATTTAAGGTTACCGATTAAACAACATGTATGTCTATTTTTCCACTCTTGACCAGTGGTAGGGAATATTTTGGTCAGTTCAACATACCAGTTAGGTCCAGAGAAAAACCAAAAGTTATACAAAACAACACCGGGGGATAAAGCCGACTTTTGGATTACCTTGTTTCCAAAAACAATAATAATCGTTTCTTAGGAAACTTGCTGTTTAATGTTTCTTCTATTTTTATTATCTTATTCGCTTCTATTATATACGTTCCTGTGAAGGACAAGAAAAATAGTTTGTATATATATTGGTTGACAACAAATTGTGAAATATTCTTTTCTTTTCGGGTATTGTCATATATGTTTCAAAACTATTGTATGTTTAGTATTATATTAAAGGCACTTAAATACTGTATTTTGTCATAGATATTTAGGCATTACTTGTGTCACATCAAATTTAGGCTAGTTCCGGCACTAACTATTTCCATTATTCAATGGAAACATGCAAATACTAGCCCGACAGCCTAACTCCTGTGTTCATCAACAACAACAGACACATATAACACAATATACAGTCAAAAGATATATAAACTTCACACTCAAGTGGAATGTGAGGTCAATATATGTTAAGGACAAACAATTTCTTTAACAATTCAAGTGATTAAATCAATAATGTGTTGTTGTTTTTTTTATAATTTTTGTGCATACAAATATACGTGCTAGTCAGAAAAATAATCATCATCACCATGGTCCTAATAACTGTAATATTTAAAAAAAAAATATGATTGATCTTCAATGTTAAGCGAGGAAATGAATTGCATTTCCTACCCCTTTTACAGTGATGAACCGAAAGTTAGAACCAATTTGAAACGCTCCGCCTGTTTTTCGCGATTACGCGATTGTTATCTTAGATTGCTATCGCTTCCATTAGAGTTTGCTATAGAAAGCAGGGAGGCTTGTGAACAAGCAACGCCGGATATAATAACCGTTCTGCACTTTCTTAACTATCTAGAAATTAATATTAAAACTTTCATGGAATTGTCCGGAGTTTCAGGTGACCAGATCAATAGCGGAAATATTCTCTACCTATGTCAGGGCATTTCCCTGTAATTGCGGAGAACTATTTTATACCGAAAAGAATAGCATGTGTGTGTTAAATCCGAAAGATCGCAAAATGACACGCGAGCACTTTCCATGAAGCGCGCTAAATGTGAAATGGTGAACTATGGAGTTCATACAAAATAAAAACACGATCCTATTATTTCGGTCTATCGACATATTTCTTTTTCTGGGATGACTGTTGTTGTAATGTAACACAATTTGTATCAGCCTCCAGAGGGTTATCTTAATTTAGAAATTTAATGTTGCAAAACATTGATTTATTATCCAACATTGACGCACGTTGATGGCCGCATTAAACATTTTCTGCAAATCACGTTTCATCCCAATTCGTGCGAAAATGCATCAGAGGAAACCGTATAAATCACATCAAAAATAAATGAGTCAAGATTTCCCTGTTTGCATAAACATTGTCATGCCTTGGCATCCCTACATTCGGTGACCTTGGGCCATTAGAATAAAGATCTAAGCATATGTGAGTAGTAGAATTGAACTGATCTAATAACATTGTTATCGTTTGTTTTCTATATATTTAAGAGACTAAAACTTAAGTTTTTTAAATATTCAAAATTAAGACATAGTAAAATACATTAACATGTATGTGATGCCATCTGTATTTTACATAGATTAGAAGAGCTTTACAGTTACGACTAAAATCTCTTATTAAAACGAGGCCCTGCTGCAACGATACAAATCGTACACCACGTACCTCAATAAGAAGTGCAGCTGAAACATAACTTTAATGTTTTTTTTTATTTCTTTTGAAACCTTAAAATAAAAAATGAAATTGCTACTGAAATAGTTCACTACAGCTGGCGTCAAGTTAAGTGTTGCGCAGAGTCTGTTTAATATCGATGATTATGTCTTTACTATGTAATTATTTTGAACTGGTCTTTCCGGAGGATTGAGTTCGTCTTAAATATTATTTGCAATATAGATAGCAATAATGGTCATTGCCACTAGGTGTCAGAGGTCTTGGCTCATAATTATTGTCAATAAATGAACCGATGAAATCAAACTGAGATTGCTTTTCATACTATGAAAGTGTTCCTCTCCCTTTATGAACGTATTGCATTAGTGAAGGGTTTACTCGGAACATTTAACTGATAGGGACAAGAAATGTAGCCAAAAACACAACAACTTGAACCTTCAAATGTCTTTGTGTGAGGTTGAGTACTCGAAAAATTAGTTTTTATCCCCCAAAAAATAGTCCAGTATCAAGCATTCGTACCTGTAACCTTGAGCTTTTCATTTCATGGTTTTATACGGCGTTGATAACTAAGTTGCGGAAATAAACTGACACGTTTTCCGTCGAGTAAATATTCCTAATTAACTGTTATCTGTGTGGTGTGTTTTTTTTAAATTGGCTACATCCTCTTGGCACATGATCTTCGCACATATCATGTGCGACCTGTTATGTGCGACTTTTGAAATATATTTAAATGTATGGTGCCGTATCAAATAGGATGACTATCCGATCAGAACCATTGGCAGCGAAAAACAATTAATCATATCTCGTTTTCAATTAAAGGGTCATATGCATTCGACAACAAAGTTACCACAACACTAGCATTAAAATGGAGTCTACCGTGATCACTTTGTCGAAGGACGCATAATAAATCGCATTTTGTATTGGTTTCGAGTTGAGAAAATAGAAAACAAGTCATTTTGGTAAGTGCTAGCATGTACTTGATTCAATAATCAAGATTAATATATCATATGGTAGAACAAATTAGACTAATGGGATCATTCAATACCTGTCCACACATGACAGAAGAAACAGTTGTTATTTAATTGGATGAACAACGCTGATCCGTGTATTCGCGTGCAGTTTCGCTATTGAGATATAAGTAAATGGCTTAGACATACTATCATTTCACCACGACACGCAATGTCTGAAGATGATTATATCAAGAATCTAATCAAGTAACGAGCTATGTCCGTATTTAGTCATCTGATATTTTCTTATCACATGTGCTGTTGTGTTTAATAATGTAACACTGGTTTATAGACACACATATGCACGTGTTCAAGACGAAAAAATAACTTAATGTTTAGAATTTAAGCATGTCGTTTTTTTTTTTTTCTCTCTCAATTATATGTATGTTACTATTCTTTCCTTATGTAAGAAAACCTTCTTAGAACACCATTTTAATAGATATGTTTTAAAAAAATCAAAAATGCTTTGCCATTAGGTTATGGTCAAGTAGTTGTTAAATATGATCTTCAGTATTATTCTCGCATAGAGTCAGGACCGTAGTCAAGGTTCAGTTTTCATTCAAGTGTTTCGTGTCAGGGTAATCTTAAAAACTGTTTTTACTACTGTTCAGAGGCGTTGGTCTGTTATGTTGGTATTGTATGACTCTCAGAGGCTATAACACCTCATTCATTTTGACTCTAAACCAGATAATTTAATGATTGTTACATTTTTGACCATTGGGCTTGTCCTTTTACTATTCTTTATATTATTTTAAGAATAGATGCAAATTCCTTTCTCTTTGTGCTCTTGCAATATATTTTAACTAAATTCAAGTCAAGAAACTAGCCAATATATTTTAGATTTATCCTATTTAGGACACAAACGATACAATACGGAGTTAAGTATGTTAAAGCTTGCCCTAATTTCTTATCAAATACTGATGGCACCACGGTCAATTTATGTGTTTTGGCCTACTTAATACTGATCACTTTTGTTGAAGACCATGCGGTTTGTAATCTATATAACGTTGCTCTTAACAAAATAATATATAGGGTTATTGTTATCAAACATAGCAATTACAAATTTCTTTTTTTCAAATTATTTCATTTGGTCTGTGATAAATAATTAGTGACATTGTTTCATGAGGTGTCGGCACAACCACAATAAATCATATATATAATATTTGTGGACTATTCAGGAAGTTAATAGCCTTTTGCATTGCTATTCAACCGTTGAAATTGATGTTTAACAAAATAAAGATATCATCTATAACGCTATACATTAGAGTTAAACCCGTTTTTACCATGGTCACATCTATTTTAAAAGAGTAAGGAAATCGCTACCGGATCGATACTGGATCTCCCTGTATCTAACTATGTTTCATCTATTCATCTAAAGTTTATGTGTTACTGGGAAATGAAGTCATTTCAGTCTCATCTTAATTATTGCAAACGTTATATCGTTAAATCGGGGTCAAGCCATAGAGCCTAGCCGATACTTTAATTTCAGAGCGTTGTACTGCAACACATGAGGTAAATAACTTTTTGGCAATGTTCTTTGATCTTCAACTACAAAGAACTCCCAGTTGCATTGAGAAAGTATATGCGTTAAGTTCACATATGTCGGGAACAGATTCCTATCTTTGTCTGCTGATACAAGGTTAAACCATAAATACGTTCTCTTTTGGAACAGAAAAAAATATTCTTTTGTAATCTGTAGGATGCTTTATACTGATTAGGTAATATCAAACTGTTACAGCCCTTATAGCTAAACTTGTCAAAACACGTCTAGAATATTCTTGGAACACTGCGTGGGTAAAACAAATTCGTAAATGGAACGCATTATAATTATTTTTGGGATTGCAGGAACTACAAAAGTGTAGAACATCACTTTATATCGTAGCATTGCCATTAAAATAGTTAAATTTCTGTACATATACAATTAAGTAAAATACTGACACTAACTTGAATTCTGCTGTATTTCAAATTATTCGATTCTATTGTATTAATATTTTGGGTGAGTTTGAATTGCAAACCCGATGTAATTTCCGTATAAGTTGTTCAAAATTGAAAGCATATCCAAAATAAATATTCATTTTTATTCTTCCAAAGCTTAAACAAATATTTGTAGTTGAGCATCGGGGATCGATTAAAAAATTCAAAGCACAATACCTTAATGACCCAGTTTATACATACTTTGGAATACCAAACACTTCAACTAAGAACTAAATATCGTGCCTGATAAATCGAAGATGTAAATTGAGAGGTTCATTACTAAGATAACAAGCAATAAGGGAACGCATTTTTAGCATTTATATGTCTTCTCTATGTACATAAGAGATGTTTTTGCACTTTTTAAATGTGGAACTAGTGGCCACGAAACTAATTACTGAATTTTCTTTTTTATTTAGGCCAATAAGTTTTATATGTACACAAATCACATGTTTTTATTCTGTTTGGATCATATTAGTTGAATGAGTTACACATAATAATGTATTTCATAAATTTGTGACATCAACCTATATTGTGTCCCTTAAAGCAGTATTAGAATGAAAATAGTGTAGTACATAGTGTCACTTAATTCCGAGCACAACATTTGTAATCAGTAAAAGGTCAATTAGAGTGTAAATGGAGTGACTAGATTTACAAAAAGGTCGTACGAATTAGGCCGTTAGAAACATTACTTCCTTTCTTCTCTTTAAACTAATGAAATATCAGTAACGACTTAACGGTCACTGACTTATTCACATTAAAAGCGAATACTCTGTTGGAGGGAATTACTAACAGCTATTGTGTGGCGTTCAATCACTTGTCCTACACATATTCATAATGGCAGGAATATCTCAGAATATTAAGGACACCGAATCATTTTGCATGATTAAAAAGCTTAATTAGATGGAGCGTACACATGCGATAATCAAAGAAAGCACTAACTGTGTTCTTCCAATACATTTTCTAATTCAAATTAATCTGGAAGTCAGAGTACAGCCGATTTCAATACAATATCTTGGTATGGTTTAAAGACCATCACTTATAATTGAATAACAGAACTGCTGCTTTTTCTAATGAGGGTTCATTAGAGTATTCACGTAACGACATTGTGTCATTTGTGCTATGTGTTTTTTTTTGTTTTTTGACATTGTGTTTCTCTTTCATGAGCAGCAAAGAACGGTTATTCGATTTCCATGATAACAGTTTCTCGTGATAATCAAACAGTTAAATAATGAAATTCATGTAACATAGGACAAAGTCGACAGTAATAATTAAACAATTAAGTAAAAATCATGCAATAAACAACATATTATAGCTAAAATTTATACTTATGAAGCAACAATTGTATTAAGGGAATAACTGTAAAAGAATGGTCCTTGAATTGTCACACTCATTTTTATATTAAATTGATTCGGCCGGCCCAGTTTATGGATCGGTACAGCTCGGGGAAAGTTGTACTCGTATCAATACATTTACGGCTGTATACGTCACTTACCTCTTACAATGTTGCAAATGATCAATAGGTAAATATACAGCATCAACGATGTTTCCCATTCACTTAAGACAGAGAAACATAAAGTGTCAATAAATATGGCTAGTTTATATGTGTAAATACATAATGATGGAAATGAAACAATATATACTCATATAAACAGTTTTAACACGAGACTTATCTGTAGAAATATGAAAAGCATAAAAATAGAAGACTGATGGTACATCGTAATAAAACTGCATTGCAAACCTAAAGTGAAACTTTGTCTAAAACGAAAGAAGGGCAATAAAAAAGCACACATACACACACACTCACGCACGCGCGCGCGCGCACACGCACACGCACGCGCACGCGCACGCACGCACGCACGCACGCACGCACACACGCACACACGCACACACACACACACACACACACAATGCAACGATAAAAGAAGCACTATTTTCGAAGGTTGCTGAGTTTTCACAGATGTTAGTAATCTTAAAGGATTTTCAGAACCTTGTACTGTGCTATTTTACGTTGGTAGCATAATATTGACATTTCTAAATTTCTAGCAATTTAGGTTCAGTTTTATATGAGCTTCGTAATATTTCTAAATCTCCGAGAATATGCAGGCATTTAAAGTGCGTGGGTTAAGTTATTTCGGTAGCAGAGCAAAGTCAGTCTAGGTACAATAGCCATTTCGAACAATAATAGAAGGGTTATGATGCTTCGGTAAGCGTTGCATGGCCCCTGGAAGAGCCGTCGGTGGTGAGCCTACTACTATATTTAGAATCGATGTTTTGCCGTTTTTATAATAAAACATTGTTTTGATATTTCAAAATTAAATGAAGATTACAATCCTTTGACAAAAAAAGAGAATAGCTAATTATGAATATATTTTAAAAGTATTTCTCTAACATATAAGTTGGACAAGCCGTTTCGGAAATATACTAACTTTGCTTTTGGTTAAACATAATAAGGTTTGACCTTTTTCCTGCTGTTTCAACACACATTAAAAGACTATTGGATTTTATAACCTTTTTTGTCGGATTTAAGTGTTTGAAATGTATCATACGTTCGTCCGTTTAAAATGAAATTTGTTTCTAAGAACAAACACTAATTGGCGTGTTTGTTCTGTTCTTCGATACATGATTTGATCAGTATTATTTTTCTTTGTAGTTTTATCTAACTACAAAACCTTTCCTTAAAATCACAGCCAATCATCAACGCCTGTATTCTACAGACTGTACTTTTTTATTCACTTATCAACAAAACAATATCAATACAGAACTAACTATAGTAATCATATACTAGATAACATGTTGTAAAGTTTATAATGTAACAATCAAAACAAAGTTATGTTCGATATTTTATTGTAATGCTTTTTTGTTAAAAGGAAGGTGTTGGAAAAAAATGAAAAAAAAAATATAAAAAGAAATAATATACTAAGACAAATTGAAAAAAATATGTTTTTGAGAGACATACTGGGATTCCAAATTTGATGTTTTACGAATGCCCATTTATTTATATGGACATTAAGTTTGTTTTTCATAATAGCTATTTCACGTTCAATTTGAATGCGTATGTGCAAGTATTTTTAAAAATGAGAGAAGTTTGGAATCACTTGTCGGTATTTTGAACAAAATATGTAATATTTCATGAGTAGAATAATGAAGTTAATACTGCTATATTTACTACTTACATTTGTTCCAAATAGAACGTTAACCAGGTTGAGTTCAATAAATATACCTCTTGTTTGGAGATAGGTCTTTAAGTTATTCCATAGGTCATGTATGATATGGCACTCTCAGAATAAGTGATTAATAGTTTCTATATTGCTAGAACACATGTCGCATAAGCTAGTGTTAGATAATTTGCATTTGAGTAAATATTCGTTTGTAGGTATGATTCTGTTTATTAGCTGTAATTGAAAAGCTTGTATACATGTATCAATTGTTGCAATGTATGGCATTGTGTAAATTTCTTTCCAGACTAAAATCTTATTTACAGAGCTTTCCCACTTCTGTTTGTGCTTAAGTTCTAAGACTGGAAGCAATTTTTGCCTTTTGTTGCACAATTTATCTATCAGACATACTGAAATTCTAGTAAAACTTTCATAAGAATAAAATACAATTTTCGGAAGAGTAACTTGTTTTTTTCAGAGAGATGAGTTTTTTCCATATTATGTTTAGACGATAGCATACCGATCTCCCCGTTACTTAGCTTAGAAAACAATATAAATGAAACAATAAATGTGTCTTTTGCATAGTACACGTTTTAATTATGAGCATCCGTGTGATACAACGTGTGTGCCACTTATTTTACAATGCAAATTCTAATATCAGCGGGAAAATGTATTATCAGTGATGTTTAACTAAGGTGACATTACAATTTGAAATCTAGTTGGAAAGGGTATTATTATGTTTGATTATATCACACACATATTGTTTTCAATAGCATGTCAATATAAACTAAATGACAGCGTCAAAAATGTGATATATAATCAAGGTCGTTTAAGTAAGATACTCATTTATACCCCTCGTCGCTGCTAATTTAACAATGAAAGGTATTTAAACTATTGCTTGTTTAGAATTCCACAAAGTACCTTACTTGAGCGGATTTGATTTTATTCAAAATTTCATCAAATTAGTAAGATGACGAACATTTCATCTGTTTTCTCTTTGTCCATGCATAACATTTAGAAGTTCTTATTCAACCAAGTTTTGCACTATTTTTGCCCGACTGAATGTTCTGATTTCCTTACAAATTAGAGCAAACCTGATTCTATCAATACGCGAACCTATCCACGTAACTTATCATATTCTTCGATTTCTTACCCTTTCTTCCTTGTTGTCTATATCCAACACAAATGGTCACCTACCTCAAAACACAATTGTTTCACACCTTTGAAAGTGTCACAATATAACATCTAGTAAATATTTCATAAATCAAAGTAGCCATTATGCCAATATATGTGTTAAACAGTGAACGAAGCAAAACAGTGTACAAGCTTGAATCTTTGTATTATTTTTGTATACATATGCCACATTTCTGATTTTCATATATCATTAACATAGGAAATACTCTTGATTGTGCGCAAACTTCGTATATATTAACATTGACTATGTCATGTAGAAATAAATATTGATTTAACCAAACATGTAATGAATAACAGTGTGTAAAGCGAATACTATGTAAGTTTTCGTCTGTCCAACTTCTTCGCCCTCTGTGTCCGCGCCATTTGTAGATGATTGGACATAAACATACATCCGTCATAAACATAACAGAAGCACAAGCTCCAAACCTTCATTTTTTTATATTCACTAAATTCATCATGTTTTTAAATTTAATTAGTTACCTCAATGAAACGTTATTTTCAGACTTATTTAATGAACATTCTGATTCCAAAAAAAGGTAACGAAGTAACCAAAAAGCGTTTGTAAAACGTTGGTGAAATACAAAAGTGACGCTTTTCCCGAACAATTTACATTTCAGATTGATGCAAATCAGACATTATACAAGGAACAAATACACAAGGGACTGATTGTGCCTAATGAACGATAAATCAACGGCTTCTTGCCTGAAATTGACTCATTCGCCTGCACAGCAATTGTAAAATTTTATAAATTACTCTTGCTGAATATATAAATTTATAAACGAACACGGGATCACCAAATATTCCAAAATATTTTGTCATTTAACGAAAAATATCAGTATGCAAACGCATACACATTGCTGTTGTATATTTTCAAAAAAGAGCAAACTTATTTCGATGTTTTATCAAATTAGTTTAAAATAAAATATATGTAAAAGATACATTGATAATCATTAAGTTATTTGTATTTGTCCAATTTATCTTAAGTTCAGAGTGTAAATAAAAAACAAACTTGTAAATAGTAGTCTTCATTAAAATGCGCTTATGGATTACATTTTAAACCGCTTAGTGTAACAACAAATTACAGGACTTATTTGCGCTTTTGTCAAACGAGAAGGGATCAATATATATGTTTTAAGCTCAACTTTCTAAGAAGGTTATTTTTGTTTGAAAAGTATTAATTATTCTGTGACATACATTGGTTAAAGACATATTGTATATGAACATTATCAGTTATTTAAATGTGTTCGATTTGCCATAAAAATAGAGTCTCGCCTGATATAGTCCAAATTCCGAGGAAAACGTAATTTGTAAAACAAGTAAAACATACAACTATTTCACTGTTATACAAAATACTTTACACAACGACACAGATATTGACTGTTCTCTATGTTGCATTTTGTTCGGCAATCGTGTTGGCGTCAACGCAATTATTAGATAAAGATGCACGACATTTTAGTTGAAGACAAAACCTACTAAACAATGACAAACAATATGAAATTTATATTTATGAACGTTAACACTGTATCTTTTTTATGAAAGATGAATTAGACATTGAAATGACTGAGTACTGTTTGAAAATCATACACTATTGTACACGCACTCCATTTGAATCAAATATAGTATAAGTATTGCTTAAATAGTATTTAAGACGTTAATAAACCGTATCGATATAAAAAAAAAACACACTTCATAATGCGAATTTCAGTAGTTTGCAGGGTAATTAGTTGATTTTTCCAGATCAATGGCATATTTTCAGATCATTTTTCAACGTAGGACTGAGTAGGCCCTTATTTTCTTATAATCCCGTTTCATAGCTCAGAACAAAATATATTTGGACGAACACTCAATACCGCAGTCGTGTTATCATGAGCGTCAGAAAATAACAGCAAACTGTGTTTTATTACAATGGACTGCTTTGACAGTAATAACTGAACGCATTTCCATATGACTCTCAATAAACCGAAACACAGCCATATTTCAGAATAACAGCACACTAACCGTAGGATTTTTTTGAAGGGGGATATCTAAGGGTGAAACCAAATTGGACCAAAGCGAAATAAGGTCAAGAAGTGGATCTTTCCGCGCTCAGCCTTTAATATGTTAAAATGTTAATTTGAATGTACATTTGTTTGAAAACAGGTAAAGTGAGTGTTTAAAGCAACGCTAATACAGATACAACTAATTCGGAGGCAATCAACTATTATCCAAAGCGCCTGCGGTATAGTACACTTTACGTGTGGAAGCGGTGTTTATCATGCATTTTCAGTGCAGTTTTCTCATGAAATTCAGTTGCATTTTGGGTCACTTATTTCAACGAAACGTACACGTATTTGAAGCCGGTACTCTTGTACTGTTTCTCGTAAGTACCTTTTCTGCTGCTCTTATCAGCTGACATACAGGTCCTTCGTCATTTTCGCAGTGATTTTTACAGATATGAATAACGCGTATACATGAAGGACCCTGGATAGACTGTGTGAATGCGACAACGATACGGATGTGTGCGCCTTGAATCCAATGCCCAATATGTTCCTGGCAGACAAGTAGGTAAAGGGAGACCTGCACCACAATAGACACTCCTCCTCGTGCCGTTAAACACTTTTTCCGATATATTCTATGCGGAACAGTAGGGAAAATGACTCATACCGTAAATGAGCCCCTATTCGTGCCTCAGATGGACAAAACCTCCCACATTTAATTGCACATGCACTTATGTATTTCGGAATATACCATAATCAATGTTTTATGATGGTAAGTTGAGTTGAAACTATTTGTTATTGTTTGCAGCAGTTTGCACACTCGTTCAGTCGGAGTGTAGACAGTTGTTAGTTATGCTAACTGCATCATTTGTTAAGTGAGGTACTTTGCAACTGCGAAGGGTACCTGAAAGGTATTCGTTTGCTCCCAAATCGTTCTTTATTAAAGACATTTAACCGCCGACAATAACATATGAGGTAGACAGAACGTAGACAAAGACAGATCCCTGAGATCGCCTTAGTCCTTATCATGTCCTGTAAACTGCGTATGATGGAGGTGAATCCTTCTAGATAACTAGTGGCAAAACGTCTTATTAATACAATAAAATCTACAGGAATAAGCCCTGAGCCCGGAAATTAAAAAAAAACCCACTCTGTTTAGAGACACACGGCAAGGCGCCAAACGACAATAAAATAGAGACACAAGCATAAACGCAACCTACAATTATACATAACTACAAACATAATGACACTCCAGGGCATTACTGTCCGTATTTGTAAAGTCCGCCAAGAAGTGTGGTTGGAAGTGTGAAGATAATGTCAATGGTTGTAGGTTGTACGAGTTGTCGTCTAAGTGGGAAGGTAAAGAATTTAGATGGGTCTACAAAAGAAGGAAGAAACACGACTTAAAATTTTCAGCTGGTTTTATCTCTAACTTAAAGACCTGCTTGCAATCTAAGCAGATTTAACGATTCGACAATAAAGCAATAGTCTGTTGCTGTTTTCACCTTTGTATAGATGAATCAAACATTTCAAAAATCAGATGCTGTATTGAATAAGCCCCGATTATTTTTTAATGCAGCTTTTTTAAGTGTTGCTGTCATTAATCAACGCCTCCACTAGCGCATATGCTAAGGTTATATGTTTCTAGAAGCAACACTGCTTCTTCTTAATGAACAATATATCAACAGCGAATTGCTTTAAACGAGCACTTGCGTCTGTACATGATCTAAAAATATTGCATAAATATACCCTCGTTGAATAAGGTTGTGTTGCAGTGAATCAAAACAATATCATAAAAACAGACTCATAAGGGAATACCGTACTTAGATGAATATATGTGGGTTTTTTTTTCAAAATAGAAACCAACAGACTTTTCTCAATATGGCATACTCAAAGAAAAGATAAAAAAACACATTCATTTTTTAATAAAGTGCGATAAGATCCTATCATGATGAAGTTGTCATATGTTCTTTATCAGGATGACAACATCATGTACATCATTTAACTGTTCATGTCCTAATTGTCTATATAAATGTTTTACAGGTTCGCTTACGTTGTCATAAAATCGTATTCGCTTCTCATATGGAACATCAGAATATAAAGCGAGATCTAAGACTTATTCAACTATAGCAATTCCTAACCGCAAGCGAAACTGAGGAAGTCAAAATCTAATAACAAAAATAAAGGAAGCTTAAACATGCTTTTTGTACTCAAGAAGTGTTGACGTCAAAGAATGTCGTAAAATGAAAGAAACTAATTTGTTAACGGATGTATAGTGCCATAAGCTCAAACATCGTACGTCTTTTCTTAAAATAGACTTCTCCCTGTACACTGCTGAATTCAGTTTCATTGCTATTGACCGTTTTGCCGTTTTGAGTGAGCACTTTGCTAATCTACATAAACCTCTTAATTGCCCAACACGCAGCAATAAAGTAAGATTAAAGCATACTTCCAATTCGTGGGAAGAGATTTCGAACTTCCTTGCCTTGTAGCTATAGAAGAATGCCAAAAGAGCAAAACCCCCCCCAAAAGGTTTTAAATGAAATTAGATCAGGAAGCAGAAAGGTACCTTACCCTTTCAGCGTTCGATTTATCTTAAATCTAATACAACAATATAAGAATGCTATAATGCATAATGCTACAATGATGAAAGGAACTGTAGATTAGATTATCCTGCACTATATGTTTCATACGCAGATCAAATTATTTTAAGACCCCTCGGCTATTCTTAGCTCATCTGAATGTGTGTTTATGATGGGTCACTGTTCATCGTCTCTTGTCCGACCGTCGTAGACATTTTACTTTAAAAGAACCTTTAATCCTAAACCATTTGGCCAAATATAACAATGTGTCACAGGAATGGTGTTTGGCTGGTCTTCATTTTATAAAAGTTATTTTCATGGCAACCAAACGGAAACCGTTTAAAAAGACTTATTAGAAACCGCTGGCCCGATATCTCAATGAGTTCACAGATAGGATCCTAAGTTGACTACCATATTACTTCAACCATAAACTTCTATAGAAATGTATTCCTCAAAATGACGAATGGCTACTTCTACAGTGAATTACTTCCGTATTCCGCACTTTATTCTTTTATAATAATTTTTGGTTCCTGCAAACCATAAGCTTACATACGTCTCTCTATTGGCAAACTTATATGTGCATCCCAAGGAAGTTACTGCATGTTAGAGACAAAACGTACAATCTTGTGTAAGAAAGAGCGTCCTGAAATTTCGGTAATCCGCAGGTTGTAAGTGTTTTTAAGGTGACTACTGACAACATAATGTGAAAGGTTACTAACTCTTTTCCGATTTCTTATTTCAATAGATTTCATGTATTAAATGATTGTGTCGATTGTCATTTTATAGAGGCTAAGCGCTGTGTCAGTACCGCACCAACTCATGTTGTTTCTGCATATTCCCCGCCCTAACTGTTCTGTGAATATTCAATCATCTTGCATGCGACTGGTGATAATGCAACTTTCCCAAGACCTACGATCTCATCCCTGAGGAAGTTGGAATTCCAACAGAAATGCAGGAACATATTATACCGAATCTAATCAGACATCGTAACACATGACAAACTGTGCAAAATGAACGAATCAGTCAAAGATGTATTGCCTTTAACTGGCACTTTCGGTCGAACAGTGCCGATATTTAAAAAACAAACAAACATTTTAAGTCATTTCTTTACTTATCTCACAGGTCAAATACTAACTTAATGAATATTTAATATCTTTAATTTTATGTCATCCCAATACTTAAATAGTTTAATCACAATGAACAGTATAGGAAACTAATTTAAGTTGAGAAATAATTTAGGGTAAGTGTTAGGTTTTTATGAAAACTGACCAGGCTTGGTTTATTAAATATGCTTCTGCTGAAGAAATATACACGGAACTTTAAGTAATAAGAATGTAAAACACATATTACTGAGTATCTTAATTTGTATAGTTCATTGGTAACTTCATTTAGACATTGTTTGCAATTGTTTGTTCTTGTTGTTCAGTAACTTGTATCTATTTATTGAATATATTTATTTTTGTTTATTCCGCATAATAGCAAACTGACACACGAGCACATTCCATGAAGCGCGCTAAATGTGAAACGGTGCACTCCGGAGTTAATAGAGCATGAATACACGATCCTTTGATTTAGGTTTATTTGGTTTGAGATGACTGTTGTTGTAATGTAACACAATTTGTATCGGCCTTCAGAGGGTTATTTCATTTAGATGTTTGAGTGTTGTAAAACATTGATTCATTACCCACCATTGACGCACGTTGGTGGACGCATTAAACATTTTTTGCATGTAAATTTCCATCCCAATTAATGCGAATGTGCATCAGAGCAAGCCATTGACATTACATAAAAATGAAATGAGTTAATGTTTCCCTGATTGCATAATCATTGTCATGCGTTGGCCCCCATATAATCATCTGACTTGGGCCGTTTTAATTGAGTCTTTGTAGATTTTAGTCGTAAAAATTGAAATTATCTTAGTTTCATTTTTTCAATAATTTGCTACATATTTGAGTGACTTTAACTTAAGCTGATAACTAAAATGAGCACAGAGACATTAAAATATTAATTTGTTGCCATTTGTGACGTATTGAAGTTACGAATAGAATTGATTACTGTAAACCTCAAAATAAATTGACAAAATATGCAAGTGTTAATCAAATACTTCATACAGCTGGCGTTAATTGTAAAAGGCGTCAGTTAAATATCGCCTATTACTTGTTTAAAGTGTGTTTATTTTGTTCTGTTTTTTTCCAGGGGATTGAGCTCGTCTTAATTATACTTCGCAATATAAATCGCATTAATAGTCATTACTACGGGGTGTAAGATGTCTTGGACTAAACATTATTGCCAATAAATGAACCGTTGCAATCAAACCGAGATTTTTTTTTAATACTATTAAAGTGTTTTGGGGATCTCAAGCATCTCCCATTATGAACATCATTAAAGGTATCAAAACCACGAAACAACTTACAGAGACGAAAACAGAAGCCAAACAAACAAACATATGTCAAATTAAATCTTCATATGTCTTAGTGTGAGCTTGAGAATTAGAAATCTAGTTTCAACCCCAAATGAAAAACAATCATGTTCGATCAAACATACGTGTAACTATATAAACTAACACGTAATTCCGTCAAGTAAGTATTCCTAATAACCTGATATCGTGCTGGAGTGTTGGTAATTTGGATCGGCTACATCCGCTTCGTACATACCAAGTGCGACATTTGAATATATGGTGCATTATCAGATATGATGATATTCAGATCAGAACCAATGGCAGGAAAAAACCTGAATGATACCTCGTTGGCCATTGAAAGGTCATAAGTATTAGTCATCGGAGTTGCCACAATACGAGCATTTAAACGGCAACTGCCTTGGTGACTATGTAGAAGGAAGAGTAATAAATCGCATTGTATAGGTGTTTCGAGTGGAGTAAATAGAATACAAGTAATTTCGGTAAGTCTGCGGCAAACCTGACGTGAATTTGTTTAAATAATAAAACATCAATAAACCAGTATAAACTATGCAACATTAAATAGGTTAAAACAGTTATAAACCAGATTAATTCTGTGATTTTTTTTAATTCTGCAAGAAGAATTGAAATAATATTTTTGAATTCATACCATTAGGAATGACTGTGCCAAGAATGTGCATCCATTTACTCTCCTTTAAAAATCGTTTCCAATTGTTCTCAATTTTATCAATTGGCATAAAAGAAAAATCATTGATACTGTGGTCAGGAGCATTAAAATGTTCAGACACATTTGTATATGAATCTGGAAAATGCTTTATATCAAACTTATGACTGTTCATTCATTGACTACATTTTTGTTGTGTCTGACCAACATATTGCTTTTTTCATTTTTTGCAATTGATAACATATATAACACCTGTAGAAGAACAGGACAATTCATGATTTATCTTAAATTCTTTGCAAAAATATGTACTTGAAAATTTGTCATTTTCAAAAATAGTACAACAATGTGAACATCTGGATCTATTACATTTAGTAACGAACCCGTTAGTGACAACATTTGTAAGTTTAGAATTCACAAGTATATCTTGAATATTTTTAGGCCGCTTAAATGCAACAATTGGTTTGTAGTTAATGAGATCTTGGACAGCTTTACTTTTTGAATATCTGAGTAGTCCCCAATATTGGTTTATAATTTTACCAATGTTTGGTAATGATGGATTAAAAATACACACAAAAGGAATAATGTATTTTTCCGATGATTTAACATTTGGCTGCAAGGCGTTCAAATTCAATTTAAACAAGACATATTTGAATTTACAAGGAGGCTCAGGCTTAAAGAATTTTTCGGAAATCGAGAGTATAGTGAGCTCTCAACAGAACATGAGAATACTACTGAAAAATGGGAAAATAAGAGACAAAATAATTCTACATTCATTCCTCATTCAGGTCGAGATACTACCTTGGATTTTTATATTGATGCAATTACAAATGAACTTTTGCTTCAAACCAAAAAATATAAATATCAGTCAAATATATCACCTGAAGAAATTTCGGCATTAAAAGATCTCCGGGAAGATAAAAATATCATAGTAAAAAAGGCAGACAAGAGTGCCACTATTGTCATAATGAATCGGACAGATTATATAAATGAAGTAGACAGACAACTTGAAAATGATATACATTATTGTAAACTTTCGAACAACCCACAAGAACAGTTCTCCAAGGAAATTATACATGAAGTGTCAAAAATCAATAACATCAGTGAAAAAATTAAAAGCAAATTACTCCCGTGCACGAACAATAGAGTGCCTGCTTTCTACGTCCTGCCGAAGATTCACAAAGATGTCAACAATGCTTTACCGCTCGGATACCCGGGCCGACCTATAGTATCGGGATGCGAATCATTAACAGAAAATATATCTTCATATGTTGACAGCGTCTTAAAATCTCACATGGAAAATTTGCCATCTTTTGTAAAGGACACTACAGACTTTATCAAGAAATTACGATCTTTATCCGTTTTAAAAAAGATGCATTTTTAGTGACACTTGACGTCAGCTCTCTTTATACTAACATTCCACATGATGATGGTATAGCAGCATGCAGATCCTTCCTTGAACAAGACAAGTCTAACTCTCTTGGATATATTGAGAACATCTCAAACTTAATCAAACTTGTATTAACAAAGAACAATTTTCAATTCAACAATGCAAACTACCTACAGATTTTAGGAACAGCTATGGGCACGAAAATGGCACCGTGCTTTGCATCTTTGTTTATGGGAAAGTTTGAACAAGATTTTCTTAAAAACTGTTCCAAAAAACCGTTACTATGGTTGCGTTTTCTTGATGACATTTTCTTCATATGGGAACATTCTGAAGATGAATTAACGGCTTTTCTTCACGATATCAACAAAGTCCACAAAAATATTAAATTTACAAATAATGTCTCTAAAACATGTGTTTCATTCTTGGATGTCCATATCGAAAAAGACTTAAAGGGTTGTTTGGAAACAAGCGTTTTTGAAAAATCAACAAATTGCCACCAATACATAGAATACTCTTCGTGTCATCCAAAAAAGTGCAAGGTCGGCATCCCCTACAGCCAGGCTAAACGCTATAGAAGAATAACATCAAGTGATGACCGTTTCCATGAGGAATGTGATAAACTAAAAACCTATTTTGAAGAACGAAACTATCCAATTTCTGTTATAGATGAAGCTGTTTCGAAAACATTTTCCATCAGTGCAGGGGACGCCTTGCAGCCAAATGTTAAATCATCGGAAAAAGACATTATTCCTTTTGTGTGTACTTTTAATCCATCATTACCAAACATTGGTAAAATTATAAACCAATATTGGGGACTACTCAGATATTCAAAAAGTAAAGCTGTCCAAGATCTCATTAACTACAAACCAATTGTTGCATATAAGCGGCCTAAAAATATTCAAGATATACTTGTGAATTCTAAACTTACAAATGTTGTCACTAACGGGTTCGTTACTAAATGTAATAGATCCAGATGTTCACATTGTTGTACTATTTTTGAAAATGACAAATTTTCAAGTACATATTTTTGCAAAGAATTTAAGATAAATCATGAATTGTCCTGTTCTTCTACAGGTGTTATATATGTTATCAATTGCAAAAAATGTAAAAAGCAATATGTTGGTCAGACACAACAAAAATGTAGTCAGAGAATGAACAGTCATAAGTTTGATATAAAGCATTTTCCAGATTCATATACAAATGTGTCTGAACATTTTAATGCTCCTGACCACAGTATCAATGATTTTTCTTTTATGCCAATTGATAAAATTGAGAACAATTGGAAACGATTTTTAAAGGAGAGTAAATGGATGCACATTCTTGGCACAGTCATTCCTAATGGTATGAATTCAAAAATATTATTTTAATTCTTCTTGCAGAATTAAAAAAAATCACAGAATTAATCTGGTTCATAACTGTTTTAACCTATTTAATGTTGCATAGTTTATACTGGTTTATTGATGTTTGTTTATGCATTTATATTGCATTTTACCAGTATAATTGTATCTCTTTAGATCCTATAAGACATTATTTTGCGCAAAAATGTATGCTATATTTTGACGTTATCAACGTTGACGTCATTTGATGTTGACGTCATTTCCTGTTCATTATATACATACAACCTGATGAAGGCCGAATGGCCGAAACGTTGTTTCATAAATAAATAATTTGTATTGAAGTTGGACTTCTTTAATTATCACCATATTTTTAAATAATAAGGAATAATTTATGATGGAACAAACTAAAGTAATAAGGTCATTCAACACCTCACATTGCAGAAACAACAGTTTTCATTTGATGGTATACACAAGCCTGACCCGTGTGTATTCGCGTGAGGGTTTCCCATTGAGAAATAAGTGATTGACTTAATTATGATAAACCTGTTATTTCACCACAAAACACGCCATGTCTGAAGAAGACGATCAAGGATGTTATCAAGTTAAGAACTGTATCTGTATATAGTAGTTTGAGTTTTTAATCACATGCGGTTTTGTTTTCACAAATATTGGCAGACAACCAAATATATATATTTCCCTGGAACGATACTCAACGTTTCTTAGGAAAATTTCTTTGCAGCGCAAAGCCATCTACCCCAGCTCTTCAGCGAATTTCTACTATCACTGACTGTTTTTTTCTTACGATAATTAAACTCTAAAATAATTTATATCGATCTTTAATGTCAGTGTATATTGCCTGGTTTTGATGTATGACTCGTGGTGACCATCAGACCTTAACCATTGTGTCTGTTAATAAGGTAATGATTGTAACGTTTTTGATTGTTGGAGTTGTCCATGTAATTTCTATTGCATATTCTATTGCAAGTTCTGTTTAATTTTAGTACAGTCAACATTAAGAAAAGAAGGAAATTTACAGTTCGTTTACTCAAAAACATTCATTGTATTTGATGTTTGACGTTTGAACTAAAACAAGTCAAGAAACTCACCAATATATTTAAACTAATTAATGCTTTTAACGACGCAAACAGTGTTATATCGTGGAACAGTTTTTGAGTACATAATCGATAAACCAATGTAAATCAATGCAAAGTGCAATATACACGCTGTACTGTTAAAGTTCCAACACATATAGTATAAAATACTCTTTTCATCATCAAGATAGCTCAGCATTTGCGCCATAAATTACCCTGAATATCATATTTCTTGTAAAGGAAAACAAAAGTTTAAGTTATTATAATATTTAGGTTAATTACACAGTTATATCCACAATACGAAATTAAAACAGCTTCTTTCTCCAAACTGATATTCTTGAAATTGACATGTTTTCTTATTTAGCATACACGCTGCGATAAAGTCGTTTTCGATCATGCATTAAACAATTAAATGCTTGTAAATATTAGTTATGAAGGTCCATTAGCACAAGTTTTAAGTAATGTACGCATGTCATTAATAATTATCATTATAGTAAAACCCCAATACCCTAAATGAAGATATTTTGACTATAAGAAACATTTTCAATCTTTTTGACACGTGACCAAGCGAAAATTCACTGTCAGGCCATGTGACCACAATACTATTTTGAATGTCATATAAGGGCAAATAACTGCTTCAATATTTTAGCTAAATTATGACGTGATTGCCCCCCGTATGCATATACAGCAGTGACGTCACTATTCAATGTGGACACAAAATCTCAAACGACAGAAACTGTCAGGAAGTAAACAGTGGAATTTCGTTCTAGATATAATTATGTTATTATATTATATTTTGTTTACCTTGTTAAACTTGATTAATTAAATGAATTAAAAACATTTTGAAACTTTTTATGTACTTTATTTTGTTCGGTATTATAAAATAACTAATATATGGCAACATGTGTGACATTGATTTTGTCAACTTTCGAAACAGAATGTTCTCTCGGGTTGACAATATCAAAGTCACACATGCTTCCATATGATATTCATATACTGTATCGTAAATGGGTATAAGGACGTACTTAACGTTGGAATGTTCATTTATGCTCATTAGTATCAATCATCATGTCTTTTGTTCAGGAACTGTGGGATTTCTGTTTAATCTAGTAAGTAAAAGGTAGTTTTAAATGACAGTACATTAAAATTTAAGAAATATATTGAATGAGTCTTACTTCAAGATAGATACACATTATCATTTTAGAGAATGCAATATATGATGTTTCGGAAACCACACGGGGACTTCATATTAATAAAAACCCGAGGGCAGACAATTTCCAGACGTTATCGCAACAATACAAAAACAATCGTGAACAGTTATGAGACTTGACATGGCAGGATAATTGTTTATTACTTGGCTCTCTTAAAGTTAATGGACCAAATATTAAAATATTATGTTTTTTTAACTCTGCTTCCACTTTCGATGCAGGTAATTGCAATACAAATAAATAGTAAAACTGTCGGTTTAACAACACCTATAGCAATCAGCAATTCAAAATGGCATATAATTATATAATCTCGTTGTACCTACTGCACGTCGTTTTCTCTTCAAAAGGTAAAAAAAAACTACGAACACTTCAGTAAAATGCATGTGCTTCTTGGGGATTTCTGTTTGTTTTAGTGAATATATTCATTAACTCAACTGCAATTATTCGAATTGCCAAAACACCATTGCTGCAAACGAAATGCGTCTAGTTCAATAAACCAGTAGTTAATCGAAGTTTCTCGTGAAGTACGAAACATCATTTTTGGCAAGCCCGTCTAGGTGCTATGCATCATTTTGATCTACTTAACAGCGCATTTATTCTAAATATGGTGATGATAAATGAATTCACAAATTTATGATCCTACAGTGGAGACTAATAACAAAACGATAACCAATTGTTATCAATACTGTGATACTACATTCATAGTGCACAATTTATAATCATAATAATGGAACTCGATGACCAAGTCCAGGATCCAAAACACCAACGATGCGGGAGTCTACACAAAATCATGTAGAATACATGAAGTCAAATTTACCTTAGCCATCGTCAGGTCCGCAGGCGGGATAACTCCGATATTAAGTGCCACAAAGTTATAATTCTTGTAGAAGGCACGCCACATTGCTATTTATTTCCGTACCAAGTGTCAATCCATTGCAGGTTTCGAATATGAGCCTTGACAGGGATTTAATTTGATAGGTTATGTAATTTAAGAAGAAGGTGTCCAAATGATATATTTTTTTAAGGTGAATTTTTCAGGTGAAAAACTTTATATTGGTAAATAAACAAAGTAAATTTAGCCATCTGCCTGACTTGTTATGATATACCGTATGGCCTTTTCTGTTTCGGAATAATTAAAATTATGAACTTAAAACGAGTTGCAGTGATATTTACATGTATGCACATGTGCTATATCTAGCGGAGTTTTACACAGATGCGCACCACGACGTAAATGTTGCAGTTGAAGTTAAAGGTCGTTTTCATAATTTATCTTTTAATTTTTAACTTTCAGACCCGCTGTTAATGCATAAATCACTATCTCCGAGCTTAAGTACTGAATTTGTGAATTAAACCCATACCTGAAATACGTAATGTACACCAAGGTGTCCAAACACTTCCGTAACCGCAGAAGTAGTATTGCGCAACCTCTTTAATATCGGTCGCAATAATACCACATGGTGCTTCAAATGAGTGCTAATCATTTTTATTTATTATATTAGAAAACAAATAGTTTCATTACAATCCAAACCAGGAGCAGATGCTGTATTTCTTAGAAATGTACATAATAAGACATTATAAAAAAATATATCATTTATATTTAGGTAAATTAACCCTTACTGATATCTCGACTGAAATAGCTTACTACAACTCTTATAATCAAAATCAACAATACTGCTAACTCATTTTTATAAATAAAATATAACCAAATTACATTAATTATTATAAAAAAATAAAACAATACCTGACCTTTCAAAGAGCCATTAGAATTTCGACATAATACACCAATGTGTCGTATAATGTCACTGAAACGCCGTATAATCGCTGGTCTAAGGCTGCTTACTAATTTTAACCATATAGACATACATATTTCTAACAAATCATTTTGAAATATCTCGTGTATTAACTGTATCCGCGTTACCTTTAACCCGGAAGTGGCAAACGACGGAGGTTACACACATCTCATATCTTCATATCGGTTTTGGATTTGAAATAAAAATCATTTAGTTGTAGGCATTACTTACTATTCATTTGAGAGCATTCTATGTTTGATTGTGTCCATTTAATGTCTTGTTCAGCTTGAAAAATGAAAAAAAGTCAATAGCGTGCATCTTCAAGACCAATGGAATATACCAAACAACGCTTAGCCAATACGGACGATTAAAAATCACAGGACTTCTTTACGGCACACTAAAACACAAAGAGATATGGGTTGGTATTCAATACTCAACTTAAGTTAATCTTGTGGTCATACATCATTGACTCTATTGGCCAGTTATTAATAACAAGTAATCCGATTAGCTACAGCGTTCTTAGATCCAATTAAGACCAATATTGAATACCAGTCATCGATTCATTTCTAAAACTGGATTTTCTTTTAAGACGTTAATCAAAAGCGTAATCTGTGATATACAAATGTTAAAGACAAATTGAGTTTGAAAGAATCTTTATTTTTTTAATAAATTGGTCACATGTCTGATATCATAGTCAATAAAATTCCATTCAAGATGGCCCTATAACATTGGTTTGCCATCTTTTTTCGGACAAGCAAGAAGTGAGAATATACTACTAAGGCTATACATAGCAAATTTTGAACAGAATTCTATTTTTCTGCAGCCAATGGTATGACACTTCTTTTATTAAAATGATTGATGGATGGTTAATGTTAGATTTTAACGTCGTTAGTATGACAAAACGTCATTATATATCGGTGATATAAAACTGGATGGGCAATCCTGTGTTTCGATAAATAATATGGCGAAGTCATTCAGTACAAACTTAATTAAGCTAGTTCACTAAAATTCAACTCGTCCAGACTTGATTTGATCAATTTTTGGAAACTTGTTTCACAAATTCCGTATTAATTGACACATGATATTTAATTTGTCTTCGGAAAACTAAAAATTCTTAAAAAAGTCTTTTAAATGTGTCATGCAATGAAAGAAAAACATCATGAATTTTGTTCCTTCGTCATGTACTAAAAACTAATATGTTTAATAATTTTAAATGGTAAAACTATCCTGATACAACTGCAAAGTCAGACAAATGTTATTAAGATTTTTACGTTTCTTCTTCTAATTAAATATGTCAATTTGATAGGTATTGCAGATTTGGATTTAATATTGTCATAAGGATTTGCCTCTCACATATGGAAATATCAGAAACAAATGATGGTGTTCATTTAATAATTCATGCTTTAATTAGATTACCATCTTGATAAGACGAGTCGTTAGGTCAGCATTTTGTCCAAATTACTCTTACACCGATAAAACACCGTTTGATTTGTAAGTGCACAAAGAAAACGCATCATTCGGTGGATTTGTCATCGAAAACATCTTTAATCAGACATATAAACCACCTAAATATGTATCATTTCAATAATTGGTCTACACAATATTTTATAAAGACAGGTGTAAATATGTTATATAGGATGAATGTTGTAGCTGTATAGACGAAAACCATGTCTTTTCCGAATAGAGCAGGCGATTCGGGTTCGATTCCCGGCCTGGGCGCATTAAGTTTGGTGTGTGGTCACAAAGACGAACACGTGGTTTGTCACCGGGTACCACGGTTCCCCCAACAACACAAGACCACACACTAGCGTAACATTGTGCCAACGTGTGTGAT
This sequence comes from Mya arenaria, assembly GCF_026914265.1. Taxonomy (NCBI): domain Eukaryota; kingdom Metazoa; phylum Mollusca; class Bivalvia; order Myida; family Myidae; genus Mya; species Mya arenaria. The sequence goes on from NC_069130.1 coordinate 22,652,687, forward strand.
AACTATAATGTTGTAATAACATGTTTTACCATAGTTATAAACTATATAGAGATATGCGCCTGACATTATCGCATAATTCGATATATATACAAGTATAGACTGCTCGCGATGCACTTGAAGATAAATAGACATTTCACGAATAGGGTACTGTTTCAAAAGCACGTAATACTTTAACACGCAATCCATTAAAAGAAAAAAAAGAGTTAAAAATAAAGTTATTGCGGCCAATAATCAACGCCTGAACGAGCGCATTCGCTATGTATTCTACGGTGCAAGACATAAATCAAACGAATGGAATAAAACTTTCATAAAACGAATTACAATGGTTTCCAGAGTAATTTGGTTTCCAGAACAATGGCGCTTTTCCAAATTATATTTATATGATCGTCTGAGAATGCCCTTTTTTATTCCCGTTTCTTGGCTCAGAACAAGAGATATTTTGTCAACTCTCGTCGTGTTTTATTACAAAGGACTTTGAATTCATTGAAACCTAATTAACCGAAGCAATAACTTAGAAGAAGGCTATCAAAGGAGGAAACAAATTAGGTTGTAAGTAACAAGGATTTGAATGTGAAGGAAGCATTGTGACAACGTTAGTTTTACATCCAATACACAACATTTAAAGAGCGTTGCGACATATAAAAGTAACAACGTTATATGCAGGCTGTGTATTGGTTGCCGAAAACATTGTCACAACGTAAAGGAAACTGCAATATGTTGCATATCCTTAAAACGAGAGTAAATTTCTCGGGGTGTAGCCGTTCTTTTTATTTCAAATGTCGCTTCAGTAAATTTGCTTATGAAATCAAGTTGCATTTTTGCAACATATTTCTACAAAATCTTTGAGGTCACCATTTTTATTATTTTTATGTTGTTTTTTCTTCTAGTCTTTTCTTTTTAGATGATTAACTGGTTCTTCGTCGACAAATATGTAGTCGACAGACGACTTATTAACGTAAGCAAAACTGCACTATGTTGACAATGTCTTCATGGAGCTCGTCTGACATGGAATACACATCCCTCAAACTTAATCACGGATGAACCTATGCATCGAAGGGTATATCCCAATCAATCAAAACTTAGATTAGGTGTGTCCTAATCAAATCAAATGAGTACATTGAAAGTCTATGCATATATAATATACAACAAAGCAAGCAATCAATGACACATTTTAAAACATATGCACCACAATTTCTAAAATAGGGCTCTTTAGTCTTCAAAAAGTGTGTGTTCAGGTTTTTCTTGAAAGCTTCGAAAGGGGCAGTCTGTGTTATGAAAATAGGCAGTTTGTTCCAGAGCCTTTGGTTAACCGAAATAAAACGTCCGTCATTAAACGATTTACTTTTCTTAAAATGTACCTCAAACGTTTAGTCTGAAAACCATAACACTTTTCTCTTTTGGGTTTGTCTAGACTATAGTTCTGTGAGGTAGACATGTTCATCATAAACAGAACACTAGTGGATGAAACGTAGCAACCGATGTAGCTCATATATATTGAATGTGAAGATCTTTCGATTTTGTCATGGTTTATAATTAGTTTCGCAGAGATATTTTGAATACCTGGTAATTTGTGTTGAGCTTTTTTTGCTCTACTAAACAGTATTAAAATGGAATAATTTAAGTGCGAAAAAGAAACGAAAGTACAAAGAATTGTGAAGCATATACAGTCAGAAATTTTCAAACACCTTTAAAACTGTTATAGCTCAGCATTGCAGTCCTGCTTATGATTTGTCAATACTCATTTAGATTTCGTGTTTCTTTCAAGTAAGTACTTAAGTACCTTAACAGACTGACATAATAAGCTATGTCGCATGTCTTTTCGTTAAAACAACACATATTAAAATGTTCTTTGCTGTCAAACGTTACAGATCAGTTCAGTTGTACATTTCTAGTTGTATTCACCCACTTCCCATCCTTCAAAATCTTTGATCGTTCTTCGTCCGTTGGAAACAGACATCGGCTGAAAACTTGTGTTTGCAATGTGGTTAGTTCCCACTATACCGCAATCCATTGAAAACATATTAGAGCCGATAAGATAATACCATCCACACTAAACATGAGATCGAAAACACGTAGTATGAGACAAAGTTCTAAGATCGTCTTCGCCCATAGCATGGTGTGTCCACTTCGCATGACGGAGGTTAATTATTTTCTTCTTCAGACCAAGTCGCAACACTTTGTGCTCGTACGTGCGTATGTAAAAGAATACAGCAGGGACATAATTATAATTGTATATGACCAGTAATTGCACCTGCTGATTCAATAGTAGGCCAAACCGAATGTTCTCATTGCAGTCTAAAGAAAATGTTAGTCTCAGGCGTTCAGCAGATTATCGCTTGTTCAAGTTATTCAGGTGGATCCAGGTGTGCAGCAGCCTTCTTTTCAGTCAGAGTGGATTGGCAAACCAATCAAGCCAACCATTGACGAACATCAAAACGAAAATACGAGAAAAGTGCTGTGGCAATGAACTTTGCCCCACGCGCACCTGCTATGTGTATGTGTGATGTGATGACGTCACTGATTTATATGTAAGCCTCGAGAAAAGTTAAGGACCCAAATACAGATGTACATATGTTTCGATAAAGAGCTTGATACAATTGCATTTAAGTTATATTAAATGGCCAGTGTCCCATTCTTAAACATTTACAGCATATTTAACACAGATAAGGATTAATATGTATAGCATTCATTTCCCTTCCCATTATATTAAGAGTGCGTCGGCCAGTAGGTAAATTGTTCTATTTTGATAATTTTATAGAAAAAAAAATGAACTTAAAACTGAGTTACGTTTTCTAAGGCGCACAATGAGAAAGCATACCTCGAAGATTACTTAAATGGGCTAGCATGATGTGTATGAAGAGAATATTCAAAACTGTGTCATACAAAATCAAATAAAAATGTTATCACGCATGTAGCAATGACATTATTTCCGTCGAACCGATCTATTCGCGACGGAGGCAAAACATTATTTTCTGTATTTTTTTAATTAGATTTTTTTTCTTAACGAAAGACTGGTACTGTTTTTAAAGCAAATATAGTTACTGTAGCAACCATTTATCAACGCCTCCATGAGCGCACATTCTAATATAGTATATATTACTGGAGGCAATTTTGCTTTTAACAGCACAATACATTAATCAAACGTAGTGTAATTCTATAAAAATACACGAAATACATACTTTTTGCGGAGAAATTTGTCTTTAAAGCGAACCATGTATTTCCGAGTTATATAGCTAAAACTAAAGTATTCTTTGGTGGAATTTATAAAGAGCGTGGTGTAGTGTTTCAGAACATAAAAGAAGGGGACGGACTATGAATTACAGTACGTTACTTTATACTATATTTAAGGTAATTCGTGTGTGTGTGTAATGACCACGCTACGGGAGGAATAATGGTACTCCGCGAACAATTAATTAGGTGTAACGCAGTTCAAAATGTAGTTGTGACGGGTACATTAACATTCAACGCATGAAACAAATAAGTATAGCAATATAGTATGGACACCAATAAGTAGAAACATGTTATACAGTATACATGTATAAGTTAAATATATGACTTAGTGTCTTTCTGTGAATAAATAGCGAATATAGGCGCCGAATGTATGACATTGAATGTCATGGAACTATACAACCCTTGTGATGGTACACTTATCATTGAAACAATTATAAAATGTGTTGGTGGTTCTGGTTTTATGCAGATAAGAATGTGTGTTTTTTTTAATTCCACCTAGTCATTTAGAAGTCATACAGCAAACGTGTTAACATCATCTGATTGCACTTTTTCCCATACTCTTCACGTTCTGTATGAATTTAACCTGATAAGTTTAGTTTATTCAATTGGTCCGCCCTTTCACATGTGTATTCATATTCGCTCCTTTTGTACACGATTGGACATACACATACATCCGTAAAATCTCAGCGACGCAAGTTAAAAATGACCTTATGTGTTTATTTGACTCAGACATGTTATTGTGTTGTTGTTGTTGTTTTTTATCTCAGCGTCAACTAAAAACGTACTTTCCGGCTTATTTAATGAAAGCAATTTTTCCCCAAAAGCTGTATGAAGTAATCAAAGAAAAATGGGAAAACATGGTTTAAAAACAAGACGGACGCTTCGACCATTTAAAATTTTAGTTTGCATCTAATTAGACATTTATATTACAAAAAGACGAATGTTCACGAGACAAGCTGTTTCTAAGGAACGATACATCAACAGAAATTGTCTATTTTTTATTAAATGAAAGCAAATTCTTCCCCAAAACTGTATGAAGTAATTAAAGAAAAATTGGAAAAGATGGTTTAAAAGCAAGACGGATGCTTCGACCGACCATTAAACATATTAGTTTGCATCTAATTAGACATTTATATTACAATATGGCTCGTCAAACCTACATGTTTGTATAGTAAGGATCTTATTCAACAAGAAGCAGTCTGGAAATATTATACATGTACGAATTTAAATAAACTTTAGGGGAATAATCCAGCTAATACAATATGCAAGCAACATAAACCCGATTTAGAACATTGCAATGGTAAACATGTAAACTCTAATAACTGATTATCAATGGTTTATTGTTAATTTGCACTAAGCTTACTCCATGCATATACTTTTTTAGAGTAAGAACTAATCGTAGAATAAACGGCGCTCAACTGTGTGACGTTCAATATTGCTATAGCTCTCATTAATACAACTTGAATAATGACCTACATAAGATTTGACAATATAAAAAATAGACATGATTTCTTATTGACTTGCTGTTCTATGGCGTTGCATTTCTCATCTGGTGTTTGTTAAGCCATGATAGATGTGTCCATTAAACAAGTTGGTTAAATGTAGGCAAGTTGCCTTGTTCCTTGAACTTCCATGGTTTTTATCTTAAACCAATGTGGATGGAGCCACAAAATGTGTGCCCAAGTTTATTCGTAATTACAATTTATAGTCAAGACTCGTGTCTTTGTAATTGAAGTATAACTACTGCGCTATATAGATCAAATATTTTTCTATAACACTGTTTTGTTCTTTTACCAGTTTTGTCAATCAAGTGCTTTTAAAAGTGCATCCTCCTTTACTTAAACAAATAAATTTGCTGAAAAAAACATTTTGTTAGAATACATTTTACACAAGAAGTTTTACTGCGTGTGATAAGCGTCGCGAAATGTTTTTCCAGTGATATCATTCAATTGCTCCTGAAAGTGCAACTTCTTTTACGTAAATTAATTAATTTGCCTAAAAATATATTTGTAAGAAGACGTTTTACATATGGAGTTTTACTACGTGTGATAATTGTCGCGAAGTTTGCTTACTATAATGCAAATTCGAATAATTCAATGATTAAAGTTTCACAATAAGTACATTTGTTACAAAATGGTGACAATAAAATAAGCTGAATTTTGAAGATATTTCTTTCACAGTTTTCATTTTTAATTGTTGATCGTTTTCAGAAAAAAAACGTGAGAAAGAAATAATGCATTTTTACAAGAAAGTTCGTTATAAACACATACTAGCATAATTGGACAGACCATGTACATCTTACACCCGTTTGTAAGAGCTATACTGCGCGTATAATTGGTTGCCTTGAACTACATCAAACATAGAGTGTGTTCTCTTTGCATCATGTAGGATCGTTCTGTTGTATTAAATGAGCACTGAACTAATATACATACACCAAACGCAGCCATAAAGCAAGATTTAAACCAATTTGTGGGAAGCAATTCCAAAACACCCTGCATTATAACAGTAAGAACAATACCTAAGGGGAATTAAAAGCTCGTGGGAGGTAATGCATTTTGTTTTGCATTGGTGCAGTTAAGAAGGATATCAAAGGGTGTAAACAGGAAAATGTTATAAGTGATATTAGATCAAGAAGCAGGAGGGAAACCTTTTGCTTTTATCGTTTTTTATGTCTTAAACTATTTTCGAAATTGTGAAATAAAAACTATTACAGGCTACAAAAATGAATTACGTAAATACTGTATTTTTATTTCTGTTCTCTATGTTTAAAGGTAGAATTATTGATGATGGTAGTAAATGTATTTTATCACGAATGTAATTTTCAAGGCTTTCAAAAACTTTTTGAACGACGGCCACCAATTGTCCCTGTAGTCCTGTCCTAGCACTGCATTGCGCAAAATAAACGTTACTCTCTGCTTTGATAATAAAAAAGTGAACAGTTGTGGACAAGCAAATACTTTAAGATGTTTCATGCACGATTAAGGTGGGTGGAATTTTTTCTAATGCTGTCTTAATAGTGCTATGGATTTTTATATATTTGCTTTGACTCAATAATGTCGTTTAAGTTGTGAAGCATGCTCATCAGTTACGCAATTTTGCAACTGATTATAATTTTAAATGATGCCATTTAATATGTGTCGAATACCGAGAGAACTTTAGCAGTGAAAAACGGATGGACTATGAACTGCAAAAAACCAGACAGCAATTCATTCCAGTAAAGCCTTCGTATTTATTCGCAATATATTTTCTTAATTTGACACTAAGTCCCAGGGTTTAAGGGTAGTCTGTAGAACGATAATATAACCGGGACACCTAAATTCAAGAATAACAGTCACGGAAACTGGCTTTTTATATTCAGACACTTTTATTACTGACATTATAACGGTATTTACTATACTAAATCTTAACCTTAATAAAGATGAAGGAGAGAATTATTGCAATCTTAAATGGATGTATGGACAATTGTTAGTTGAGTACTTATAATTAACAAATACATATATGATTCGTCATATGGCGGAGGTGGGCGAGGTGTTCCGATTGCTTGCTTCACTGGCGGGTCCAAGGGAATAATCAAAACACTTGTTATTTAATATACTTGTAATCAAGCGATGTGGTTTGTTTTTGTTGTTTTGAATTGGGTTTATAAAAATGATGTGTTGTTTTGAATATGGTTCATTTGTGTTGTTTTGTATGTGGTGCACATGTGTTGTTTTTATGTGGTTATACATTTGTTGTTTTGTATGTGGTTCGTATCTGTAGAATTAAATGTCGTATACATATGTCATTTAGTTTGTTGTATACATGTTTCGTTTTTCTTTGTGACAAAAGCGATAACGACAACAAATCAGCATGGTTTCAATTTTTTTTTGTTATCTTTGCGGTTAACTTTCAAATCAAATGTATTAGTGTATCACTTATCTTTAGTATAATGTAATGGAAATATGAAAGTCATTACTAATATACAATGATAAAACATATGATTTGTGCACTGATAAAAAAATAACAGTAAAAAAGTTGTTCATATAATTAGCTACGTGGCAACACATTTCATATTCGAGCGAATAATAAACTATAACAATTCATATCAGATCAAGTGTTCTGAGCAAACCGCAAACGGGTAGCTGCGTAAATAACACCTTTCAAAAATGGGGGTAATTAAGAAAATTAATAAAATTCTTTAAAACCTTAAAACTAAGCGTAAAAGAATCAGAATTTTGTTTTTTTCATATTTTATTTCACTCGTGATCATATAAAAACTATATTTTTATTACCCTCGTGAAATAAAATACGATCTTACACTAAAATAAACAAATATCATCTATATCTTAGCCTTTTCTGTCGTTATTTCGCTACATATTTGAGTGAACTTTAGCCAAATTCTACAATGAACACAAAGACATTAAACTATTCATTTGTTGCCATATGTTAAGTTCATATAGATGAGAAAATATGGAAGTTACGACTATATCCCTTATTGGAACGAGCCCCTGCTGAAACGATATAAACCATACTTAAATTCATTTAAAAGGAGGAGCAGCCAAAACATGACTTGAATGATTCGTCTATTCCTTTGGAAACCTTAACCTAAATTGACAAACAAATGCAAGTGGTAATCAAACAGTTCATACAGCTGGCATTAAGTGTGAAAGGCGTCTGTTAAATATCGCCAATCTTGTTTACAGTGTTGTTTGTTTGTTCTGTCCTTCCAGAGGATTGAGTCCGTCTTAATTATTCTTTGCAATATAAATGGCATAAATGATCCTAATTTCGGAGTATAAGATGTCTTGGACTAAACATTATTGGCAATAAATGTACCGTCGCAATCAATCCGAGATGGGTTTTTTTATTAAAATTGAAGTGTTTTGGGCTTCTCAAGCATCTGCCTTTTTGATAGGCTACATCCACTTCGTCACGTGCGACATTTAAGTATATGTTGCATAACAGATATGATGATTATAATATCAGAACCATTGACAGGAAAAAAACTGAATCATACCTCGTTGGCCCTTGAAGGGTCATAAGTATTCGACATCGGAGTTGCCAGAACACGGCAACTGCATTGGTCACTATGTCGAAGGAATACTAATAAATCGCAGTGTGTAGGTTATTCATGTTGAGTAAATAAAATGCAAGTTATTTCAGTAAATAAAAACCTGACGTGGATGTGTATTTATAATTAGGAACAATATACGATGGAATACACTAGAGTAATAAGGTCGTTCAATACCATACATTGCAGAAGCAACAGTTTTCATTTGATCATTTGACGAGCCTGGTTTCCCAATATTAAGTAATTGTTTTAATTAGACAGTTACTTCATCACAACACGCGATGTCTGAAAAAAACGATCCAGGATTATATCAAGTAAAGAACTGTATCTGTATTTAGTAATCTGAGATTTTATCATATGCGGTTTTGTTTTCATTTAACAAACATTGGCAGATAGCCAAATATATATATATTTCCCTGGAACGATACTGAACGTTTCTTAGGAAAATGTCGTTGATGCGAAAAAGCATCTTCCCCAGCCCTCCAGCGAACTTCTACTATCTCTGACTGTTATTATCACGTTTAATAATATCTTCAATAATTTATATCATTAAGGACTGTGTATGTTGTCTGGTTTTGTCGTATCATTCGCGGTGACCATCTGACCTAAATAATTGTGTCTCTTAACCAGGTGATGATTGCTACGTTTCTGATTGTTATCCATGTAATTTCCATTGCATATTTGATGTTTGGTTAACATTAGTACAGTCAACAATAAGAAAATAAGGAAATGTACTTAAAATTTTCTCAAAAATATCCATTTCATTTGATAATTTTGCATGACATTGTTTTGCATGAAACAAGCCAGAAATCTCACAAATATTATAAACTAATGATTTTATAGACAAAGTGTTATACGGTGAGCCAGCTTTCGAGTACTTAGTTGTTTAAGCCAATAAGAATACAAAATTAAAATGGCTTTTTTCTCCAAAATGATATTCCTGAAATTGACATATTCTCTTCTTTAGCATACACGCTGTGATCATGCATTAAAGTTTACTTGTAAATATTTGTTATACAGGCCCCTTAGCACACGTTTCAATAGCTATAGTACTCATGTAATTATCACTGTATAGTTAATGGGTATAAGGACGTACTTAACGTTGGTATGTTCATGTATGTGCATCAGCTATAATCATGATATCGTTTTGTTCAGGAACTGTGGTGGGATTTTGTTGAAATCTAGCTAAGTAGAAGATAGTTTTAAATGACAGTACATTAAAATTTAAGAAATATACTGAATCTGTCTAACTTCAAAATGGATACACATTACCATTTTAGAGAATGCAACATATCCATGATGTTTCGGAAACCACACGGGACTTCAAATTAATAGTAAACCCGAGTGCAAACAACTTCCAGACGTTATCGAAACAATACAAAAACAACCGTGAACAATAAAGATACTTAACATCGTCAGGACAATTGTTTATTGCTTGGCTGTCTTAAGGGTAACGGACAAAATATTAACATATTATGCCTTTAATAAATTTTACTTTCACCTTAGTACAGGAAATTGCAATACAAGTATATAGTAAAACTGTCAGTTTAACAGCTCCTATAGCAATCTGCAATTCAAAATTGCAAAAAAGATACATATTAATCTCGTTGCATCAACTTCAAGTCGTTTTCTCGTCGAAAGGTTAAAGAAAACTACGATCACTTCTGTAAAATGCATGTGCTTCTTCTGGATTTCTGTTTGTTTTAGTGAATATATTTTCCTTTTACTCAACTGCAATGAATTAAATTGCCAAAACACCATTGCTGCAAACGAAATGCGTATAGCAAATAAACCAGTAGTTAATCGACATATCTCGTGAAGTATGAAACATCAATTTTAGCAAGCCTGTCTAGGAGCATCATTTTGATCTACTTAACAGCGCACTTATTCTAAATATGGTGATGCTAAATGCGTTCACAAATTCATGATCATAGAAGCAAAAAATAAAACGAGAAACGATTGTTCTAAATACTGTGACACTTAATTCATAGTAATTATAAATGGAACTACACGAAAAAGTCCCACCCAAACGATGCGGGAGTCTACACAAAATCATATAGTATACATGAAGTCAAAGCAACCTTTGCCATCCTCATGCGAGATAACTCTGGTATTAAGTGCCATAGAGTTATGATTCTTGCAAAATGCACGCCATTTCTATTTATTTCCGTTCCAAGTGTCAATTCATTGCAGTTAAGCCTGGAAAAAATTTCCATTTAAAAAAGTGAAAAAGGGGATGTAATTAAGCAAGAAAGTGTCCAAATGTCATTATTCTTGTCAGGTGAACAACTCCATATTGGTATTTATCTATGCACCAATTTTCAAGTAAAACACTAACAAGGCTTAGGTCTAGCACAAACAAAACCATGCAGTCGACATTAAGTGAAAGTAACTTGAGTAATCTGCCTGACTTGTAATGGTATACCGTATTGTCATTTCACCTGAGAATAAAGCTTAAAAATATTAAATAAAAACGTGCTGCAGTGATATATGCATGTGTGAGCATGTGCTATAACTAGCAGAGTTTCAGAATGCAGAGAAGTTGGCACCACGACGTTAATGTTGTAGCTGAATTTAAAGGTTATTTTCATAATTTATCTCTTAATTTCTAAATTTCAGACTCGCTTTCATCGCATAAATCACTTTCGTCGTGCTTAAGCACATGTTGACTGTATTTGCACAACAGGGAGTCCACACATTTACGTGAACGTACTGGTAGTATTGCGCAGCCTCTTTAATATCGGGCAAAATAATATCACATGATGCTCCAAATGAGTGTTAATCTTTTTTTATTTTGTTATATTAGAAAACATGATTTCAATACAATAAAAACCAAGAGCAGATGGTGTGTTTCTGAGAAATGTGCATGATAAAATATTCTCAAAAATATATATCATTTATATTTAGTCGATAACTCATATAAAATAAAATAAAAACTTATAGTTAAATATAATTTTACGACAATTTCCTTCTTTATTATTTGAGAAGGACCAGTTTCCCTGGATGCTTTGCAATGGAATATTTAGTTGTTATTAAAAATACGAACGATTGAAAAAAAAATCACAGGACATGTTTACGGCGCATTAGAAAACAAAAAGAGATATGGATACATTTCTCAAACTGGATTTTCTTTTTAGGCGAATATTTACTTTCTTAATTTTAAAAGCGTTGTTCGAAGTCATTCAATACAAACTAAATAAAGCAAGTTTACTAAAATTCAACCCGCCAATACTTGATTTGATATATTTTAAAACACTTGTTGTACAAATTCCGTATTATGTGACACATGATTTTGAAATTGTATTGGTAAAACTAATAGTTCTATATAAAAATCTCTTAAATGTGTGATGTTATTAAAACATGGCTTTTGTTCGTTCGTCATATACAAAAATTAATATGTTAAATAATTTGAAATGGTGAAAACCTCCTGATAACGATTCTATGGTTGACCAGTCAGACAAATTTATAATGACTACTTTTACGTTTCCTCTTTCAATTTGATGTGTCAATTTGACAGGTATTGCAGGCTTTGGATTTAACATTGTCATAAGGTAGTATTTTCTTCTCACATATAGAAATATCAGAAACAAATGATGGCGTTCATTCAATTATTAATGCTTAGTGTTTTTTTAATAAGACGGTCAATGGGTTCGCAATTTGTTCAAAAGCCTCTTACATCAATAAAACACCTTTTGATTTGTAAATGAATAAAGAAAATGCCTGATACGGTCGATTTATCAACAAAAACGTTTTTTATTAAACATAAATAAAACCTAAATAAATATCATTTCAATAATTGGTCTACAAAATATTCAAAAAAGACAGGTGGAAACTGTTTAAGAAAATATGTTATCTACGATGAAGGTTGTATTGTAGCATTTCAGACGTCAACATTGTTATTTAGTTGTCTGGTTAGCGCAGGCGATCTTAATTCGATTCCCAGTCTGGGCGCATGTGAGTTTGGTTTGTGGTCTCAAAGATGGACATTTGGGTTTTCACCGGGTACTTCGGTTTACCCCACAATACAAGATCACACTCTCGCGTATCATTGTGTCAACTTTGGTGATAACTATAATGTTGTAATTACATGTTTTACAATTGTTGTAAACTATTTTTAGATTTGCACCAGACATTATCGCTAGTTTTCCACCATCTAATTAGTAAATTTATGTTCACCGATTGACCCATTTGGTCATTTCAATGACAATTTAGCAAGACGAAATTCATTGGCAATACGCATTATTGTAAACACGAATGAAGATCTTAAATTTGGTTTGTAACAAATTCCATCTATTGATAACAAACGTGGGTTTGACATGTACAAGGTAGCATGTTTCTAGCCAAGAAAATGAACAAAACTGTGCTTCACAATATTGTGTATCAAAATAAATTATTTCAATTTTTGTATATTATTACTTTTAATGAATTGAAAAAAATAATTTACCTTTCCTGTATACATGTTGAATCCAAAACTTCTGCTCCACCGACACCATCCATGGCACAGCCATCCCTGCCAATTACATCGAAAACAGCATTGGTCAAATCTGACAAGGAGGCTGTATTTTGGCTATTTCCTGAAGAAAATAATGTCATACTTCCATAACTTTTGATACGTTATTTGTGACTTTTGTACAGTATTGTCATTTCTATTATTAAATACTGTTTGTATATATTATGAATATCACCAAGTGTGGTGGAAATAAAGACAAGTTGAGTTGAGAGTTGAGTTGGGTCATTCCTTTTCATTTCCAATTATTCTTTATGTAATCAAGAGTTCATTAACAAAACACTTATGTACATAATAAGTATGTAATAGTGTCAAAATTCACTTAAATTTATTAATATGTCTAAAAAAGGGAATCAGTATGCAGTTATACTATGACAATTACTGTTGAAACTGCAAGTGCAGTGGTAATCCCTTTAAACTGATTACTTCATTTAATAAATAACATTAATTGATTTTACTTTTCATTTAATTTCTCAAATGTATGTTAAATGAGAAAACATTTGAACCTGTCAGCTGAAGCTGTCTTTTTTAGTCCATGACCTTAGGGCGGTGGACTTGAGTTAGGTTGTCCCACTTCTTGGTAAGCAGATCTACAGTTCTATGAATTCCTGTAGACTGGACATTAAAGCTTCTCTCAACAGCCTCTCGCATTTTTCTTCTCTGAGGTGATCCCTTAAGGATAATTTGTTTTATTAAGAAATGATTATACATACATGATAATTTCATAATTTTTCATTTATGATTATTAATAAATCTAAATAAACTAATTAATTAAATAATAGATATCAAGCTGGCTAAATAGCCTTGCAAGTGTCGGCATGAATTTAATAAAAAATATTTTCATGTCATAAACACAAACTTCTTCCATTAGAATTAAGAACAACTCTATTAAACCACACAGTTTATTCCCAAGTAAAATAAATTATTTTTAAATAGGTTTAAACCTATTGAAGATATAATGCTAGATCAGTAAATCAAATGTTTGCTAAATCATTGATAATCAGTGTCATGACCAGGAATCCATAACTGGGGGAAAAGGAGGAAGTTTCAGCAGCATAAAATAATTAAGTGTTGCATGATTATCTACTTTTCATTTTCCAATATATTGACACAAGATTAACACAGGAATTAACTTCAGATGCCTATAATTTCCGCGCAACAGTGTTTGTGTGCGTTGGTTTTTGGGAGGGGTGGGGGTCGCACGGGAAAACCCACCACTGGATTATTACATCTAGGCATGATTTTTTTTCAAAATAAATGATATGCATATATATACTGAATCTATCGTTCTCTTTTATTAATACACATGTAATATATTCAAAGTAAAATGAATATCCATATGAATGGCATATTTTTTCTTCATTTCAATGATAATTTTATCGATAGTTTATAATAACTTGGGAAATAACAAGATGTTCTTACTTGTTGTATAGCCTTTCTTATATAAGGCGTGTTTTGACATGCCATGGCCAGTTTTCTCCCCCACGAGCTTGCAAATTAACAAACATTCTTCTCTTGAGAAGTTTGGGTTTCTCTTTTTGTTCGTTATTCGCGGCCATCTTTGTTTACATCGTCTGCATAACTTCTACAACGTCCGCGCATTTTGTTACTATTTTTAACGCTGGGAAACTACAGAATATCTATATTTAGAACCGCGTGCTTGGTGAAGAATCTGAGAGTGGTTCTAAGAGAGGATCTTAGAATAAGACTTAGATTTCGATCTTAGTTCACATTTTCAATCTAAGGACCAATTTAAGATTTGAAATTAAGATAAGGATGATTCTAAGAGAAAATCTCAGATAGGTATTGAATACGTTCCCAGTAGCCAAAAATTTAAGCATAAACCCTGTTTAATGGCACAGGGTCGCAATACATTGTGCTCGATCGTGCTTATGTAAGAAGAAAACAATAGGGACATTACTATAATTGTGGACGACCTGTACTTCCAGCTGTCCATTCAAAAGAAGGCCGAACCGAATGTTCTGATTGCAGTCTAAAAATGTAAGTCTCAGATATTCAGCAGATTATCGCTTGTTCATGTGATTCAAATAAGTACATGCATGTAGCAGCCTTCTTTTCAATCATAGGGGACTTGGCAAATCAATCAAGCAAACCACTGACGAAGACCTCAGCGAAACTTACCAGGAAAGTGTAGTGGCAATGTACTATGCCCCAAGCGCGTGTGCTTTGTTTATGTGGGAATTGCTGACGTCACATATTTATCTGTAAGCCTCGACAAAAGTTTAGGACCCGAAGAAAGCTGTACATATGTTTCGATTGAGAACTTGATACAATTACACTTAAGTAATATTAAATGGTCAGTGTCTCACTCATAAGCGTTCACGGACTAGTCTTATGATTTATGGCATTTTAGTCCCTTCCCTTGAAATTGAGAGTGGGTCGGCTGGTTGATTAATTGTTTTAATTTAATAATTTTATAGAAAAAAAAGAATGAACTCAAAACAGAGATACGTAGTGTTGTGACAATGCACTATGCCTCAAGCGCATGTGCTGTGTCTACGTGGGAGTTGGTGACGTCACATATTTATCTGTAAGCCTCGAGAAGTTACCAACCATTATAAAGTTGCACTTATTTCCATACTCATTTACTTAAAAGTGGGTCGGTCGGTTGATAAGCTGTTTTTAATATTTTTGCAGAAAAAGGAATAAACTGAAAAGGTACGTTCTCTATGAAGCACAAATAGAAAGCATACTGCGAAAATTACTTAAGGCAAAATAAATGGGCTAGCATGGTGTGTATAAATAGTATGTTCAAAGCTGCATCATACAAAATAAAATAAAGATGTCATCACGCATGTAGTAATAATATAATATCAGTCGGGTCAATTTATTCGCGTCGGAGGCAAAACATTTTTTTCTGTATTTAATGATGAATCAGACATTTTATTCTTAACGAACAATTTGTACTGTTTCATTAGCCCAGAATAGTATGAATGCAGCCTTTTGAAGCAAATATAGTTACTGCAGCCATTAATCAACGCCTCCATGACCGCACATTCTAATATAATATATATCTGGAGGCAATACTGCTTTTAATGGCACAACACATTAATCAAGCGTAGTGAAATTCTAAAACAAATGTACGAAAAACATACTTTCGCGTGGTAATTTTGTCTTTTAGGCGAAACATGTATTCCCAAGTCTAATAGCTAAAACTGTATTCCTTTGGTGGAATTTTTATAGAGCGTGCCGTATTTCTATAAACAGAACAGATGGGAATAGCCCATGAATTTAAGTACGTAACTATATATACTGTATATGAGAAAATGGAATAGGATAAATACATGTGATGTTTATCCATTGGTTTAACTGGCCCACCTTTTAACCTTTTTATTTTTCATTGAGAAATTTTAGGGGTATTGTTACGACGTCAAATGACCTGGGCGTTCTTGTAACACCATCATGAAATTAACCAATCACTGGTTAATGATGGAGATATTTCATAAAAATACTATTTTTCAATCTTGTTTCGGTACGGCCATCGTTAACCTTCTTGTGGAGCGGAAATATTGCATTGTTTGATACAGGTTGCCTGCAGCTGTCGATATGTTGAGAGTGGTAATTATCGTAGTTCAGGATAATATATAATGATGCTGGTTATGTAATATTACGTTCCTTCTCAGATTTGTTGTTTCTATCAATATGTGTTTTTCTTTCTTAAATATAATTGTATTATAAATGTTTTATATCACAGTCATACTTGCCTTGATGTATATATATTTAGATTTACGGTTATTCGTGTGTGCTCGAATGACCACGCCATCGGTGAGAATAATGACACTCCACGAACATATAATTAGGTGCCAAGCAGTTCAAAACCTAGATGTAACGGGCGCATTAGCATCCAGTCCGTGCGAACATGTTAAGCAATATGTAGGTACCAAACTTACTAGAAATAAGTTATAAAGTGTATATATTGTCCTTCTGTAACTAAGACACGGATGTAGGACCGAATATGTGACATTGAATTTCACGGAACTATACAATCATCTGACCTTGTCGCGCTTCACGTATCAATAAAACGATTATACATTGTGATGGTTGTTCTCGTTTTATGCAAATGAGATTGTTTTTCAAATTCCATCCAGGCATTTAGAACTTATATAGCACACATGTTAAAATCTCCTGATTGCACTTCTTTTTCCCATACCCTTGGCGTTTTGTATGCATTTCACCCGGTAATTTTAGTCTGTCTAACTGGTTGGCCCTTTCACGTTTGTATGGATATTTTCTCCTTTTGTACGCCATTTGTCATACACATACATCCGTAAAAACCCAGCAATACAAGCTAAAAAATGTCCGTATGTTTTATAGAATTACTCAGACATGTTCCAGTGGTGTTGGATTTTTTTATCTCAGCGTCAACTAAAAATGTACTCTCCGACTTATTTAATGAAAACAATTTCTTCCCAAAAACTGTATGAAGTTATCAGAGAAAAAATGACAAACATGGTTTAAAAACAAGACGGACGCTTCGACCGACCATTTAACATGTTAGTTTGCAGCTAATTAGACGTTTATATTACAAAAAGACGAATGACAAGCTGTGTCTAAGGAACGATACATCAACAGCAAATTGTTGTAAACGGGCATTTTCGTCTGGACAAGATTAACAAATATTGCATTAATAATCTCTTATGGTATAATTTTATGATGAAGTGAATTAAAATAAATCGAGACTGACTCACAAGAAAATATTATACCTAAATGAGTATTTATGTTCCTTTACCATCGACACCTTACCCCTGGTCGTAATTTTCATTAGCAATTCATGCTGGTAAGCTGCACTTGTTTGTATAATGTTTTCAAGCAAACATAAGTCTCTTCTCCTTAGTACAAAAATACAACTTGAATAATGACCAACATAAGGTTTGGCAATATAGAAAATAGAAATGATTTCTTATTGACTTGCTGTTCTATGGCGTTGCACTTGTCTTGTGGTTGTTAAGCCATGATATGTGTGCCAATTGAACAAGTTGATTAAGTGTAGCCTTGTCTCTTGAATTTTCATGGTTTTATCTTAAGCCAATGTCGATAAAGCCTCAAAGTGTGTGCCCAAGGTTATTCATAACTACAATTTATATTCAAGACGTGTATCTTTGTTATTGGGTTTTAACTAATGAGCTATATAGATTCAAACATTTTTATGACACATGTTTTGTTCATTTAAAAGTGTTGTCAATCATCTGCCCTTGAGAGTGCATCATCCTTTACGTAAACAAATTAATTTGCTGAAAAATACATTTTGTAAGAAGACATTTAATACAAGGAGTTTTACTGCGTGTGATAAACCTCGTGAAATTTTCTTTCTATAACGCAGTGGAATAGAATAATTCAATGATAAGAGTTTCACAATAAGTACATTCGTCATACGATGGCGACAATAAAAGAAGCAGAATTCTGAAAATTATTGCTTTCACGGTTTTCATTTTTGACTTTCGATCGTTTTCAGAGGAAGTGTTATTCAAAGTTATGATAGCGTAAGTATTAATACATATTTACCAAAAGAAATTCGTATTAGACACGGTATAGCATAACTAGAAAGACCATTTACATCTTACACCGTTGGTAAGAGCTATATTGCGAGTATAACTGGCTGCCCTGAACTGCATCAAACGTATAGTTTGTTCTTGTTTTATATTTACTGGTCGCTAGGACTGTCACTATTGTGTTCATAGTTTTTGCGTTTTGTATGCTTCCAAAGACTTTCTCTCCTAAACGGATTGTGTTAATAATGTTGAAACTTGCTTTTCTCCATATGAGGAAAGTTGAATGAACTTATGCATAGTCACTCCTCTATCCAAGATGTTGCGGAGAGTCTGTTCTTGTGTTGTGGAGGAAACCAGGATTCCCGGGGATTATATGACTAGTAATACCTCGGAATGCTTCATTTGTGTTAAAGAACCTTGTCAAACACTCACCAAAACAAGGATGGTTTTCCATAGCATTGATATCCTCAAACGCCATCTGTCAACCATTAACTGTTGTCCTCCAATAAAAGTGTCAATATTAATCTAGCAATTATAGAAAACAAACACCAGTTTCTACCAATCGGTTTAATTTGACGAAGATAATGGGTTTCTCAGACGACACTTAAAATATTTTATGTTGCTCTTATGATTTATGTTGGGAAATATTTAAGCGCATGACTATGTTAACCCGATTAAGCTCGCAGTATTTATTTTAGGCTATCATCACAACAGTTATTGATAACCATAATTTACCTGTTGATGTTGTCCCACTTGGCGTGTAATTTATTGATGACTGCTGGATTAGCCACTGTATTATCCGTCAAATCTCGCTGTATGACCATCCGTTATTGGTTTATTCAGATTCGACTTACATTCGCCCGCAAACTCAAATTTAAATCCCATCAAGATAATATCTGATTTGCATTTTAAAACCATGCATCACTGTATCAGCTATTTTTAACTTACTAATTTACTTAATTTGCCCATGCCAAGTATAATAATATTTAAGCTTTCCTTCTACTTTTATTTCTTTTTACTAGGGATGCAAACGAATATTCGATCAAACGTTTGGTATTCGAATGCCGAAATCTGTATTCGAATATTCGATGTTTTGTTGTTGAATATATAAATAATAAATATTAAGCATACAACTCTGTTATTGTGTTTAAAATTGGACTGTCTTGTTTTGACAACGATTTGCCCAAAATGCCAGAGGTGTGAATGTGATGACAATACACTAAACACGCGTCATATGTCATTTAGGGCCTTAATCCACGTCCTCTTGGACACCTGCGGGTACTAAAAAGTCCCCGTAATTTTACAATAAATGGCTGGAAGACAAGTGGCACAAAACTCCAATTATTTTCGGTAAATTTAAACGTTTCTTCCAATAAAGGAATAAACTAGTTCCCGAGTTGGTTTGTTGTTTCCATGGTTTCCGTAAAGGTCAATCCCAGAACGAGGCTGCTCGTCCTACGGAAAACCCCTCCATTGGCGCATAATGCCAATTGACCAGAATTTAATCTACGTTCACGTTGTTTACAAATATGAAGGCAGAGGAATACAATTTGAAAGCTTTTTGATTTTTCCTTTGTTTATATTTTACTACTTATTTCTTTTTGAAAATAAGGAGTTTCAGAGGCTCATTTGGTGAAATTCAGTGTCCGCCATGCGTAGTGGTTACGACAAAGTAGAGCTAAAATGCTCCAGCTAATACTTTAGCGAATATTGTAAAAGTTTACGACAACTTTTAAAAGAAGCAATTTGGTAATCGAATATTCGTTCGAAAGAATGACCGAATATTCGAATATCGATTTTGCAATTCTTTTGCATCTCTACTTTTTACTATTTCACTTTTTTCAAGATAACTTTTATTTGAAATATAGAGCGGAAGTATTGACGTTTGTAGTTAGTAAAATATGATTGTGAATTATGTGTTTGAAACGAATCCAAAGGAATAAATGTTATGGCGGATCTTCTTGTGTTTATTGCTCAATAACTGTAAGTCATTTAGAAGTTTAAACTAATTGTATACTACCTTTGCACGATAAAATTATCTTTGCATCACAATTGACTTTTATATTGTATTAAATGAACACTTAACTGATATACATATACGACACCTAGCACTCAGGTTTCATGATCGAATGAATTACACATGCAGCCCATAAATTTAAGCCCATTTAAGCCCATACGGTATCATTTTGAAAAGCTGAATATGTCTGGTAGTACTATTGCTTTTTTTATTACTCAGAATACAAATGCTGCTTGTTGAAATTAAATAAATTCAAATTTTCAAGTTTCCAGAAGCAATTTGTCCCAGTAGTCTTCACACTGCCTTGCGCAAAACAATCGATAATCTCTGCTTTGGTAAATAAAAAAGAGTTGTTGGAAAGCAAGTACTATAAGATTTTTCATGAACTATTGAGGTATGTTCATTTTTTCATTAATGCTATTGTTCATTTTTTCTTATGCTGTCTAAATAGTTCTATGGATGTTTTAATCTTTACTGTGACTCAATGATTACGGCTTTTTTGTGAAGCAAATTTATCAGTAACCCGAATTGATTATAACTGATTATAACTTAAAATGATGCCAGGTACTTTATATAATATGTGCTGTATATAGAGGATTTTAGCGGAGACAACCGGCTGGACTACGAAAAGATAGTTTTAACGACAAAACACAGACAGCAATTTATTCCACTAAAGCCTTCGTAAATATTCGCAATATATTTACTTAATTCGACATTAAATCCGCGGGTTTAAGGGTAGTCTATAGACAGATAATATAACGGGACACATAATTTGAAGAATACAAGTCACGGAAACACGCTTTTTATATTTCAGACTCTTTTATTACTAACGTTAAAACGGTATTGACTATACATAATATTAACCTTGATAAAGATGGAAGAGCGCATTGTTGCATTTTTAAAATTGATGCATGGAAAATTGTGAGTTGAGTACTCAAAATTAAAACAAACATATAAGATTCGTCATATGGCGGAGATGTACGAGGTGTTCCGATTGCTTGTTTCACTGACGGGTCAAATGGGGGTATTCATAACACTTGTTCACACTTGTCATTGTTTTCACATGGATGTAGTATGGCTTTGTTATTCTGTATGTGGTATAATGTGTTGTTTTGAATGCGGTACTGTGTCATTTTGTATGCGGTATACATTTTTGGTTTGTATGTATTGATTTTTATTTGCTATACAAATGGCTTTTTTGTTAACCATATACATGTGTCGCTTTTTCATGGTATACATTTGTCGTTTTGTATGTGGTATGTTTGTGTTGTTTGGTATATGGTATGAGTGTATTGTATTTGTATCTGGTATGTATTTGTTGTTTAGTATATGGTTTATCAATGTTGTGTTGTATGTGATATGCATGTGTTGAATTGTATGTGGTCTGAGTGTGTTGTTTTTGTATGTAGTATGTATTTGTTGTTTTGAAAGTTATATGTTAAAGTTTTCTATGTGTATTGTATGTGGTGTATTCTATGTGATATATCTGTGTTTGATTTTTAGTAGTATGCATGTGTTGTTTTGTATGATGCGTGTTTAAAATGTTGTGTAAGTGATATGTCTGTTTGCTTATTTGTTCAAGCCAAGTTCATAACATGAGCACTGATTAACAACAGTGTGTGTATTTAAAATTACCACTCTTTACCACCTGGGGTTTGCTTCCTATTTGAATAATTTATAATGAATAATTAATAGTTGTGTTAAGTACAGACGAAGGTAAGTTCCATGACAATTGCACTCAATATCGAAACAAAATTACATATAAATATATAAATGACAACATGAGAACATGTGACGATGATGTATTCTTGGTGATAGAACAGATAAAGATACACATTTGCGATACATTCAATAATACTTTTCAATATGCACTGCTACAATAAATATCTTAACATTTATGTCTGCATCTAACAAAATTGGTATTTTGTGAAAGGTGAAGGTGTCTTGATAAATGCATGAAAACTGTACGATTTATTTTATAAATGAGGGAAGAACCCATGGGGAGGGCCCGGAGTCCATGGCCCCTAATACGGGGCATATAAAAGAGGTCATGCAGGCAACGAAAAGAAGTAAAGACTAGTGCGTGCGTGCGTGCGTGCGTGCGTGCGTGCGTGCGTGCGTGCGTGCTTGTATGAAATGACCAAAATGCGATCATAATGAATATTAATTAAAACTCATATTATTGGTAATTGTTTTTCATGGGTATTGTATGCTTAAACATTCTGTGTCAGGGCCTGACTGTTTTAAATGTCTTACAGCAACGAACTGTTTAAATATTTCTTTATTTGTCGGTAGTCGTAGTTTATTCATAATCCGCTTTATGATCCTCGGACAGGAAATCGAGGAAAAAGGGTCTGTATCATTTGCATTACCTTTGAATTTACGTCGCATTATAACCTAAAAGTGCACTGTGTATCATGATTCATGTCTTGTAAGTGCATGCTGTCTTTTAAATTGGTTTTATATACTTTCGACTCGGTGAGAGCATGCCTACTAGTTACTAGGCACAATATCACATATACTTCGATCTGTAGCCACTCGCAAGGAACCCCTGGTACACATTTGATTCGACCCGTGGCCATTCGCAAGGAACCCCGGGTACATATTTGCCTCGACCCGTAGCCACTCGCAAGGAACCCCTGGTACACATTTGATTCGACCCGTAGCCATTCGCAAGGAACCCCGGGTACACATGGGCTTCGACTCGTAGCCACTCGCAAGGAACTCCTGTTACACATTTGCTCCGACCCGTAGCCACTCGCAAGGAACCCCGCGTACACTTTCGCTTTTGACTTGTTATAACTCGTTCGACACAAACTAACCTTGAAATGCCATCTAATTTGGGATGGATTAATTGTATGAGTGGGGCTGACGTTTTACTCAGTTTTATGTTCTATCCTACTGTTTATATCATCCATCTTAACACACGAGACATAACATCTTCTCATGACATGTCAAGGTTTCTGACGAGTATTGAAAAAAAAAACATTTATAAAACATAAAACATTTTAAGGCTGCACTTAATTTGGCAGAGAAGAGGCATTAGATGAAAAACATATGCGCAAGCAAATATTAAAAGCGTTTTTAAATTCCACGATTAACAACAGCAGTTTTCAGCATCAGAGAAATGTCAAATTAAACATAAAATGCACAATTCAATTGCGCGTTCAAAAGGTAATAAAGCAAACACGTGATTCAAAAATTGCAACTGATAAGTACAAGAAGAAGTAATGATCAATTTTGTTCTTGACATGATGATTTAAATTTGAGTGTTTCAATTTGTTTAACTCAAAAAGATTCCGCTAGTATATCTTTGTTTCATGTTTATAAAATGCATATACAGGCATACCTGAGTGATTCTTTTTACAGAATTTGTTTCCATTCTAAGCAAATAATTTAAAATTATTACATGGTTTAATTCAATTATGTCTCAATTACAATGACGCGTGAAAAATATTGTCGATTCTCAATGGCCTAAACAAAAATGCAAAAACATAATTACATTTTAAGGCGAAATCACATTCCTTGTTATGAATTAATCTAAGTGAAAAGACACAATATAAAGCTTCCCTTAACACTTCCAGACAAACATATATTTAAAACAACAATAGACAGACAGCAATATTTTTTCGTGAGATCTTCATATTAATTCGCAATTTATTTTCCAAATTTGACATTAAGTCCCCGGGCTTGAGGGTAGTCTTTATAAAGCTATTATAACCGGGACACATAAATGGAAACATACCAGAGTATATAGTCAATAGAACAGGCTATCTGCATTCCAGGTTCTTTTATTACCAACCTTATAACGGTTTTACTATATATAGTATCTTATATTTCTTGCCTGAATCTCTGAAGGGTCCAAGGCGGTAAAGCATGACAGTTATTTTTACATTCATACATGTGTTTTTCGAATCAATGGATGTGATATATATGTGGGTTCTTTATGAGGTATGTATGTGTTGTGTACGTCGTATATCTGTGTCGTTTTGTATGTGGTATATTTAAAAATAAAATGTTTAATATCTTGAACTCATGTTTTGTATGGCAAATAAGGTATCAAAATGTACATGTTTTGGGATCTCTTTCTGTTGGAAACATTTAATTTTGTTACAACCACTCAAAGGAGATCTGGAATTACATATGATCACACTATCACGACAGTATGTATAGATACAAATGTCAACATTTCATAACAACACTTTTATAACGAAGTGATAACGACAACAGATCAGGAGGGTTCCCTTAGTTTTTTGCCGTTTTGTGACTGTTACTTTTTAAATGTGTAACATTAATTTATAGTATAAAGCAATGGAAATAATAAGGTTGTTGCAATCTTGCAATGATAGAACATATCATTTGTGCACAGTTAAATTAGATTGACTATTGAATAGGGTTTTATATCAGTATCAACAAGGCAATAAATTCCATCTTAAAAAGACGCCAAATTATCGCATGCATTTTTGGAACACAAATAATAATTTGCTTTTTCTCTTTTGATAATTTATTTCATATAATTCGAACAAAATAATGCATTTAAATATTTATTTTTTTGCATCAACCAATAATGTTCACCTTAAACCAATATTATGCCCTTTTTAAGTCTTGTTAAAAACAACATCCAATGTTACTTTTATTACATCGATCTCACATTATAAAAAATGCACTATTTTGTACATTTTGTATGTTCTGATGTTATTACTTTTTTCCTTTAGAAGGTAAAACTATTTGAACCTCAGATATTTTACACATTTGGGACATCTCAGCAACACGTTAATGACTTTTAATTGTATCAAAAAAAAACATCAACATACATTTCCTATTCCCAATGACAAGTTCTTGTCGTTTACAATTTTGGACCACTTAAATATTTTTGGTTTGGATTTGTTTTGGCTATGAACAGAATTTAAAAAAAAGGAAAGTCACTCTTCTCACGCCTTCAGATTTCAAGCGCTTTCATTATTTATGAATAACTGTTGCATAAATGCTCGAAATAAATGGAGAATTAAAACTAACACAGAATGAAATTCGACGTTTTGATCCACAGCTGTTCTTGAAAACAACTTCATAGGACACTCCTGTGTTAAGCTTTCACGTGACGGATTCTATTTCCAAATTTTCCCCATGGCTTCATAAAATAGCAGCATCCCTCATGCTTGAGAGTTGTAAATGATGGATGACTAACTGTGTTTTTTGTTTTATTATGTTTCTGCTAAAATCATAGAATTCAAAGCTTTTACCGAGAGCAGTTTTATGATACTATTACATTTCATTTCCATTTCCAACTGCTTTTATGCTGCAAAGAATTATAGCATTTGTTATTGCGTTTAAAACACATTGCCTTTATATCAACTATTTATGATATTCCTTTTCAGACCAAAAGAAGCAGTAAACAGAAATCAGGCAATTTAGTCTAAACATTTAAGCTTTTGATATTAGACCGTTGCCAGAATAATACATATAAATTTTGTTGCAAATGTTACTCGTTTTTATCAGGATTTGACACTTTTTGAATTTACTTATTATGTCTTTTTCAAATCACACAGTTTAATTGTTTTTGAATAATAAAGAATATTGTGTCTAAAACACTTGTATGATTACAAAAACAAGATAAGTTATCCTTATATGTTATTTTGTATTAGTTCCTTGTACGAAATTCAATATCCAACAAACAATTTATGAGTTTAAGGTTCAACTTGTGTCTTTCATTCCTTGCTGTCAACATATAGCGATATGAACATTGAGGGCATCCGAAGATCCCATGGGCAAATAACATTTGTCTGTGTCAAAAGAAGCTCACCCAAGTTAATGAAAATGGTAAAACCTGCTTTTTAATGCATTTTATCTGGGAGTAGAACTTATTATTCACGCCATATATAATCATTAATGTTTTGTTTTTCTGCAAAGCTCTTCTACAATAACAAATGGTAAAATATAATTATGTTTCTTTTAATCTTTGACCAGCATCATGCTTCTCAATCAAGTTCAGTCGCTTCACCAACCAGTTTAGGGATTAGACAATTCATTATGTAATGTAAATGTTGTACATAATTTGTGCTTAACCCAGTTCAATGATAACTTTAACAATGTTATCGACCACCGGCCCGAAGTCTATTTCGTGCTTGTGTTATTACCAATATAGCGCTAAATCCTTGTTATATTTAAGTAGAATGCCAAACGTTGCAATATCACGAAATTATTTATGTCATAGTTCAATTACAAGCTGAAATAATGATTCAAAATACTTTAGATTAGGGAACAAATGCTCATATCAATATATTATTGTGGTATATTCTGATTAACCTTTCTATCAATAACTTAAAAGTAAATACAACTGAAATAACAAATCACACACAAACCAAATAACATTTTAGCAAGTAAGTTGTTCTATAGAAATGCTACAACTAAGCTGTAAAGGTCTTAAACTGTCGATTAGTTTATGTCAAAGAAACCCCATTACGGGAACGCAAGTACCTGATATTGATGACGTTTCCTTCGCCTTCTATTTCATCCGTTTTCTTATCATTATTCGAAAGTCTTGTTCATGTCCTCAAGCGATTGTTGTACTTGGTCCAAATGTTGTACATACGTCACAAATTTCCCTTTCTTCCAGTGCTTTAGTAGCATTGCAATAAAATCTGAAAGCAATTCTACCATGACATTTAGAATAATTGGATCTTGTTTTATCAGACAAAAACAACACAGAGATGTGAAATGAACAATTCTATGAAACAGATAAAATGTGACAGTTTCTCAACTTTAAGCCGTTTATTCGATAGTTGTTAAAATAATTTATGTTGCATCATTAGAACAAGCATGTGCATGTAAATATAATTACTAATTGGTGAACTAGAAAAATGTATTTAAACTGTCAAAATTTAAAGAAAATATTTAATACATCGACTACTTCGTGCTTATGTTAATTAATATAGACAACTCATTATATAGTACTAATGTTCTATCTTATTTGTTCTTAACTCACTTACTGTATACATTATATAAGTGTTGTATATAATGGAACTTTTTTTATCCTAATATCAACATGTTTCAACAATTCAACTCATCCTTATATGGTATATATATGAAAATTTGTATTAATTCAATAACAGCCATTCTGAATGAATACATTCTGTATTTGTTCTTTATTATAGGACGTTTGATTTAAAAATGGGTTGAATTGCTTTTACCGTGTGGTTTGTTGATACATTTCCAATAAAACTTATGATCTATTCTGTTATTTCTTATTAACAATATGCTGGCTATGTTAAGTTAACGAGCTGTTAATACCACATTTGTTTTAAATGAATTTCAAACATAGGACATTTACATTGGTTAAATAAAAGTGTTAACATGTGTAAGTGGTCTGAAAGAATTATCTAATGACAGTGGTTTGCATTGTCTGATTTAGCATTACACTGAACTGAGAGACACGACGACAGGCTGTTTCCTGCCGGCTACTATGGTTTCGACATAATATAATGTCGTGTTTAAGTGCAGCCAATTGGAAGATAAAGCATTATTTAAACTAAACCCAATGGAGCATACTGCAGTTCAGAGAAACATAATATCAGTGTCAATTTATTTCTGCAATAGATAACCCTTCATAATACCTTTCAAATTTTTATTTTGCTATTAAAACCTAATATGGACAAACCGATAACGAAATAAATTGCATTTTCAATGAATATAATTAACATATATATTCGGCAGTGTCTAAAGCTAAAAAAGATATGAAAAACGCGATATATTTGACTAATAATAAAAAGATTCATGGACAAGAAAATATATAGAGTTAACAGGAAAAAATGATCGGTCGGTAAAGATGACTGGCTATCATTTAAAGTAAAAGCAACAGTAAATTCACGACCTTGAAGTTACCTCATTATGTTAATGCTAACAAAAATATCCAGAAAATATTACAATATCATACTTTTAACTTGACCTTTCTTTGTCAGATATGTGATGTTCATGCCACAGCTAGTAAGTATAGCATGGGTAATGTATCAAACTTCAAAGAAAGATATTTTCTGCTGCAGAAAGAAATAGCCATACACGTGCAACTTTGCATCGAAGGTAATCTGTACGTCGTTGTATTGGTAATACACCGTCAAATGGATAGATGTAATATATTTTAAACAACAAGTATATATCATGCTACTTTAATTTTACAAGTAGGATTTTCGTTCTTTATCGATATGGTCAGCAATTGGTCGGCAGTGTTCATCTATATTTATATCGTCAGCTTATTGGTCAGAATTTAAGCACGACCCTTTTTTAAGGTCAAAATGCATGTAGGTAAACGAAGCTGGACCATGACAAAATCAATTCTGAAACCAATATGTATAAGCGTTTTACCCGTTATGTTTACCCTTACAGGAAAAAATGTCTTTCTTTTCTCGAAAAGATAGATCTCGTGGAAATTCAATTCCCCTTTTATTTCAATAATAAATCTAAGAGCTCATTTTCGATTCTACTTTATTTGATTTGAATAATTTAACGTTTACCAAAGGCATTTTTTGTTTTATGTTATAATAACCAATGCAAATCTTAATTTGATTCAGTTTATTTTTGTGAACTTCAATAGAAATTAATGTGGTTTCAGACAGCCGAGCAATTATGTCCGTGAATTATTAACTATACTCCATCATTAAAATTCCATAAGGGGAACGTTATTTACATTTTAGATGCATATTAGACATTGCCTAATAAGGAATGGAGTAATTTGATATATAAATAACTTATCTTAGCAAGTTGATAATTGGTTCTTGGGACTTAAATTGAATACGAAACCCCCTTTAAAATGTTCGCCAATTTGCTACCAAATGCCTGTTGAAGATTTTCAAAATTAAACGAATCCCATGTTTTCTTCAAAATCGCCTAGTTTGCCGTTATGTTAAACATAAGTTTGTTATTTGTCTCCATCTGACAGAGTTGGGTGACATTTATGTTTTAAATTTCGAGATACTGTTAATAATTCTATTCAAATAATTAAAATACAAAGTGTTTTAACTGCTTACTCTATATTTGTACTGCAGTAGCCGCCTTAACGTTATATTTGAAAATTTGTACAAAAGCAATGTTAACAGACGAAGCCAAGAGATTGAACTATCCATAATTATTGAATATTATCTCTGTTTCAAGTCTGCTCAGTTTTTATTAACAAGCATTGCAAAGTGGTTTGTTGCTTTTGAACATCCTTTTCACATTTTCGGCTGCCCCTCATCTCGCTTAATCTGGATAAAACTTGAAAGGAGTGTTCGGATTTCGCATGAACGTTGGCAATAGCTCAAATATTATTATTTATATTATCTGTCTGAATCAAATATCATCCTTTGTCAAGGTTGCTTGCCGTAAGAAGTCTCATCACTGTAGTGATTGCTCCAGTTTTCTGTTACTGTTGGTATTGAAGCAATCGTCTTGTGAAGAACGCATTAAGCTATAATCGGTACCATTTTATGAGTGTTTATATTTAGTTGATAAAATCATTTTCATTGATGTTTTGTCAGAACAAATGTCTTTTATCGAACATACTGAGGTTTTCATACGATTGCAACATATTTGTATGCAAAGGGATTCAAATTGCTTATAACGCATATTGGAAATATAAAAGCTAATTTGCATTTATAACTCATCTGAAATATGGTAAAGCGGTTTTTAAACATAATTTATTGTTTAATTGCTTTAAATTATTGATTTGTCTGAGGAGTAGATCAGCTTTTGCACATACAAAGTTTTCTTGTGAAAGTATGCGTCTTTTCCCAAAGAAAACAGAATGATAATTATGGTCTATACCTTTTATCAAATTTATATACTTGAGCGTCGACCGTACTTATGTTAAGGTGTATGTAAGATACAAGAAACAAGATGAAATAATCTTTATATATTTACATTCACACTTCATTCCTTAACGATGGTTGTTGTTCATCAATTGCACTTCATTTCTGTATAAAGTGCAATGGCATTTCCCATCGATATCGCGTGCGTTTGTCCTGTCATTGGGAGCAATAATACCAAGGGGCGGGGCATATTTACTAAGGAACTATTTTTTTTAATGAAATCGTAGTACAATTATTGGCAACATGCAGAACTGTAATCTGCCGTAAAGCAGTTAAAGCAAAATAAGCAACGATTATTTGATTGATTTTAATGTAGATAATTTCATGATGGATGGAACAGTTGAAGAAACGTAAATGTGTTTAAAAATGCTGTTAAATGTCACGAAAATGCAAAAACACTTAGTTCAAAAAAGCCTCTATAACGGGTGCTTGTATGACGTCATGAGTGATGTCATTGAAAAAGTTTTACATTAAGCTCGATTCGGGCCGCAACATAACTCCGCAGCTACATTTTGTTTCGACGCCATTTTTTGCAGTGTACATTCGTTTTGAAAGTGTTTTTTTTTTCTTCAAAAAGTGACTGGATTACTGGGATTATTTACACACAATACCTATTGGGTAATCAATTAATTACCTATTCAGTCCTACTTTAACCATTATTCGTTTTGATAACTAATTTAAGCCTGAACATTTTGTAAACATATTCTTGATAAAATGTACAGCATCTTCAGCATAAGAGAAAAATATTTGATTTTTTTTCTTTGTTCATTGCATACGACAAAGTGGAATCATGTCCATGTAAGTCGTATGTTCTGAATAAAATGGACAGAAATAACTAAAAGTTCGGAGGAGTTAGTCGTTTAGACATAATTTAGTGCTTTTAATAGCCAAAACAACTGCAGAAAAAAACTATTTGGTAAACACATCAGCTTGCCAGGAAAAGACAGATCAGCAGAAAATATGTAAGTTATATGACTTTTGTGGTTTATTTCCTGTTTTGGTATTTGTATGCAGCTTCATTATATATTCTAAAATATGTTATTGTGCCAAAGTTTGCATCGTTGACCAAGTTTCGGTCAGAAACCAGGTCGCTCAGCCTTCATTGTTATGATGCGGGCCCTGAAAGCGCATATGTAAAACAAAAAAACGGGCATTTACGGCACGTGAATTTACTGAATAATGCACGTTTTCTACCGATAACGCCCGGTATTTTGCGTTTTAATACACCACGATAACGGACCGAAAACACACATTGTATGCAATAATACGTATTCATAATATCCTTGACCTTGAAAAGATAGAAAATAAACATATAAATAAGGAACTATTTTATCTGTGCATTCATTGTCGTATAAAATTAGGTTACGATAGCTGTTCTAATTTACCCACCGTTGAGAACAACGAGAGAAAGAAAAGAGAAAATGCTGTTGAATAATCAATTTATTTTAACAGAAATGTAGATTTAAATGAATGTAAATATAAGTATTAAAATTCGACATGTTGCAATTTATTGGGGGTATGGTATGCAATGGCGCAGTTCAAAATATTGGTGGAGTCCTCGGACTCCACCCATTTTGAACAGCCCCATTGCATACCATACCCCAATAAAATGCAACATGTCGAATTTTAATCCTTAATTAAAGTCCGGTATATGATAACAAGAAACATTAGCTCAATGGGCTATTTTCCTACATGTATAGCAAACATGCAAAACATAATAAAGAAATGGGACCCTGAAAAAAGGCATACTAGTTTAATACTGATTCTTTCATACGATGCGTTTCGGAAAGAAGTCTAAGAAAGGGTTTCATTTAAAAAAAATATTTACATTTTTTATCTGGATTAAGGATGAAAAAAATAATATAAATAACAATGAATAACTAGTTTTACCAAAACAATCCATGGATGGAATGCAGCGATTAATCGGTAATGGTATTCATTGTTGCGATTTCTCTCAGCGTGTTCATCATTAAACCACATGCAACAAAATGTTTCTAAGGCATGGCGTTGGAATGAATCACCAATGCAGGTGGGTGTTTGTTTACTTTATGACGCCACAAGGATATTGAACAATTCGATTCTTAAAACTTACACTGCTGTAATTTATCACGGTGACGAATATTTCTTGGTCTGAAAAATCTTCATCACCTTCAAATTTAACTTCCCAGAACCCTTTCTTAGATTTCTTTATGAAACGTATCAATGTTTTTATTGAATGAATTTATATTCTTTTTCTTTTCGTTGAAACTGTTTAATTAGCGACTTCGGTTTCTTAATTGTAAAGCTTTCAATGGTTTCCTTCAGCACGCGTGTTCTTTTTAAGACACTGTGACCACATCAAGCCTTTTGTAACTCTAAATAAGCTTTAAACTCAATATTATTACACCAGGATGAATTTTAATTTTGCAACTGATTATCTTTTGACATACCATGCACGATAGTTTTGAATCAATGTTCCTTAAATGGCTGGAAAAGTATGTAGGATAACAATCCCATTTACGCAAAAGATACAGTGGTTTAATGGAAAGTTAATTGAAGTCATTTATTTATCTATTTCTGCGAACGCATTCGGATAATTGTTTTTTAAGGAAATGCATATGGGCAATCAATTATATCATATCTCTTTAATACTCCTTAAAAACGCTAAATGCTTTAAATCTCGTAAAATCTTATCTAATTAAAGAAGCCTGAATGTCCTTAAAATAGGCATTTTTTACAATGCTTTTAATATATCAGAGGAGACATTTTCAACCCTTTTTTACCGATATTTGTTTCAACAGAATTACTGAGAGTAAACTAACAAGAGTGTTATTATATAGTAATGTGTTACTACTAAGCTGTAATAGTCTTAAACTGTCAATTTGTTTATGGCAATGAAACCGTCTTGTTAAGAACTAATTCAGCTTTATGAGGACCACTTTATGGATGTTTTAATTCAGTTGATCAAAGCATTTTCATCTTTGTATTATCATAACAATTTTTTTTTTCTTTCGAACATTTGTTTTTATTAAACGATTGCAATATATTTGCATTCTTAGCGAGTTCAATTGTAAATAATGCAAATAACATAAAAGTAAACATAAAATCTAATTTGCATTTTGAATAATTCTGAAACAATAGTAAAGCGGTTTTTAAACATGATATTTTACCTATTTGATTATTTAATATGACGCATTCGACTGAAACAGCCTGAAATAAATTAGCAATTGCAAAAACGAAATTAACTTGTGCAATTATGCTCAGTGACGTCTTTTGCAATAGAAATCGGAATGTTATCCTCGACATGTTTTTCGTCTCCTATCAGACTAATATAATTGAATGTCGTTTGTATATATGTTAAGGTGTATGTAAGATACAATATACGATATAAAATAATCTTTTTTTTTAAAGTCGGGTATATGATTACAAGGCACATGAGCTCAATGAGCTATTTTTCGACATGAATACCAAACATACAAAACATGATAATGGAATTGTGGCCTGGAGATGCAGGCACCATGAACTGTAATGAACTCAAAACAATTACGCAGCAAACAAACATACCATTTGTTTACAGGTCTTTTCCATTGGCTGTTAATTCGGCGAATCAAAAAGCAAGGAATATAATTAAAATTCTGTCATCAAAATTCCTTTTAGTTTAAATGGAATCATGAACTGTGACAGATGCCGGGGAACTTTAGTCAAATCACTGTATCAACACCACTGTTTTGTTGAATTTAAAAGTACACTTATTCATTTGCTTTCTGAAACGAGATTTTACTACTGTTAAATAAACATTGAAGAAAATAAAGGCAACCTTTAGTTGAACGTTTTACAGTTATTTGCAATACATAAAATATATTAAAACGATTATAAATATTAAATCACATGTGAAAGATCGACCGTTACTTCATTTATTATTCGCAGCAACTCTTGATAAAAAAAATCTGTGTCAACGAGTGAAATAATGTTTTATCTTTAACCGAAATTCATTAAACGTTGTGTTTCGCTAATGCTTAAGTTTAAGAAAAAACGTTAGTTTAGGTAATATTTTCAAACTCGTCAGAATTAACGCCACATTTCTTTTATTTAGCAACACAGGACCCAACATTTTCAGGAGCACTAAAAATGTTACTGTAGTGAAAATGACTGCAGTAAAATTATACAATATTTCACCTAAAAAATATATACAAATAACATATTTTGTTTGTAAAAAAGTTCATTATATTGCCAGTTGTGTTTAGCTCTCTAAAGAAACATGAACCTTGGTCTAAATGTAATACAAATTTGTTATAATACGCATATCTAGTTGAGTTTTAAGACATTTAAAATCAGTTGATGAAAATCAAACTGTTTTATTGTTTGGTTAATTATTATTTGCAATAATTTATTAGATATTTGTACTTAAAGCAAACCGGAAATGGACAGCAAAGTACGATATTAAAATAAAACAAGAACGACAAGCACAAAACGTGTCTGTACAAAAGTGCCACTAGTTAACAAATAAAAAATGACAAAACGGGACTTCGTCAGGTATACCAGCTGCACAGTCTGACAGACCGAAGCAATGTTGAGCTGAAGTCCACAAAGCATTCTCATGGCGACTGTCCAATCTGTTAACTGCGTATGGACCGCTATGACATGTCAATTTGTAAAATTATACAAAATTGTTCATGCCAAAAAAGGCACTCATTTAACAGTTTGCATAACAACATTAATTTTGAAATGTATTTGATTTATTTTTATATAGCGCTTAGCTGCGTGGTATATTGCAACTACAAGGCTTTTCCGGATACAACTTGACGATCGGTTACACTTACAGGGTGTATTGACTCCTGGTCATTATTCCACCTTGCTCTATATTATCAAAATTCTTTACTTTTACAAGCATATCTTGTGCATTATTATAAAACTGATAATAGCACATTATACAAAAAAAAACATCAAAGGGAAAAAATAATTTATGATTGATGCTCAAAAACAATGAATTATACTTAAGGTAATATTTGCTCAAGAGTAATTTTTCTCAAAATTATTGACCAAATATTTTTATCAATACAATTTATGAAAACAAACGTTTTTTAAAAAGAATAAACATGGTTAAAAAACAAAAACGCTATATATAACATAAAAAATGGTTATTTGGTTAAAGTGATCTGAAATAAAAATTAAAAACTGAGGTGTATTATATGAAATTGAGGCCTGGTGCCACAAACGAAAACTAAATCTACATTAGGTCGTATCGTAGAACTTTCTGATACGAGTTGATTCAACAATTCCTTATTTCTATAAAACATATTTAGGCCCATTCGTTTTCAAAACAGTTTTTTTCAACTGTTTTTAAAGTTCGATTATTGCTTTCCTATCAATAACTTAAAATATCAACAAAAATGAAATAAAACAAGACACACACACACACACACACACACGCACACACACGCCGCAAATTACATGTAAAGAAGTGTTTTATTGTGTAGTAATATGTTACTTCTAAGTCGCTCGAGTCTAAAACTGTCGACTTGTTTATTGCAGAGAAAACCACATTATTTGATGATCTATTAATTTACATCCTTGATAATTATCTTACGTTGTATTTATCGGTTTTCTTAACATGAGTATTCGAAAGTTTTGTTCATGTCCTCAAGCGGTTGTTGTTTCTGGTCCAAATGGTTGTACCTACGTCACAGAGTTCTCTTTCTGGCATTGCTTTAGTGGCATTGAAATAAAATCTTGATAAGACGAATTCTATCATGAAATCTAGTATAATTGGATCTTGGTTTATTGTACAATAATATCACCGAGATGTGAAGTGTAAGAACGTTTCCAGGACAATAATAGAATGTCACAGTTTGTTACGTTTTACCCGTTATTTCGATACTTGTTACATGATTTCAGAAGATGATTTATTACAACATGGGAAAGGCATGTAAATGTTAATTAAACTACTAAATGATATACTAAATACGAAATATCATAACATGTTTATACAAATCAGTTCATCCTCGTATTGTATACCGTTGTGAATTGGTACAAATTAAATTTCAGAAATTCTGTATAAATGCAACCCACATCTGTTCTGTATAATAGTATATATTGAATAAATATCTACAAATGTGTTCAATTGTTTTTACCCTATGCTTTGTTGATACATTGCAAACAAAATTTATGGTTAGTTTATTCTGTTATTGTTATTAAAATGCTGGGTTGAAGATCATAAAATACCACAGTTTAACTTGGTTCAATTAGAAGTTAACAACATTGACACTGATTAAAAAAAACTGGCTAACTGTATAAAAGGCTTGAGAGCATTACGTAATAACAGAAGTCCTGAACACATGGAAAAAAGTTAATCACGTGCATACTTGCATCGAAATTAATCTATATATCGTTGGTAATACACCACCATAATTATAGATTCAATATATTTAAAACAAGATATATCTTTACAAAAATACCTTGCCGTGGAAAACCAGTGCAATAACTAGCACCTGATATTTAGTAAATTTATAGTGCATAATTAATAAAAATAACTCATCATACTCCTTTTATATTACAAGTAAGAATTGCTTTTTTTAAACATATGGTCAGCAATTTGTCTGTAGTATCCCTATATTTCTATTTCGTCAGCTAATTTGTCAGTACTTAAGCACGGCCCTGTTTTTGTTCAGTAGGTCAAAACACATGAATATAAACAAACCAGAACCGTATTACACTAAAAAACATTCAAGTCCAAAAACAATGTGTATACTACTTTTAACGTTTTACTTGTCCTGTTTACCCTTAAAAAATATTTGTCTTAGATTGCATTCCCGTACCGGGTACGTTTAGGGTACGTTAAACAATACGAAATGTCGCTAATTTGGTCATACTTTGCGCGTTGGAAAACAATGACCAAATATCATCCCGGGCACCCCGACACATGCATATTATAGGGTAGAGCGTACCCTAAACGGCAAAATTAGTCCCAGCCTCGTCAAGTGCAGGGATGCTGAGATATCTTCGTCACCGCCCATTCCAGTGTTAGGCATTTTACGCTGCATTTTACAGTGCAAAATAGCCTTGTGGGCGAACGGAAACGGTGACGCAATGACGTCAGAAATGCGCTGACGGTGGCGTAACGTAGGCAATCGAGAGTGCTAAATTTTAAGGCCAGAACCAACCTCCTGTGATTTGTGGTTCCGGAGAAATAGTCGAGATTGCATTCCCGTACCGGGTACGTTTGGGGTACGTTAAACAGTACGAAATGTCGCTAATTTGGTCATACTTTGACGCGTTGGAAAACAATGACCAAATATCATCCCGGACACTCCGACACGTGCATAATAGCCTTGTGGGCGAACGGAAACGGTGACGCAATGACGTCAGAAATGCTGTAAATTTCGATCGCGTATATATACAATTTTTCAAATTGATAACAATCTTAGTTAAAAAAAGCATATGTCCGATACTATTTTTATTTGCATATTTTTCATTGGCCAATTGGATAACTAGTTTAAGTTTAAGTTTATAATAATCAATGTAAATTTTACTTTGTTCATTTCATTACTGTGAATTTCACCGGAAGTGAATGGATGAAGTACAATTAAATTTAGATAACTTAGAAAGTTGATAAAATGTAACGTTCTTAGACTCAAATTGAATACGAAACAATCAATCCCTTAAAATTATACAACTTCCATTTTTTTCCCTTAGAACCACCGAGTTCGCAGTTTCTAGTTCTATTGTCCATCAGTTTGTCATTTGTGTCAATTTGACGGAGTTTTATGTTTTCACTTTCGAAA
The DNA here is from genome assembly GCF_026914265.1 of Mya arenaria. Lineage (NCBI taxonomy): Eukaryota > Metazoa > Mollusca > Bivalvia > Myida > Myidae > Mya > Mya arenaria. Next base: position 22,690,598 of record NC_069130.1, read on the forward strand.
CGCCGTTAATATTTCTATTCTGATCATCATTTTACAAAATTATTTCACTGCTTACTTTATATTTGTACTTCGTTAGCTTCCTCCGACGTTATATTTTAAGGATGTTACTATATAAAAGCTAAAAGACGAAGAGCTACCCACAGCAATAGAATATAATCTCTGTTTTAAGTCTGCTCAATGTATGGAACAGCATGGCAAAGGTTTTTTTTTGTCTAACAAATTCTGTGTAACATACTTCTTATACTTTTCACTGAAATGATTGTCAAATGTATTGGATATAGCTCATGTTTGTTTTTGGAAAACAGAGGAGTTTATTCTACAGGTCGTGAATTCCCTGTGGAAATCACCTTAACATAGTACAAGGAATTCATCAATTAATCAGTTAAAGTGTTAAAACATGTAGGTGGTCACCTCAATTTAAATAGTATGTGTCAACCGACCAAAATGCACGTATCAATGATATCCATTTAAACTGATGATTCTAGTAATAGCCTTTCGCGGGACACGTCTGACAAATACACTCTGTTTTCCTCAATTTTTAGGAATAATTAATGTAAACTGATGTTTTCCCACTACGTATACACATTAAATATAAATGGATGTTTACATTTAGAGTATTTTCGTTTGCTTTTGTTTTATTTCCATTCACCCGCATTTGTAGTATAACTTATTTATACTCTATTAGCATTGCTATAGCTTTTTTACTATTCGAAAATATTGAAGCACCCGCCTTGTTAAAACCTGATTCAGCTTGAAGGGGTACCTCTTTATGGTTGTTTATTTTCAGCTGATAAAAGCATTTTCATTTATGTATTGTCAGAACCAATTATGTTTTTTCGAACATTTTGTAGTTTTCATTTGAGTGCAACATATTTGCATTCAAAGCGATTCCAATTTAAGATAACGCAAATTCGACAAAATGAATGCTCGTTTGCATTAAAATTTCATCTGAAATAATGGTAAAGTGGTTTTTAAACATGATATATCATTTGATTCCTTCAAATGATGCATTCGTCTGATTCAGCTTGTAATATTTTAGCGATTGCACATACGAAGTTACATACATCTTTTGGAAATATGCTCAGTGACGTCTATTACCATAGTAACCAGAATTCTATCTTCTACATGTACAATATCTCTTATCAGATTGATAAGTGAGTGTCGACCGTATTTATATTAATGTGTATGTAAGATACAATATACAAGCTTAAATAATATTTTTTTAAAGTCGGTGAAGATTGCAAGAAACATTAGCACAATGAGCTCTTTTCTGATCTGAATAACAAACATGCAAAACATAATAAAGAAATAAGACTCTGACAATAAAGGCATACTAGTTCAAAATGGATAACATTTTGGAAAAAAGTATTCCTTTTTTAATCTGAATTAGAATTAAACAACAAATAACCCAAAACACAAACTATATTACATATTAGAGTTGATAAAGTAATTACTTCGTGAATAAGTAATTTAACGGAACGAAGTGCAGTGAAGCGACCGTAGTAGTGTTGTGTTGTAGTGTTGACATGAAAATAGTATGTATGTATTTATAGTGTTGACATGATAATAGTATGTATGTATTTATAATATAGTACGCTCGTACATAATACTCGTGTCTCTTTGGTGAGAGTCACATTTGTAAAGACCAGAGCAACAACAGCAGCAGCGGCAGCGGCAGCAGCAGCAGCAGAAGCAGCAGCAGTAGCAGTAGCAGTAGCAGTATTAGTAGTAGTAGTAGTTTGACTAGTATCAATTTAAGCGACAGTATTGGTAATAGGGCTGGCAACATCAATTATAAATTATAATTGTAGCTGAAGAAATCTCAACAACAATAGCTGCAGCAGTACCACACATATTACTTAGACGTGTTGACATGAAAATATTATGTATGTATTTATAATATAGTACGCTCGTACATAATACTAGTTTCTCTTTGGTGAGGGTCACATTTTTAAAGACCAGATCATTGAGAGTCATTTATTATTAGGGGATTCAATGTTTAACATAATATCACGTCACTGTTACAATGTAAAATGTCTGGGGGTCTTGATTCTTTGGCAGTCAGAATACTTCCTGATACCGGCGTATCCAAAAAAATAATCTACCCCATCTTGTGCCCGGTTTAAACTCGGCAGCTTTTGATTATATTTGTGGAGCTTTTATTTATAGAATAATACATGGTTGACCATGACTTTTGGTTGATAATTGCCCCGTTGAAGGAATAATTGCCCCGAGGGCTTTAGCACGAGGGCAATTATTTTCACTGGAGCAATTATCAACCCAAAGCCATGGTCAACCATGTATTATCCTGTATAATTCATACGTTTTGTCAATTGATTTCAAATGGATTAAAAAACAAGATTTTGTGGAATAATGAAGGATATGTAGTCTGAAACTCTTAAAAATGAGATATAACAAAATTGTTTTGAATTTTGATTTTTAGCTGCGAAAAATTACGAGTGTCTGGAAATCAAAATAGCAAACCTTTTCGTATGTGTTTTCAAAATAAGCCTGCAATTTTTCCATCTTTCAAATATTTCCTGTTTTACATCGGCTGATTGTGATGTTCATTTCAATAGGTGAGCACAGCTAGGGTCGATCTAGCATAGGTCAGGTTCATAAGAATCCCGGCTTGAATGACCCTAGCCATTTCACTTGAACAATTAACATTTCTCAGCGAATAAAGTAAAACAAAACGTTTTCAGAAAACATTTCCTTGTCTCACTGCCTTATGACCTTTACCGAATGTAAACATCCGGTACAGTTTCGGGTAGTACTCGTTACTGAAACACGGAAGGTGTCATTATTGGTTAAACTAATTTCCCTGTTATTGCACCGATAGTTCCATTTTAATCCTTTTAATTTAAAGCTACTAATGTTTAAATGTGTGCCTACCAAGTATACGGCGGCCATTTTATTTTTGTGAAAATGACGTCAGTGTGCACGTTTTTGTCTTCGTTAGGCAATTATGCCATAATCACCCTGACGTGCCGTGATAATCTCACGGGCGTAGACGATAATCATTATTGCGGGAACGAATTTCTATAGTAAAATGTTACTATTTATAGTAACATGTGTATTATACCATTTTAAATTTACAGCTGAAAACATATCAAAAGTGAAAGAATTATCCCTGATTTACGATAACTACTATCATACTGTACCCATTATCATTGCATTTTAAGTCAGAAAAAGACATGCATAGCATGTTCAATATAGCACGAATAAGTGTACTGTTTCTGAAAAAAAATAAAACGTATAGCTGTATAGGTGCCTATTTTCTCAAAAAGCAGCAAACTGTATTTTGTGAAAGTGTTGCCTGAAACCATGACAACATTAGCAGCCTCTGTCTCTTAGTCTCTGTCCATAGTAGGCTCTGTTCTATCATGCCAAGTTATTTTGTTTTTTTCCTCCACAAACTCAGTCTAGAACTCCTAGATAATATCATTTTAATAAGAATTAAAATTTACCTTTTTATTTTTAAATACTTGCCACTTTCTTTCACCTACTTTAACACTGAAATACAGAAATCAAACGATTTATTCCGCCCTCTATTGTTTAGAGGGATATTGCATGGCGTGATTGTATGAAATATTGCGCGGACATAATGTGTAACCATTTAGCAGAAAAATCATTATTTAATTAGAAACATGAGGAACGACCAAAGGGACCACATTGCAGCTCCAAAGAAGTTTATACCTGTATTCATACATTTCTGAATCGAAAAATAAATCAATGATTTTGAACTTTTTCAAACATATTGTATCGATGTTTATGCAAAATTCTATAACATGATGGATTTGAGGTAATAAAACAAGTTTTAAGATAAGGTGCGGCTCAGAAATTACTATAGATTTTTGGCAAAACGGTTACGCTGTGTGCTTTATTTTTATATTTATATTGTAACAAAAATTGTCTTATAATCAGATGAGAGACTGGGAATTGGAATATTTATTTATTTATTTATTTGTTTTTTGGGGGGGGGGGGGAGAAGCTTATATAAAAGCAGGCTGTTACTGTTTATACAATTCGTATTTTGACGTTAGAAATAAGGTTTTGTGATTTTTTATTAAATTTGATATGTTTTTTGTTTTTTTTCAAAGAATTATAAAATCTGATCAACCTTCGTACAATGAAATAATAAAGCGTTTATGTCATATTAGTATATAATTGAAATGAGTAAGCAAAGTCAAGAATTAAATTGTAAAAAATTATAACAACGGCTGTCGAATAAAAAAATGTCTTGCTACATTCAAAAGTGTACCAAAGTTCCCTATAAAAACATTCACAGCATTTTGGATAATTATCAAGCAATCATTCTTTCAATCATGTATTTGATATTTCCCGATAATCCTGACTGAACAAGTTCTTCCATTCCACAAGCACTCATATCAGCATGTTCTTCCCTCTTTGCAGATTATTGCTGATTCACCTAAAGCTGTTTATCATGAAAATAGCTAGACAGCACTTTTGTTTATCTTATTTTTTGGATAAACTTGTCATTTATTTAAGGAAATCGAATGTCACGGGTTTAGGAGAGACATACAATAGCGTAATAAAACCAGAGAAAACTTGAACAATACAGTTTATTCTTCAACTATTATCATAATGTTGTTTCGGATTGCCACGTCGTACAAGGGACATTAAATATTGCAAATTGACACAACAAAACGTATAGTCGTAGGTTTTTTAAGAGGAAAATAAACATTATAAGCATTCAACTGAGTATACTATTTTTAAACTTCTGCCACAAACTGAACAGGGACCATTTTCACAAACTTTAGAAGTCGAAAACCGATTGCCAAACAACAAGAACCACTTATATCTTGAGTTCTCAGTCTCATCCCATTTAACTCAAGGTCTATATTTACAAACACCTTGTGACACAAGCCTGATCCTACGGAAATACAGAACAATATTCAAAAATGTCTCGAGTCCCAAGCCAGATCCTATTAGATAACAGAAACATTATTCACACACGTCTTGAGACACAAGCCTGGTCCCATTTAACTAAGAGACTATATCTACACACGTCTTGAGACACAAGCCTGGTCCCATTTAACTAAGAGACTATATCTACACACGTCTTGAGACACAAGCCTGGTCCAATTTAACTAATGGATTATATTCACACACGTCTTAAGACACAAGCCTGATCCCATTTAACTAAGAGACTATATCTACGCACGTCTTGAGACACAAGCCTGATCCCATTTAACTAAGAGACTATATCTACACACGTCTTGAGAGACACAAGCCTGGTCCCATTTAACTAAGAGACTATATCTACACACGTCTTGAGACACAAGCCTGGTCCCATTTAACTAAGAGACTATATCTACACACGTCTTGAGACACAAGCCTGATCCCATTTAACTAAGAGACTATATCTACACACGTCTTGAGACACAAGCCTGATCCCATTTAACTAAGAGACTATATCTACACACGTCTTGAGACACAAGCCTGGTCCCATTTAACTAAGGGACTATATCTACACACGTCTTGAGACACAAGCCTGGTCCCATTTAACTAAGAGACTATATCTACACACGTCTTGAGACACAAGCCTGGTCCCATTTAACTAATGGATTATATTCATGCACGTCTTGAGAAAAAAACCTGGTCCAATTTAACTAATGGATTATATCTACACACGTCTTAAGACACAAGCCTGATCCCATTTAACTAAGATATTATATCTACACACGTCTTGAGACACAAGCCTGATCCCATTTAACTAAGAGACTATATCTACACACGTCTTGAGAGACACAAGCCTGGTCCCATTTAACTAAGAGACTATATCTACACACGTCTTGAGAGACACAAGCCTGATCCCATTTAACTAAGAGACTATATCTACACACGTCTTGAGAGACACAAGCCTGATCCCATTTAACTAAGAGACTATATTTTCTATATTTACTTCATAAACCCTTTATTAGATTATTTTTCCGAAATGCATCAATGAATTTATTTTTTGAATATTTTTTTCTTTTACTGAATTTGTTTGATTATCGACGTCATTTTTATGATTGTAAAGCGTTCAATGATTTCCTTCAACGCGTTAGTTTTTGAAAAAAGGTGTCCAAATAAAGTATTTTGTTGCTCTAAATTAGCTTAAATTCAACTCGGTATTATTACAATAAAATGTTATTCACAATTGTGCAACTTGTTAACTTCTGTCATACCATGAACGATAGTTTTGAATCAATGTAACTTAAATGGCTGGAAATATTATGTAAGATAACAAACCCAGTCACGCAAATGATACAGTAGTTTAATGCGAAAACGCATTCAGATAATTGTCATTCTTGAGATAAATATGGACAAGAAATAATAACCAACATATCTCTTTTATACTCCTTAAAAACGCTAAATGCATTATAGCTTGTAAAATCTTATGCAATTAAAAGAGCCTGAATTTTCTTAAAAAGACAATACTGACAATTCTTTCAATAATTATACAAGAGGAGAGATTTTCAACCAAGGCTTAGCTTATTTTAAACTTAGTTCGTTTGCACTTTGACACTGGGATCAATCGTATCAACGAAGGAACGAACAAAACTATCGTAATATTAATAATGATTAGTGTGATTCTTTAATATATTAACCAATTGTATTGATTGTCATACTTCTCACTTTTTTTCAATTGACCTGTTTCTAGTGCCTTAATTCTTAGAAGTTGTTTCGAAATACAAAAATGTATTATATCATTACTACGTACGAATACGGGCCCAGCGTAACATATCTGTGTCCTACACCCTACGCTGTAAAATGGTTACCCGTTAATTTACGGAGAGAACCTATGCGATGAATGTCTAAACGGTATTTTTATTTAAAAAGGAAGCAACTGGATCGTTTTGTACACGCTTTCGGCGGATGGCGGCTGGCAGAACCGAGGAACTGGTCACAGTAATAACAGCTTGTCCGGTAAATAGGATTCCAGTTACATTTCATTTTGTAAGCTTGCAACAAGCGCAGTATGCTCTTCAAAATGAGTTAATGAAAACACCCTGCACTAGCATATTGCGGGGGGGGGGGACACCCCCAGCGTCCGAGTTTACTTTTATTACAATATATAGAATATATAGAAGGAACAAAATAACAGTACGCCCAAAATGAAGTATTTCGGACTAGATATTGTAAAAAAATTCAGGGACGTATCCACTCCAGCTAAATCTTTAAACCATTTTTATTTCGCTTCTGATGGAGAGACACAAGTAGAAAGTTTACGCTCCCTAACTTACGCCCCCTCGTTGTTTAAAACGGTTTTTAGTTTGTTTCGTTTTTTCCGCTGTCTTCAACATTTGTATTCGTTAAGTTGGTATTTCTTCCCAAGCGATTGTGATCAATGTTTCAAATATTTTACTTTCGTCACTACGTCACAACAACCGCTCGCTGTTTTTATCTTTAAAATCAGTGTAATTTTAATACGGTTATTGAAAAACTGGAACATAACGACTAGGCTGACATCAAAATTGCTTATAGTTGAAAAAGAATCATGGACAAATACTTGGAAAATCTTATCAAATCTTATCAAAACAAGCTCGTTTTTTATCTCTACACTTATTATTACATTTTTTTATCATTAAAATCAAGTAGGTTAAACAAAATAATGCATTAAAATAAAAAAGAAAATGTGTTTTGCAGCATCTTTTATTGTGCGCCTTTAAGGTATACATATAATGCCTTTCTTTCGTCCAATTGACACTGAACTAAAGAGTTCATACGATGTAAGTTTTATTCCGGGTCCTTTTGTTCTGGGGGATATTACATGGTCTCATTGCAGATATCAGGAAATAATTTGCGGACATAACAAAAATTTAGCAGAGATTTCAGTATTTAATCATAAACATGTGGATCAAAAGGGACCACATTGCAGTTCCAAAAAAGTTGCATATATGAACATGTATTATTTCTTGCTAATGGTCAACAATCATTTTGATCTATTCGTCATAGGTAAACATTGTATGTAATTATGTTGAATATTTGAACTGAAATAAATTTATGTTTTGTTTTGTACAATGAAATATGAAAGAATTTAGAAATGACATAAAGTATATAGTTGAATTGTGAAAGCATATTCAATATGTAAATTGTATAATTTTATAACAAAGGCTGGCGCATAAAACAATATCTGGCTATATTTAAAAGTGTATCTTAGTATCCTATAAAAACATAAACTAAATTATGGATACTTATCAAGCAATAATTCCTTTAGGAAATTATGTATTTGTTCTTTTCCGATCATCCTCCCTGAACATTTTCAACCATTCCACGAACATTCATATCAGCATGTTCTTCCCTTCTTTGCAGATTATTGCTGATTCACCCTAAGCTGTTTATCATGAAAATAGCTAGACAGCACTTTTGCTCAGCTTATTTTTTTGGATACGCTTGTCATTTATTTTCTGTTAAGGAAATCGAATGTCACGGGTTTAGGAGGGACATACAATAGCGTAATAAAACCAGAGAAAACATTTACAATACAGTGTATTCTCCTACTGTTATGTTGTTTGTGATAGTGGGTAAAATATTGCAAATTGACACAGCAAAACGTAAAGTCGTAGGTATATGAAAAAGAAAATAAACATTTTAAACATTCAACTGAGTATATTATTTCAAAACTTGTGTCAAAAACTGAACTTCTGGGGCCATATTTACAAACCTCTGGGGTCTAAATCCCAATCCAAAACAACGACAAGGACCATATTCAAAAACGTCTCGTATCCCTAGCCTGGTCCCTTCCAACTCAGGGACTATATTGACAAACGTCTTGTGTCCCCAGCCCGATTCCATTTAACTCAGTGACAGTATTCACAAACGCCCTGAGTCCACAGCCTGATTCAATTCAACTCAGGGACTATATTCACAAACGTCTCGAGTCACCAGCCTGATCCCATTGAACTTAGGGACTATATTCACAAACGTCTCTTATCCACAGCCTGATTCCATTCAACTCAGGGACTATCTTCACAAAAGTCTCGAGTCACCAGCCTGATCCCATTCAACTCAGGGACTATATTCACAAACGCCTTTAGTCCACAGCCTGATCCCATTCAACTCAAGGACTATATTCACAAATGTTTCGAGTCACCAGTCTGATCCCATTCAACTCAGGGACTAAATTCAGAAATGTCTCTTATCCCCAGCCTGATTCCATTCAACTCAGGGACTATATTCACAAACGTCTCGAGTCACCAGTCTGATCCCATTCAACTCAAGGACTATATTCACAAACGTCTCGAGTCACCAGTCTGATCCCATTCAACTCAAGGACTATATTCACAAACGTCTCGAGTCACCAGTCTGATCCCATTCAACTCAAGGACTATATTCACAAACGTCTCGAGTCACCAGTCTGATCCCATTCAACTCAAGGACTATATTCACAAACGTCTCGAGTCACCAGTCTGATCCCATTCTACTCAAGTACTATATTCACAAACGTCTCGAGTCACCAGCCTGATCCCATTCAACTCAAGGACTATATTCACAAACGTCTCGAGTCACCAGCCTGATCCCATTCAACTCAAGGACTATATTCACAAACGTCTCGAGTCACCAGCCTGATCCCATTCAACTAAAGGACTATATTCACAAACGTCTCGAGTCACCAGTCTGATCCCATTCAACTCAAGGACTATATTCACAAACGTCTCGAGTCACCAGCATGATCCCATTGAACTCAGGGACTATATTCACAAACGTATGAAGTAACTGACTGATCCCATTCAACTCAAGGACTATATTAACAAGCGACTCGAGACAACAGTCTGATCCAATTCAACTCATGGACTATATTCACAAACGTCTCGTGTGCACAGCCTGATCCCGTTCAACTCAGGGACTATATTCGCAAGCGTCTCGAGACACCTGAACCTATAAGAACTACAGGAACCATATCTCCCTTTATATTGTTAGTCTCAAGCTTGATCCAAAAGAACTACAGTTGCCATATTAACAAACCATATAATTTATAGCTACAGTGAAAATATTCACACACATCTTGAGACACAAGCCTAATCATATAGAGCTACAGTGACCGTATTAACAAACGCCTGGAGTCACAAGCCTGATTGTAAAGAACAATCGGAACCATATTAACAAACCGCTTTAGTCACTAGGCGTATGCCACAAAACTAAAGAGATTGTGATAAAATACAGAGTCAAAATTCATTAATATTTTGGGTAAGCAGCTTGATCCTATAGAACTTCAGTGACAATATTACAAGTGTCTTGAGATAAGTTTGAGACTCCGAAACAGAAAAATGTAAATGTTTGTGAAAAGTTATATTGTTCACATACCCAACAGATGTTACCATTATTTCTCCTTAAATAGCATTTTTCTTAAATAAAAAAAACTATAGATTTACAGGGTTTGAGTACTCAGACCCAAGAAAATAATAAAATTTGGCTCAGGCTCTTCGAGTAGTAAAGCCATTTTGTAAGTTAAGTTAAAGGACCAGGAACCATTTGTAACAATTACACAAACTTTTTCTTATTCTTATTTCCAATTACGTTGGATCCGCTTGGCATTTTCCAATTATTCATATATGATTTACTAGGAAATAATATTAATATTTTGCTTTAATATTGTTTTAAAGAACTAGACAAGTCATCGAACTCATTATGATACATATCGTTTAATTGATGTTTTAAATAATAATATATATGCCAAAGTAATGACAAAACTAGTATATGTTTCATTGTTTCGAAAGATATTCATTTATACAATACAATCAAAACTACAGTTAAAGCCCAAAAGTAAAAAATAAGCATATGGCGTGATTAAAACAGATCGGGAATATTCATACTTACGTGCACGCTAGCTTCTTACGTAGTGTTGAGGGAACAGGAGAATTATAAATAGATGCATGCATAACAACCTAGAGGTCGTAAGATATGGGATACAAATCTGGCGAAGGAACTAAGATATTTATACAGCCGTATTTAGTGGGCTGAGGAATTATTACTTCATCTTCCCAAGGTTTCCGAATACTAACACAATCAAGTCACAATATAAGACGTATTCAGCAGACATTGTATAACGCCTTTCAAGAGGAAACATGTGTTGTCATTTATAACAATAATAATTGCTTTCTGGACATTTTTTCTGATTAATGACCGAAACAACGACCATTTTTATTGCTCACAGTAATTAGGTATATATTTTAGTTGAGTCTGATGTATGAAACCATTTCGTATTCCCTATAAATCTGTATGGTGATTATTCCCGAATTATTTACAATGTTTCAAAAGAAAAAACTACATGAAACCTTCTTTAATGTCGAGTTAGTAAAACACAACGTGTAAGAAACCTATGTTTGCCGCTACATGTTAAAGTTTCAAATCCGTGTATAGAAAATAATACCAAATCGGAACTGCCTAGTCAGTGGCTTATTTATAAAAACATGAGACCATTAGTTTTTTTAAAAAGTTGTTCTGTTTACTTTAGACATACTGGAGATTACCATTTTTGCCCCCTTTGAAGCTGATGGTTTGTCATTTTAAAAAAGACCTGAAATTTCAGAATATAGAAAGACCACTTTTTTCCACAAAACGGCAGTCTCCATGGAAATAAACAGTGTGTGTCTTTGACTGAAGTAACTTGTTTTAAATGTTCTGGATTTATATTGTGACGAGGGTCGTGAAACGCTCGAAAGGGGAGTATTTCTTATGCACACTTTCTTTACTTAAAATGAAATAGATCGGATGTGGGAGTTGTATTAGTAGTATGTAACCTGTAAATACCTTTCTACCTTAAGCTTAGTATATGTTAAGACATGCTGATCGTCGGTTGTAAGCTTGTTTATTATATACATGCCTTGACATCCCGGTACAAATAATGTTTAATAACTTCTCCAATGCCGTTAGCACATTTTTAAATATTCACAATAGCTATGAATATACACTTATCGACACAGATACATAGTTTGAAAGTAACACAAACGAAGGAATACATGATCAGTATATTAAATGATAAAATATTGAAATGTAAAATATGCTTATACTTAAAGGATATATTAATTGTCTTAAGACGTTAAGTGGCCTTAGGCAGAAGCATAATTATACGCACAGAAATAGTGTCAAACCATGAAAGTACAAATATAAATCAGATACGTATCCGACACAACACATGTTTTGCATTTAGTAAATGATCATAAATGCATTCACAAAATCGCATGGGTTAATCGATCAGCAAAAAACAAGAACATACAAAGGAAAATATTAACTAGTTGAATTAGATCGCTTACTCTTATAATTGACACGAGACACCGTGACATATATCTCCGTCAGCTGATTACAATATAAACACGCATGATGTCTGGAAAATACTGGTTTGATGTTTTGCACAAAAAATCCAATTTACTTCTTTGACTGTTTTCATTTTTTACCAGTATTGAATGAATGGTAGCAATTTTCTAATTAAGAACACATATGGTTTGATATAAAACAGGAAAAGACGAAATGAACAGCCTAGGATAATGGGTCTGGTTCAAAAGTGCATTTTTACAAGAAGATCATATGGCAAAGTACTCTTTTGCCTATTTCTGCGTGGCAAATTCATAATAGAATAAGTGAAAGTTTACTGTAATAAAAGTTGATTTTGGTGAAACCTAACAGTGTTCGTATACCAAAACTATGAAAATAAATAATAAAAATTGATATTTGAGAGGCATTTTATGCATTATTATGACCTTTCGGAATGGCAAAAGGCATTATAAAGTTATGCTGTTTTGTCTCTAGAGTGTCAAAAATGAGTTTTGTAAGATCAACAACAGCTAGTTCATATACATTACAGTTAATTTCTTTAAGGAGTTATGTGTTAAGCAGAATTTGCGACCAATTACAATAACAGTTATGCTCGCAGGCAGATGTAACTAGTCCGAACGTGGAGGCGGATTAATCTTCCATTTGTCATTAATGGTGAGAGCAGCTGTTCATTTAATTATTATTGTAGAAAAGATGAGTATATTAAAAAAACAAAAATCAATGTGGTACGTTTGCTTATTATGTAGGCTAATTTAAACGTAATCGAAGCACTCCACGTAAAAAAATATTTTAATATTATTTATATTCACAAACACACTTATTTATTCGGAAGATTTACTTTGGCATAAAGTAATTTGCACTAATTCAATCGTTGATTTAGAACATATGAAATATTGTTGTTCGTGCATCTTTTGTTTCATCTGATTTTATAAGCATAGTTCGATTGTCTCTGTATTTTATAGTTTATTTAGGGTTAGTTATGCAATTCCATTTGCCTCTGTATTGTTATGGCTTATTTATGGTAAACGATGTAATCTCACTCGGCTTTGGGCTATTGTTTTTGGAAATTCAATCGGATCTCTTTTCCCGCTGAATATGTCTAAGATTGAGGCAAATCACATTTCGACAAAACCCTAACGTTCTTGACCACGAAGTATTAATTTCCCAAGACAGGAAATTGGATTGGAAACGTGTCATAAAGCGCCGGCTATGTGCTAAGATTGCATTGGCGATAGTCAAGATACAATTGGCGGAAATAATGGTGAAATTAATTAAATTCTTGGGAACTCGTAGGCATATGCTGAATCACACATAAACGTGCACATAATCTAGCTATATAGTGCTAGGAGAATGTAAGAGAATAATATTTGAAGTTGCTTTTAGAACTGACTATGACTGTAATTTAATATGTAAAAGTTAAACAGGATGATAAGCATAAACCGAATATAACATTACTCTTCAGCTATAGCTAAGTTTGAAAGGGTCATTAACCATAGCCTAGTATTGTATGTGTGTTTGGGTTTGTAGTTTGTGCCTCGGAAGGATTTATTTGGGTATTTCTGAAGCCTTCACTTACACACTAACTAATATTTTGTCCAATCGAATATGAAATCAGATAAAGACGAACTACGAAGGTTGTTTCTGCCTCAAAATTACCTCTGAAGAAGCAAAGATTTTGAACAGTATAAGATCAGAGACGATCCAGGTTTGAGATACCTCAATGTGTTAACCTCGGCTATATAAATATATAAATATCCAGGGTGATAATCTTAGAGCGTGCCCTGAGCCTCCTTTAGAGGCTTATGTTCCTTATATTATTTGTCAGCTGTCAGGACGTTATTGATTGCATACCTCTTGAATGTTACGCCCTTTAAGGGTTAAAACCTGTCTAAGCAAAAAGCATGAGGTTTTGCTAACAAGGCATGAAAGGGTACAGTACATATGACATATATTCATTAGGCGGTGATTTCGTGTTAGCTTTGGCCACGCATTATAAAGCATGGCCAAAGATATCAAGAAATACGATAAAATGTTTAAAATAGGAGAAGATAATAAAGGCCGTCCGTGCTTGTGAATATTAGATTGTAATCCAACTGATAACCGTAAGCGACATGTATATTTTCATTGCATTGCAGGTAAAACTCGTATTACGATAACAACAATAACAACGATTTTGCTAAAAGTGATGAAGAGGTCTACTTTTATCATCTTGTCAATGAGAGAATTCCCTTACTGTTTTCGTACTTAATATGGTCAGTACATCGAAAAGGTATTATACTGAGGCGGTTTTCGCATTTATATTCAAGGATTGATTCTAATTTTTCATGCATTCATGCAGTATGAATGCTCGTCGACGATTTTGAAAATTCATCAAGCGCGCTTGCGCTTCTTTGAAAATTTGCAAATTCGCGACCGACTGTCAATAAAGCAAGAATGCACGAAACATAAGAATATATCCTTAGATTTCTATTTTCACCATTGTGCATGACCCTGGCGTTTCTTGCAAAACTCCGCCTATAGAGGTCACGAAAAGACGACACAAAAAAACTATAAAAAATATCATGGGTTAACGTAAATAAGGTATTTCATTTGTCTTTAACCAACATTATAAATTTTTGACTGTATCCAGCATTTTTGACCTTATCTTCTTTTACTACTATACCCAAAGCAGCCATAATGTTATTTCCTCTAGAACGTTTTTTTTGTCTTTTCTACAGATGGCGTAAATTGGTTTTTAGCGGCTGAAAAAAGTGTCTCCTTACATCGTCCCCAGCTTAGTTATTTGTTTTATTGTACGTTGTGATTATCATAAATGTATTTTGCACATACAATACCACTTGAACTAATGCAAGGGGTGTTCTGATTGCTGCATAATTCATGGCTGTCAATGTTCAGTTTCAAGAAAATCGACCTAACTCAACAAAGCAACTTTTAGTAAAATGATATTCCCCAAAATAATTCAGTTTCTATTTGTGTTGATGATGGTCTTGCTGCCAACGTTCATATATCTACATAATGGCATAAGCCAACCAATACCATAGACGTATATGTCACGGAAGTAGTTTTGAAGCAAACGGGTTTGGGGAGAAGAGAATGATAAAATGCTGCTCTTTCTACAGCCACCCTACTCGTCCTCAATATTTCAACTCGGACCTGCTGTATAAATTAGACGAATGCTCGAACTGATATTGGAGTTGAGTTTGTTATATTAGTCACATAGCACGCATTTGCTGGCTTCGATAAGGCGTACATGTTTAATTTTGCACGTATTAATAACTGTTTGGGCAGGTGTGCGACTGAGGTCTCGTCAACCAGATTTAAGCCCAAATGTGTTCTTGCTTAGTCTGTTATGACCATGCCCATGCAGTTACCAGAGAATGACATATGGCGATGGTTTTATCATTATGTAGTGTGTGTGTGTGTTGTCTTGTGACTTGGGGGGGGGTGGAGGTTGGCCTTTGTCTATATGCCTTTAAACAAGCCTTAGTATGCTTGTTTTATCAGACTGAGATTAAAAGGATTGAATAAATAGATCGTACATTTTTAAAATTAAAATCGAATTCCAATGAATTAGACTGACCAGGGTTAGTATTCAATATAAAAAAATATCATTATCCCTAGACACGCATCAGTGATTCCATTAAGTATTTTGTTTAATTAATGATACAGCCCAAAACACTCAAATGTACACTTTAATTTAAATCGAATTCGATGTAAAGTATTGAACATCGCCCCACGAGCAAAAAATGGAGAATGAAATAGAGTATTTGTTTATATTTTCTTTACTTTTAAAGGCATAATTCTTGTCAATAAATATGAAATAAATTTTTAAAGTATGACAAAATAGTATACGAATACCTGTTATATATTTGTTATTTTGGTACAGTATTAATTGTGAGTGAGACTGGCATTACTTTCTTCTACAGTGAACATTTCTCCGATATTGGCTTCCTTGCAGTGCCAGCGGCATAGTGACTTTGTTGAAATGTATCTTGACTAAGGCAGTATATAGCATGCAATGGTAGAGCTTCGATGATGAATATTCGATATAACGAACCTCTTACTCCATATTTGTTTGGAATGTGTTGAAGTCATTGGATCTGTCAAAGGAAGCTGGCAGGTTATAAATAAGTTGACATGGTTGGATAAAACATATTATACAAGGAGATTTGCTACTTCTTTGTCAGGTAGTATTTTTAAAATATATTGATAGGTATTGAAACATAAATAATCAGTATTTATGACTGATTTTTATAATTTATAGTTATAAAGTGTATATCTTAAGACATTGTGTTAATTGTTAAATTTGTTATTCTTAATTTTAATGATATTTTCTTGAAATTTGACTTACCCCCAAAAATGTGCGTGTATAAGTAAATCTCTTGTTGTTGTTTAATCTTTATAACTCGGATTTTTGAAAAAGTACCATAGGCATTCGGTATTTTAATTTTGTCAGGTGTTTGTATGTTTCTTAATATTTTAGTTCATGTTGATAAAATTTTATTATAAGTTTATCCATTTTTTATTAAAAACTTAATGAAAACTTATTGACGATCGAATGAAAATAACCATATCAGTATACAGCGGATGAAGGTTTAATATAGCTGGGCTATTTTAATTATTAAAAAAAAACATTCGACTTATTTGATATAGTGTCTATCTTAGCTGTATCAGCAAAAAAGTCCGAAACGAATGTTTTTGAAAAAAAATACACTACGTTTTAAAACGCTTCGCTTTGCATGTATAATTATCTACATCTAATTATCTACTGTACCATTTACGATGAAACAATCTTAAATAAATATTGAGGTATTATTTCGTAAATGACACTATAAATGCAGTTCAAGACAACGAGTATGCGGTATGCTTAAGTGTTGTTGTTTTTCTTTTGAAATATATTGTATCATGATATGAAGTATAATTATATTTCACCCGTAACACCACGTTATATTTTCGATAACTTTGCGGTGTGTAAAATATCATTATAGAATAACATTTTGTTCAAGTTTCATTTTGACGAGCACATCTTATAAAACGTTTAAACGTTTAAACGTTTAACATAAATGGAATCCATATTAGGATAAAAAAAGGATATATTTCCTTTTTTGGCACACATAATAGACCCGATCATTCAAAAAAGTGAAGAGTACATGTTATTATACGTGTATGGTTTTTTCTGAGCTCCGTGGTGATTTACCCAGCCTATACTGTGAACGGAATTATTAATGTAGGTGATGTGGGATCATGCCAGTTGAATGAAACAGTTGAATAACCCCTAGCTTACCATTTACAGGGGAAAAAAACTAGGTTACGGTTACCATATACAGAACATACAATTGGTAACTATATACAAACGAAACACTGGTTTATCATATACAGACGAAACACTGGTTTACCCTAAGCAGACGAAACACTCGTTTACCATATACAGACGAATCACTAGTTTATCATATGCAGACGAAGCACTAGTTTACCATTAACAGACGAAACACCCCTTTACAATATACATACGAAACACTGGTTAACATATACAAACCAAACACTGGTTAACATATACGGACGAAACACTGGTTTAACATATACAGACGAAACACTTGGTTAACATATACAGACGAAACACTGGTTAACAAAAACAAACGAGATAGTTTATCATGTACAGACGGAACACTGGTTAACATAAACAGACGAAACACTGGTTTAAGATTTACAGAAAAAAAACACTGGTTTAACATTTACAGACAAAACACTGGTGTAACATTTACAGACAAAACACTGGTTTAACATTTACAGACGAAACACTGGTTAAACATTTACAGACAAAACACTGGTTTAAAATATACAGACGAAACACTGGTTTAACATATACAGACGAAACACTGGTTTAACATTTACAGACGAAACACTGGTTTAACATACACAGACGAAACACTGGTTTAACATATACAGACGAAACACTGGTTTAACATATACAGACGAAACACTGGTGTAACATTTACCGACAAAACACTGGTTTAACATTCACAGACGAAACACTGGTTTAACATACACAGACGAAACACTGGTTTAACATACACAGACAAAACACTGGTTTAACATATACAGACGAAACACCGGTTTAACATACACAGACGAAACACTGGTTTAACATACACAGACGAAACACTGGTTTAACATACACAGACGAAACACTGGTTTAACATATTCAGACGAAACACTGGTTTAACATTTACAGACGAAACACTGGTTTAACATATACAGACGAAACACTGGTTTAACATAAACAGACAAAACACTGGTGTAACATTTACAGACAAAACACTGGTTTAACATATAGAGACGAAACACTGGTTTAACATATATAGACGAAACACTGGTGTAACATTTACAGACGAAACACTGGTGTAACATTTACAGACGAAACACTGGTGTAACATTTACAGACAAAACACTGGTGTAACATTTACAGACAAAACACTGGTTTAACATATACAGACAAAACACTGGTTTAACATACACAGACGAAACACTGGTTTAACATTCACAGACGAAACACTGGTGTAACATATACAGACGAAACACTGGTTTAACATACACAGACAAAACACTGGTGTAACATTTACAGACAAAACACTGGTATAACATATATAGACGAAACACTGGTTTAACATATACAGACGAAACACTGGTGTAACATTTACAGACGAAACACTGGTGTAACATTTACAGACGAAACACTGGTGTAACATTTACAGACAAAACACTGGTTTAACATATATAGACGAAACACTGGTTTAACATATATAGACGAAACACTGGTTTAACACACACAGACAAAACACTGGTTTAACATATACAGACGAAACACTGGTGTAACATTTACAGACAAAACACTGGTTAACATATATAGACGAAACACTGGTTTAACATTCACAGACAAAACACTGGTTTAACATATACAGACGAAACAATGGTGTAACATTTGCAGACAAAACACTGGTTTAACATTCACACAAAACACTGGTTTAACATATACAGACGAAACACTGGTGTAACATTTACAGACAAAACACTGGTTTAACATTCACACAAAACACTGGCTTAACATATACAGACAAAACACTGGTTTAACATATACAGACGAAACACTGGTTTAACATTTACAGACGAAACACTGGTTTAACATATACAGACGAAACACTGGTTTAAGATATAAAGACGAAACACTGGTTTAACATATACAGACGAAACACTGGTTTAACATATATAGACGAAACACTGGTTTGACATTTACAGACGAAACACTGGTTTAACATTTACAGACAAAACACTGGTTTAACATTTACAGACAAAACACTGGTTTAACATATACAGACGAAACACTGGTTTAACATTAACAGACAAAACACTGGTTTAACATATTCAGACGAAACACTGGTTTAACATTTACAGACGAAACACTGGTTTAACATTCACAGACGAAACACTGGTTTAACATATACAGACGAAACACTGGTTTAACATACACAGACGAAACACTGGTTTAACATTCACAGACGAAACACTGGTTTAACATTTACAGACGAAACACTGGTTTAACATTCACAGACGAAACACTGGTTTAACATATTCAGACGAAACACTGGTTTAACATATACAGACAAAACACTGGTTTAACATAAACAGACGAAACACTGGTTTAACACATACAGACGAAACACTGGTTTAACATATACAGTTAAACACTGGTTTAACATTTACAGACGAAACACTGGGTTACCATATTCAGACAAGAAACACGGGGTTACCATGTATAGACGAAAACTTGGGTAAATGGATTGACTGTATTATGATGGAAATTGACTACGTTATCAGAGGTAATAATCTTTGCATATTTAAGTGTAGGTTGCCTTACAAACTTTGTATGTGTAAAAGTGAACAAAAAGCAAATACAATATAAATTTTCTCAATTCACTCATGAGGTTTTGAATGCTACTAAAACTAATGTTGTGTCGCGATATTTCTTGGGTAAATCTTCTTGCGGATCATGATTAAAAACAGTAACTTGAAAGTCTGGATAAACTCTGGCAACTGACAGACATAATCCTTCGTGGAACTAAATGGATTTTGCTGAGACTTTGAAAGTGTGTTCCTTTATAAAGACAACGAAGATAAATTATTATTTTGTTCTATGATATATTTCATATAGCTCGATTACTCATTCTCAGTTATTTATAGCAATTCATTGCATTGCTTAATGTCTTATCAACTATTTCATAACACTAACACACATTACCGAATCACTGCTTTCAAGCTTTGGTCCGTTATGTTGTTAAACATATTAATACATACTTCACTGTTAGATGTCACAACGTTTATATAGCGATGTCAGCCTTTCGGTGATCATGATATACAAAATGTCACTAAAGAATCGAGTTATTGCATAAGACTCATAGAAAAAAGCTTTTATTGTGTAAATTTGAAAAGATATTGCGTCAAAATATCACGTCACGTCAGTTAGGCGTTGAAGTTACTGGTGTCTTGTATTGACCGTGTGTAAACTGCAGATAATACTGATAGAAAAAGGTTTAAAGACAGCGATCGATATCAAATTGATTTCACTTTTTTAAGATTGTAAGATGTATACATTACTGGTCATTTTTATAAGCCATCTACCCGGCCTGAAATTCTCATGTCAAAATCAAATATGAAAACAATGTTTTGAAACTATGAAATCACTGTTTCGTGAAAACAGAAAAAGGTGACTGTCCTACTCTTAACATTTCACTTTTCGTGCAGTATTAATATCAATCGGGAACAAATAGTTATATTTTGTTTATCCCAAACAAGAATGAAATTCTACAAGTATTATCCCATCGCGATTGTTTTAGGAGAGATGTCATACAACTGTAATTTCAATGCAAGCAAATTGCAACATCCATCAAATATGACATTTAAAAATTACCTTTACAGTTATTCTCATGCAGAAAAACAGATAAAAGCCATGACGATGCGAATAATTACGACACTATGGTCTTATACAAAGTGTTAGCGCCAACAACATCACAGCAGTATCACGTTCGATATTAATTCAATGTATTAAGTTATAATTCATTTTATTTGGTGTAAGTTTGAACACGTTTAAACCGAGTATTTACAGAAACCATTATCGACAGACATCATGCAAGTTCAGATAATTGACGGACATCTTGTATCTACTGTTAAATGTCCCGGTTTAATGGTTTAACCAACGGCTTTAAATTAAATTTAAGGGTTTCTAATTAGACACAAAACTATACACACTATAGGAATCAAGACTGTTCACTTTACATCACATTATGCATAAATTATATAAACTTCACACATCACAATATTTTCATATAACCGGGACCTTTAACAGTAGATACAAGATGTCCGTTAATTATCTGACCTTGCGTAATGTCTGTCCAAAATGCTTTCTCCATTTAATATGACACTTTCTGTAAAACAATTAGCGTGTTATTCTCATGCAGAGAAACAGATAAAAAAAGCCATGAAGATAAGAATAGTTATACTAGACACTATGGTCTTATACAAAGTGTTAGCGCCAACAACATTGTCTCAGCAGTATCACGTTCGATATTAATTCAAAGTATTAAGTTATAATTCATTCTATTTGGTGTAAAATTGAAATGGTTTCCACCGAGTAATCACAGAAAGCATCATATACACCATTGATCCAGCAACGAGTTATCAGAATAATACATAGATTTTTATCTTTCGCCGAATTTGTAAAGAAACAACAGTTACCGCATGTCAAAGAAATGTTAACTAGCTTTGCAAATGCAACGATTCTAATACATGACTCAACACGGGGAAAACATGTACATAAGCTTTAAAAACATGCAGGGAAAGTAACGGTAGTTAAATTAGTATTACATTTCCGCGAACAAAATGTAATAAGTAACTAACAAACGTTTACCCGTGAGGTATTTACGCTACGATCATTGTATAAAATCAACACCGGATTCCGAATATAATGTTGACGGTAGTGCCGCAGTGTTGATGTTGTAGCTGATGAAAGCTCTCATTAAAATTTCATCATTTCATTGATATAGATTTCATAGCAAATTAAACTTGATTTTAAAGTCTTTTTACTCCGTTATCAACAGTACGCTCCATATTTGTGGTAACATCTGCTGGGTAAAGGACATTTTCTTACATTATGACCACACATACCTATATTTTGTACATGAGCCGAAAAAGAGTTAGCATTATATAAATAGCATGAATAATTCTGAAAAATGATTATGTTCCTTGTTGTGTAAACATTGATATATGCTGACAGTTACATTTCTGCAGTATTCCGCAAGCTTTTTTGAAGAAGCTTTTGCCAACTACGTTGTTGTTTATCTTCTCCGTCCAGCATAAATATACAAGTATGTAGACGAGCCTTGAGGTAGGCGAGCTTTGATTTTGTTTTCTTATCCAGATTTTATATTGAAAAAGTATCAGCAAAGACATGTTCATTTCTAACAATTCAAAGATACCTTACATATATGGTATATTGAAGCGTATATCATATATACTTACGCTTTGATCAAGTGTTTTCGCCTTGTTTTATGTTAAGTTGACCAGTTTTTATACAACATGTTGATGCAGTCATGTCGACATGTTCACTTATATACTGGATGAGTAGAATATTTTTAATCCACAACTCCAGTTGTCGATTTTAATTGTGTGAAGTCCTCATGGTGTGTTTAAGATGATTTGTCGAAAATCTTATGTAAACATATCCAAAATAAGGTAAACAATTCAACATATTGTTGATAACATGTCCTGTAATATATTTTGAGATCGATAAAAAAACAAGTCGATAAGTCTACAGCTCTCATCATAAGTATATACGATTTATTTTAAACATTCTCGAATTTCAATGTATATTCGAACAGATATAATGCAACTGTATCTCACGTTGTTGTACAACTGCCGTGCATATTACCTTTTATATAGATCGTATTGTTGTATTTCACGACTGGTTTTGGTATCAAAACATGACTGCTGAATTATGGCGATAAAATTTAACGCAATACGGATAGCTGAAAAAAACAAAAACACTTTCATTATAAAATGTTTCAAAATTGTTCCTAGAGGTAGAATTGCATTATTATGTATTTCAATGCACTCAAATAGCATAACCCATTGTATAATGAAACAGTCAAAGTTTACCCCAGACTTATTTTTGTACTTCTCCCATTACAGATTTCTCATTTTATATTTGTTTCGGACTGTGTCATTCGATTGTACGATAATGACAATGCAATGTTCTTTCCTGGAAAAGGACTCGGTTGTTATCTCAATGTTTAACACGGTTTGCATTGCCATGATTGGGTGATCATTACTTTATCTCCAAGAAGTATCAGTTCTATTACTGAAAAAAGTTATTTTTCACCGGATGCACAACGAAGATACAACCAGTGTAATTACATCCAGGAGAAGATGATCGCTTCAGATTACCATGAATGAAAAGTGGCATGAACTCAACAACGATATTTTTCTTTCCTTTTTTATGAATGAGTCTTCTCCTGGATGTAATTACACTGTTTGTATTTTTTTCAAACTGCAAGTTAAGCTTAAGCTTCAATGTACATTTTAATATGTTAAGGGTCGTGATTGTCTTTCGTTAATCAATAACACAGTAACCATTATCATCCAATGGCTAAGTTTTGACTATACGGTGGTCACAAACACAATAAAAACAGTTTTGGATAAATCCATAGTTTAGGTAAATTAGTTATTAGATAAGATATATTATTGTGTAAATTAATTCGGTATTTTACTGAAGGTAGGATGGTCGTGGCGGTAGAGCGTCGAAAAGCCTCAAGTTAAGAGTTGGAATACATAATAAATATATAGAAATAATATATATAGAAATAGTTGGAATACATAATATATATAGAAACCCGTTGGTTCGATATCGCTGGGCTCGATTTCCTCGTTGGCTCGAACTTGATGTTAAGGACCGATTTTGTTTTTACCTCTTTGCAAGCATTTCCGTTTGGCTCGATATTCGCGAGGCTGGAAGTATTTTGGTCGGTCCCTTGGATATCGAGCCAACGGGCTTCTACTGTATATGTAAAAATACATTAATTTCGGTCTTTCTATAAAACTGAAACAGAATTATATTTCATCGTAAATATTTGCATGAAAATCGGTGAAAAACGGGGCCATCAGACCATTTCGGCGATAACGGAGTCAAATTGCATTCTGGTGAGCGACTATTAACTTAACTTCAGAATACAACCTATATCTTTAGCCAATGAAATTGCAAATAGGTAATCACTAGTTACTAGGTTAAATCAGTAAGAATTTACATTTTGCAGATATTTAAAGATCTGTTTACTGCAACTCATCCGATACGCACACCCTGCTCTTGATGGTGTGTTGACAATGTGTCAGCCAATGAGATAGTATTCTGAATCAGTTAGCTAACCTAAAGTAATATTTTAATGATTTAAAAGGGCAATACCAAGAACATACCGGACTTTATCCTCTTGGTTATATGATGATCACTTATAATTTTCAGTCATTCCCTGTGTGTTTTCCAGCAAAGAAGCACACAGATGAACACTAGTATATGCTGAAAAGAAATTCAAATCGCCTCCCTTTGTAGGCAGCAAGAAATGCATTTTCATGCCTCTTGAGATGGTTTAAGAAGTATGTGGAGGCTGATCTTCATTGGTTTTAGTGCAAATGTTTACCATCCACTATCATTTCCTTATCACTGACCATGGTTACTCCTATCACCTGCTTAGCATTGTCTGAGAAGGAAATTTTCGGCCAAATGTAACAGTTATGTGAGGCGTTTGTCCCGCGCGTACTGACATATAAGTTTATACATTTTTAAATTATCATTACTCATTAGATAAAGGCTTTGTTTCTTAAAATAACTGTTTTTGAACATGTGCACACAAGGAATAATGAAATACAAAATAAAGATATGTAGACACAAGGCTATGTCATTGTTGGCTCGATGTAAGAACATTATATAAACATACTGGGATCAGTAATGTCTAGGTCAAATATGATATAGGAAGGGGACCTTAATAGCACTGTCACAGGCTTGAACAACCTCCGTGGAACATGATCTTGCAGCTCCTCTGTTTCCACATCCTCCTCGTGTCAATGCCTGCAGGAACAGAAAATGATTTACACAAAAAATTCAATACGAGTACTAACAAATCATACTGCAAAGCAAGAATAAAACCCCCACCTTTTTACAATTTTAAAGATAAGTTTTAATGAAATTCTGCTTCTGGAAAAACAGATCTAGTATAGAGTCTCTTTTAAATCATTGATAACAACTTCGAAGCAAAATGAAATGGATATTTTTGTAAATACTTCTTAAGAACTTATTTCATCTCAGGCACAAAAACCTCATTTGCTTCTTTCAACAAAATAATACTGCTCGCCTTTCAATTGCCTGCAGGTTATTCCTTTGGACCGGCTTAATTTAAAGCTGACAAGATAATGTTGACCTTTCCGGATCCACCCAAATCATTAATCATTCCTAAAAATATTTGAAGAAACGGAAAGCTTCACAAGATGGAAAAGCTTCTAAAGCATTCATATCGATATTGCATTGCAGCTGTGCACATGTTTTTATTAAAAAAAACATATTACATTTAACAGTTAAAACACATCAAATAAACAAAGTTTACTGTATGGTGTACGATGGCCTGAGTTTTTATAATTATAGTCATATACATTAATAATTTTGACATTGATGATTGGTTATATTTTTCTATACATAATATTTTTAACATTATTGCACTTTAAATTACAACTGAATACACATTAAATACCTACCTGTTTCAAGTTTTGCAATTGCAGCAAAGCATGGCATTCCCCTTTGCTTTAATGTGTGTGATTTTCAGTAAGGAACACGGTTGATGGCAAGACAGTCATGATTTTGACAACTTACGCCTCCCAATCTTTTCTTCAGTTCGCCAACAACATTATCGAATGCTCAGCTGGACAGGCTGGTGGCAATATGTAAAAAACTAACTTCTACGATTCTCCTTCCAATTCTCCACCCACTTTAATTTACTTGTCCCGGCAGATAAATGTGCCTGTCGGCATTATACTTGCTTTTTCATACAACCCCTGGCATTGCAATGCAATGTATTCGTATGATAGTGGTCTATCAAAACTTTCCCATCACGTATAAAGACGTTTTTTGGTAAATATTGTTTATCAAAATATCAGGTATAGGACAAGTATGTACGATGTTCGTCACGATGTGTTACGGCAAATGGCGATACGTGTCACAGCTCATGTTTCAAAATCTTACTATAGCTATAGATTTCAGTGCAAGTACAACTTTTGTTTCATTCTTAGCGAAGGTTAATGACTCTATAAAACTTTTCGACAAAGTGGTCAAGCATGACAAAATAAGTGTTGTTTTTAAGGCATACAAATGAAATCAAAATTACCTCTTTGGCTTAAAACACGGATTTAATTCCATGGAACCTTTAACAACAGTGCGTTTGTAATTCATTCACTTATAAATGGGAGCAGCACTGAGTTCCTTCATATAGTTATAATTCTACAAATTCCTTGAGTTTGGCACATTGTCATTTTAATTATATACATATTAAGATCACAATGGCGTGTGACTTTAACTTCATCGTAACATTTGCTCATGCTTACGTTCTTAACAATGAATTTCTGGATCATTGCCTATGTATGAAATGACATGTACGTTGTTTTAGGCAATTTGGTTGATCTTTGGAATCACTTTGAGTTGTTTAGGTAGAAGGCTCTGCATACTTTGACAATATTTACCTTTTTCTTTTTACTTTACTCATGATTGTTGGACTAAGAGAGAGGTTTGTTCACGTAAACTGGTTTAAACCCCCCAGTAAGTTTACATTTTTCTGACCGTTCCAAGGCGGTACCTAACAATCCTTGATAAACATATCTAGTTTTGTTTTATAATATATATGCACTGTGTTGTTTGTGGAGTTTTGTACTGTTGTTTCATGTTTCTTGTTAGTGATTGTTTGTTTTTGTGTTTTATGTCTTTGGAGTTTAAACATTTTGCTACTGAGCTTCTTTCTATAGTGTTTCACATAAACACTGTGCATCTTAAAGCAATCTACGAAAACTGTTAAGATCTCACTGAAAAGCCAACTCCTATAATAATTTAAAATTTAACACCATAAAAGTATATTGTAACATAAAATATAATGATAGTTTTCTTTAAAAAAAGAGTTTCAATACAATTGCACACCGTTTAATATTTTCCTAAAGTTTTACGTAAGTACAGTTGAGCATGCGCATTAGGTTAATGTATGATATGAAAATAAGATAATCGGATTTTTATTTTTAGTTTCAATACTCAAATATTGTAATAATTTAGACAAAAATTTAACAGGCATGACATAAAATCAATTACACACTCTCTCACACTTATATGATGTTTTGTTATTGTTTCTTTTTTTCAGACTACGGCATAATGATGACTGCGGACACCCTAGTGAACACCACGGCTAAGATTGACCTTATCCCGCTACCGAGTGGACAAAGTCATGAACTATTAATGGCCGTCATTGGAATATTATCCTTCTTTTGTGTTCTTGGAACCGTTGGTAATTCACTTGTGTTGTATGTATACGTCCGAAAAAGAAACAAATTGGCGTCTACAGTTTTTATCATCACTCTAGCTTGTACAGATTTAGTAACTTGTGTTTTAATCATCCCATATACGATTGTCTTAGAATACATGGACTACTTCATAAAGTATGATTATTTGTGCAAGTGTTATATGTTTCTTATTACTTCAAATGTGCCGTTCTCTGCTTTTATTATGATGGCTATAGCTGTAGACAGGTATTTCTGTATCTGTCATCCATTCACACATATTTTGAATACACAAAGAGCAAAACTCATTATATCGCTCCTGGCAAGCTTTGCCTTTATGCTTGGAATTATAACAGCTCTGAACTACGGCGTATATTTTAGAATTGCAAAACCGTATACCAATAATACAGTGCTAGTTGTACCAGAAAATCGGCTGAAAGTGTCACCGCAAGAAGCTAGTGATGGAATTATGTTCGTGCCAAAAGGCGGTTGGAACTACTCAAAAATAGAATATTCTCTTAATAGAACCATACAACCAGCACGCGACAACCAATCCAACTCTGTTCTGATGTACGACGGCATTTGCAAGCCAAATGGGCTAATATTCAACCATTCCTTCACTGAAACATACCAGAAAATATATTCCAGTTTCTTCGTTATTGTGATAGTAGTTGTTGTTATTTTGTACATAATGATATACAGATTTGTCTCGCTACGTCGCGCACGTCGACGACGCATGCACTACCAACGAACCGGATATTCATCATGTAAGGACACCGCTTTATCCTATGTCAACACACGTACCTCACTTACAAATGGCTGTGTCAAAACTGAACTTGAACCGGATAGTGTGCTAGAGGAAAGACCAAGGTCCGAAAAAACGGAAATTAACCGTCAAATGACAATTAGAGAGAAAGGTCTAGTTGCTAATATACGGACTGCTGGGATGTTGTTTGTTGTAACCGCAGTGTTTATTATTGTATTTCTACCAGCCTGGCTAATGGCCCATCAAGTCGTTCCGTATAATATGTTGATCTTTTATATGTACTTCTTTTACAATGTTGCCAATCCGATTATATATGCCTTTATGAACAAGGCATTTAGACGTGATTTAAAGGATGTTGTTGAATGCCGTTTGACCTGAATATAACTTATTCTTTGGCGTTTTATTATTTAGTTCAATTATTATATAGTGCACATATTTTGATAACGTAAATGCTTTGTAGTGAAATAATAAATTTATAATGATAATTCTTGATTTATACTTACATACTGTATTCAACTTCAATCTGAAATACATTAAGGATGGTGAAACACATCCAAACAATTGTTTTATGTTCATGTTCGAGGTCGACTATAACAAAACTGTGTGTATATCATATACATTGTACCTATCGAAAAGCGAAGAATAATATTGTCGTTCATTAATTATCATAATAAATTATCAAAACAGTTACCAGTAGGCATATTGTTTTTAATGCATTAAGTTGTCTGCAGATAAATACAAACGATTTGTTCTTCTCGACAACGTGGTTTAAAACAGAGTTATTACATATGATATATATCGGTATAAAATGCTTGTTACTGGCATGAACGCACTACACGGGTGTTACAATTTATTTATTCATATACGGGTTTGACACTAGCGTCACGGATACGAAACGCGGAAAACGGGTATTACGACTTACAAATGTCCAAATATGTAATGGCTTGCTAGGATGAATATGTTACGCATTGAAGACTCCAGCGAAACAAGTCTGGAGTTACAGAATTGGCTTTATTGAGCAAAATAAAAAGAAAATCTTTTATATTTCAGCAATATGAAAACAATTATAAAATGTCACAAAATATAACAAGCATAACCGGTACTTGTTGTACAAGTATAGATAAATCGTCATTTCTTTCAATGCGTAACGCGGTCATTTTAACAAATGGGAATGTTCGAAGGACTTCTTGACGATCTTTATATGCAGAACTGAAGAAAGTTCGTGAGTCAATCGCTCTTACTATCGATTTGCTTTTGTATTGGCGAGCTGCTCATGTTTAGGAAATTGTTACAATTTATCATTTCGTATTGGAAAACAACTAGATAGATTGGAAGTGTTCTCTGTTTCGTGCTTATCCTCATGATTTTTTAAATACGTTCCTGAATATGTATATGCTACTGATGGCGTAACCAAACTAATGGAAAGTTTATGTATATAATTTTGGACAGGGTTTAGCAGTTATTTTTTCAGGCTTTTTAGGTACGCGAAAGTAGTTCATAGCCTATTCACCGTACCAACATGATACGGAATCAGAAGACGACAGTATGGTGATACGGATTTTTCAAAACGGTGTGCTGTAATTTCACTGTTGAATACGAAAAAGGAAAATGATCGGCTTGAAAAAATACTGATATGAAACGCACATCACAGATACGAAACGCTCTTCAAGAGTATTACACCTTACACATCGATATTTACGGGTATGAAACGCGCGTCACGGGTATTACACCTTACACATTGAAATAAACGGGTTTTAAACTCCGGTCAATGGTATGAAACGCGCGCCATGGGTGCGAAATGCGCGTCAAGGATACGAAACGCCTGTCAGTGAAATTATACCTTACACATTGATATTTAAGGGTATAACGGTCCGGTCAACGGAATGAAACGCTCGTCAATGGGTATGAAACACGCGAGAATAGTGTTACAACTTGCATTGATATATACGGATATGAAACGCGCGTCACATGTATGAAATGCGTCTTATCTTGGGTGATACACCTTGTATTGAAATATATCTCACCTCCTACATGAATGACGCTATCCGATTGGCCTAGATGGTTCACGTGCACGACGTGTATAATCCATACAACCCCTGTAATTTCCAGTATGTTTCATACCACCCCTTTAACTCTCATACTCCGCAGAAGACGTAACAAATGGCGGCCGAATAATTTGTAACTTCTCTCTCGGCTTATCTTTTCACTGTAGGCGAGGTAACTCATGCACGTTATTGAATATCCATTTTATTCAACCATTCTGTTGATTGTAACCGACTGTTTACATGTGTCATTGGTTACAAAATGGCGACTAAAAACGGTTTACAAGCACAACAAATGACGTAGCTGTCGAAAAAAGGTTAAAATTAAATTCAGAAGAGACGCTTTGATGCAACAAGAAATATGCAAATGTGATGAGGATTTACCTTCAAGAACGATTATAAATTAAGTGTTTTAAACAGTTTGCAGGGTTTGTCTCGTGGAGGCCGAACAGCTGCTATGCACGTCACCTTCATTCATATTACATGCTGCAAAGATTAATCGGTAAAGGAATCTTATAGTCCAAAGTTGCCTCATTCCTAAATAACAGCGTTAGATAACAACATCATTCAGTTAGCTCTTTTAGAACATTTACATTTTCTCAATTTGATCTAGTTGAAGTCTAACTGAAATACTAAACAACTAAAGTCAAGTGATTCCGTTAAGTACTTGGTTTTCTTGCATACCGGACGTGTGTTTCCGGTCATGTGACCAGTGCTGGAAAAACCATCTTACATACCCCATGTAAGATGAGTCACGCGCAAAAACGCGCCACTTCTTATTTCATTTATTGTATGGTTTATGAAAGATATAGAATGCCATTTTCAAAAAAGCGCAATCAAATATATATGTTTGCAAGTCTTTTAATTAAAACTGTAGATAATTCATCATAAAAAACGCTATTTTTAGTTGTTTAAAATTACTGCGCTCTATAACGTCAGTAAACAACGTCGCACGCGCTTGTTGGTGTAAATGTACGAAAGTTCGTTTTCTACGTCATTTTTTTCCATAAATTCATAATTTTAGGTATGCAAGAAAAAATATCAATCATGTTTTTCCGGTCCGGATCGAAAAATCCGACCCTCGGGCACGCTGCGTGACCGGTTACTCGGCAAGCCTCGTTACCGGCTAACGCGCGTGCCCTCAGGTCGGATTTTTCTATCCGTACCGGAAACACATGATAGATACTTATAATGTTAAACGCCTTTCAACCACACCGATGGATTTACAGTACATGTTCAGAAAATACATATAATACATAAAGCAATATTATCCTACTTTTCTACAAATCTTTGGTCCAACAATGCCAACCGCCACTCATTCTCAGAACCATATATATATATAACGCGGTTTCCGAGAACTGAGGTCCTTTTGCATTTACCCCATATCGCCAGTCTTTAATAACCGAATGCAGCAAGAATATTCCCTAATTTTAAGACCTGCGGTACAGCTGTGTTAGCCCCTCCAACGGTCGAAAACCCATTAAAGCTGAAATCACTTTCAATAAACATGACATCTAACCGACTCGAGGAAATTGGATTATTTTTGCGTGCAAGGATCATAAAATATGTAAGTGTCGAAATATTCCAAGATCCTGTAATGTTTAAATGCAAGCAACATACAGTTTATATTATGTTCGTGCAGTATTGTTGCATAATGAATATGCTTATGAGACAAAACGGTATTTACACCGTGATGCATTTTAGACATTGCCATTAACAAGAAGTAAACAATGAGACATTAAATGAGCATAACCGAATCTATATATCATTGTAAATGCATTGACTGTACGAAACAAGAGCGCCGTAAGGGCGGCAAAGCAAACACCATCTATTATTGTCTTTATTGTGGGCTTGTTCTGACCAACAAAGAGAATAGTTCAATATTCACAAAAGCAAAGTTATTCTCTTTGTAAAACATGTGTGTTTGTTTCTGTGACAACACGTGTAGCATGTTTTATTTGAATTTATTAAGGTTTTTGATTAATGGTCAGGATTAGAGTGCTTGCACAAAGACGACAACGACAACGACACCAATGCTTTAAAGTGTCACAACCGATTTTTCGTAAAAAAATATAGACAGTTACGTAATGTTATTCGATTAACAGACAAAGGATGTCACTGGAAGTGATTTTTTTTATTCTATAACACAAAAGTATTTTCATTATTTCTGTGATTTATCATTTACGAGAGCTGATCTCGTAAATGCTTGCATAAAATACCAATGTTATAAAATCAAAATACGATAAATAAACTTATTGCCCAACTTCTGTACTTTGGTACCGGCTCTTAACGCTATTATTTCATATTATCTTGACTCCATATTTTCATTTATTGAACTAAGACCAGTGATTAATTTGTCTATATATTCCCTGCTGTCGTTTCCTGCTGAATCAATGAAAGTTATCTATAATGACTAGACAATAGTTCACTTTAAAGTAATGGATTTAGGAGTCGACGTAAAAGGTAATATAATTAAACCAGAGGATGTATGTTTGGTAATCTGTTGAATATCCAACTGTCACTTGTTTTGAAATATGGATAGTCACATTTGCATATGTTTAAATGCAAACAAGGATATGGTTAGCATTGTAAACATTCTACGTTAAGTGGATCAATATGCAACTGATACTCATTAAAAAATAATGGTATATTTTTCCTTATTGTACACTCAGGTATTAATCAAATCATAGGCTAAGTGTTTCGTTTGCATATTAACTTTTTTATTATTCAAGTGTTTTATTGTAATGCTACGATCTCTCATTATGTATTTTCATCTTTCTATATTATTTGTTATCAATTTTAGACCAACAACTGCTTTAACAATAACTAGAACGGTAACTACTTACTTAATTGAAAAACAGGGATCATATTCATTTACGTCTTGTGTCTGAGGTTAACAGTTTAAATAATACAACTTAAATTTAAATCATATTGTTTTCCAAAAAAGAGTTTCAATTATTTGAGTGAACACCTGCAGTAATTTTTATCATTAATTTCCATCAAATGCATTTTACAAACTCAGATTCAAAACGTTAGACTAGTTATAAAAGGCACATTAACAGAACAATCTCGTAACTCTAGTGTGATGTTGTCAAAATCGAGGCTTATACCATATACCTTATACCATAGAGCCTTCTTAATAAGCTCTCATGAATAATGTGTGAGCCAACTCAGAACGGCTTAGATGGTAGATGGGTCAGATGTAAACACAGCTGATAAGCCAACATGACCAACTATTGTAATAGCAATGTTAGTCTCATTCCACAAATCAAGTTCTCTTTTGTTGAGAGTAATGCGTGTCGCGGGTACGAAATGCACCTTAAGGGTATTATACGCGTGTAACGGGTGATAAAAGTGCGTCATTAGAGTTCATCATGGAATTGCGATTCAGTCAAATGCATCACAGTCGTTTGTACAAGAGCACATAAACTCTTTGAGTACTAATGCTTTATATGATGGTTCCTGAGCGATCCTCTATATACGACATTCTACACTATATTCAGACACAGGCTAAAATATATTTTCAAACAATTGAAGGAATTCGATAATTAACTTTTTTGTAAGATAATTCACGATGCCGGTTTTAG
The DNA here is from genome assembly GCF_026914265.1 of Mya arenaria. Taxonomy (NCBI): domain Eukaryota; kingdom Metazoa; phylum Mollusca; class Bivalvia; order Myida; family Myidae; genus Mya; species Mya arenaria. Next base: position 22,724,896 of record NC_069130.1, read on the forward strand.
AAATTATACGTTTATACGATGTTTAGAATTGGGCACAAACAAAGAGATTCCAATTTTGTGACGCCAAAGTCTAGGTGAACGGAGGAAGCAGATCAGAAAAGTATAAATTGATACTCAAAAGTGTTCAATTTGCAACAGAAAAGTAAAATGAAGAATAATAATCCTTCAACAATTCTGATATAGTGCGTGTGTTATATGCACAATGGCCCATTAAAGTCATTATAAATCAGTTCAACTAGCCAAAATTATATTTTACACACACTTGAACATGTATATCATCAATATAATTATTATTCATTTCCTTAAACATAAAATGAGATTTGATAAAATTGAAAAGTACCCTTTATTGTAATATGAAACAAGTGAAGAATGTTCGCCCGGCGAAAATGTAAACAATGACTAATCCTCGTTGAAAATTATAACTTCTTGGTAGGCTACAAACCAAATACCTGGCTCATAGATGCAGTGGCCCGGTATGTACACATTAACACCGGTTTCTTTGTCGAGAAAAACAGTCTCCGACGAAAATGCGAATTATCACAAACGCTAGCCAGACATTGTTCTGTCAAAATGACGTAGTACCCGGCTCGCCTTCATCGATAATCGTAATCGGCCAAAAGACGCTGAAAACAGACACGTAAAGAAGGCTAACGATTACAAAGTGCTTTTGATATTTTCTTGAATCTGCTGTTTTCAAGATTATACTATGTCTTATTGCGAGTGTCAGGAAATATTGCGCGGTCATACGCTTCACACGCAGAATTCATTATTTAAACTAAAATATTAATTGATTGCAAAGACCATATTTCATTTTGTGTTCATATTCTTCTGCAACAGATTTACAGAAAGTTCATTGTAATGAATAAAAAATAGATATTGTATTAAAACTTTCTCAAAGATAATGACAACTCAATTGAATTGTCATTATAAATATTTGATGATTTTAGTATCCGGCAATCTATTCAGCATCTCCTAACGAAATGCAATATTTTTAAAAGACATGTATGAAGACAATTGCGGCTCAGCAATTGCAAGTAGGTTTCGTTGTGGTAAAACTCGCGGTTATGTATATGCTTTAACAAATCAAGGCAAAATATAATTATGGTTCGTTTGTTCCAATTTATTGGGAAAATATGGCTTATCAATTCTATATGGATATCTCTTTATTTAGCGAACCCAGTTAAAGGTTGTTGGTTCGGGCCCACATATTGTATCGTTACATGCTTCTGTTATTACCTAAGCTTTTTTTCTAGAACGGTAACGCGATTTGGTATCTAACAGGCACACGGGAAACTAAATTCGCCACTTTGTAAAAATATTCGTTTATTAAAAGTTTGCAAGCGCTTATCTATAATAATATTAATTATCCTTTGTTTAAGTAGACGAATTGTTTTTGTATCAAATAAACTTGGAGTAATCCTTTCTTCGGAAATATATCTTAGAGGATACATCCGCATACAACGATCATATAACGTGGAAAAACAGAACCACATAAGTGTTCATATTTAATGTTTGTAAGCGTATATCTTTCTGTCAAACCCGAACGTTTCTCCCCACATTATAAAGCCATCGGTAAATCAAGTTATGACATAGACATACACTATATGATATTATAATTAAGCTTGGATTTTAAGCAAGCAACCATTCGTTCACATATCGTTTTAATCAACACATGGTAAAGCATAATTTAAGAAAAAGAGTTTTGTTTAATAGATAGTTTGAGGGTATATTGTTTCAAATACATCCCAACATAAACTCTCTTCCCAATAATGCTTTTTAAGGTCTTAAATATAAAAGTATTGTATAAAGTAATTATTTTTGTCCAAATTTATATACGCTTAAACGTATACAAATCTGTTTCACCTTTAAGTGTTTATCTCAAAAAACACGAATGTCTTGAAAATAACCTATAATAGAGTAAATTTGGGTAGCCAGAAAATCCGTTGAGATAAATTTGTGAAACGTTTACATTATGTAATGTTGTGTGTATAAAGCTTACTTGCATGGTCAGCACTGATAAGCTGTCTTAAGCTTGGCTAAATTATAAATTTTCCTTTGTTGATTTACAAGTGGAAGTTGGGAGGCTGAAGGGTCATTTAGCCTCATCAGTGGATGAAGTACAGCAACGAAACACTAATAGCTAAAAGCTGAAAATATGAGTGTGTAACACAAAATGCAGGGTTTGCCGAACAGTTGCTATGCACGTCACCGTCATTCAGACTGCGTACTTCAAAGATTCATCCTCAAACGAATCTTATAGTCCGAACTTGCCTTATGTCAGCAAAAGCAAAGTTAAATAACAACGTCATTCAGTTAGCTCTTTCAAAACATTTACATAAAGTAAAAGTGATTCCGTAAAATATTGGTTGTGTTAAACGCCTTTCAACTACACCGATGGACAAACAGCACATGTTTAAAAAATACATAAAATACATAAAGCAATATTATCCTACTATCCAACTAACCTTGAGTCCCATATCCCATGCCTCATCCATTCTCAAGACACGGTTTCCTAGGACTGAGGTTCTCTCAATTTGCATATCCAACACATCACCAATCGTTAATACCGGAATGCAGCAATAATAGTTCCACCATTCTAAAACCCATTAAAGCTGTAGTTACTTTCAATAAACATAATATCTAACCAAATCCACGAAAAAGGACTATTTTGGCGCGCAAATATCATAAAATATGTACGTGTCAAGATATGCCAAGATCCCGTCAAGTAAAAAAGTAAGCCACATACAGTTTCTATTATGTTCGTGCATTATTGGTAATATTGTATAATGAATATACGGTAAGAGACAAAACGGTATTTACAGCGTGATGCATTTTAGACATTGCCATTAACAAGAGGTAAAATATGAGACATTATATGAGCATAACACCATCTATATATCTTTGTATATGCATTGACTGCACGAAACAAGGGCGCCTCAAGGGCGACAGAGCAAACACCATCTATTATTGTCTATGAGTGTGGGTTTATTCTGTCCAACAAAGGGAATAGCTCAATATTCATAAAAGCAAAAGTTTGTCTTTGTGTTAAACATGTGTGCTTGTTTCTCTGATATTATGAGTAGCAAGCTTTAATTTTATTTATTTCGGTGTTTCAGTAATGGTCAGGATAAGAGTGCTTGCAAAAAGACAAAGACGACAATGACACAAATACTCATGTCAGCAATAACAACGTTAAATTACAACATCATTCAGTTAGCTTTTTCAAAACATTTAAATGTTCTCAATAAGGTCTAGTTGACGACTAATTGAAATACTAAACAACTTAAATAAAGTGAAAGTGATTCCGTGAAATATTTGGTTGTGTTAAACGCCTTTTAACTACTTCGACGGATGAACAGCACATGTTCAGAAAATACATATTATACATAGAGCAATATTATCCTACTATCCTACAAACCTTAGATCCAACAATGCCCCCCTAAACTCATTCTCAAGATTGGAAATATAACACGGTTTCATAAAACTAAGGTTCTTTTGCAGAACCCCCATAGTGTCAATCTTTAATGCCCAAATGTAAAAAAAATATTCCCTAATTTCAAGACCTGCGGTACAGCTCTGTTAGCCTCTCCACCATTTTAAAACCCATTAACGACGAAATCACTTTCAATAAACATAATATCTAACCGAATCAAGGAAAATGGATTATTTTGGCGCCCAAATATCATAAAATATTTAAGTGTCACGACATGCCAAGATCCCGTAATGTTAAAAAACAAGCCACATACAGTTTCTATTATGTTCGTGCAGTAACACCATATTTTATTTTCTATCATTGTGTTGTTGTTGTTTTCCAACAAATGAGAAAGCTCAGTATTCATAAAAGCCAAAGTTATTCTCTTTGTTAAACATGTGTGTGTGTGTGTGTGTGTGTGTGTGTGTGTGTGTGTGTGTGTGTGTGTGTGTGTGTGTGTGTCTGAAAACATGTGTAGCAAGTGTTATTTGAATTTGTTATGGTTTTTAAGTAATGTTCAAGAGAAGAGTGCTTGCCCAAAGAAGACGACTAAAACGACACCAATACCTTGAAAGTGTCACGACCGTTTTCTTTTTCGTAAAAAAGGCTTGCTAAATATAGGCAAAACGTTCTTCGACTGACACACAAAGTTTGTTTCGCTATGTCATTATTAATCTATAACAAGAAATTATTTTCATGATTTATGCGCTATAAGATTTAAGCGATGTGATGTCGTAAATTATTGCATAAAATATCAAAGTTATCAACTCAGATACAATAAATGCTTTAACGTATTGCCTAACTGTTGTACTTCGGTACCGGCTCTTAACGCTTATATTTCGGATTATGTTTTCACTGCATTATAAATTATTTTACTAACACCAGTGACAGATTTGTCTATACATTACCTTGTTGCCTTTTCCAGAGTTATTCTGATTCAACAAAAGTTATTTTTAATGAGTAGACAACAATTTCCTAAGGTTACTTTAATGTCATGGATTAAGTAGTCGACTTAATTGGTTATATTATTAAACCAGAGGATGTATGTTTGGTAAACTGTTGAATCTCCAACTGTAAACAATCTTCGTTAAGTGGATCAATATGCAACTAATAATCATTTATAACTAATGGTATATTTTTCTTATAAATACACACAGGAATTAATACGAACATATGCTCAGTTTTTCGGTTGCATATTAACTTATTTGTTATTCAAGTGACTTTGTACGATCATTCATGATCTATTTAATATTTTTAATTTTCTATTACTATTAATATTTTATATCAATTATAAACCTACAACTGTTTAAACAATTAATCACAGTGCGTGATTAAAATAAATCACGAATAATTCTACTTCGTATTCTTCTTATATATTTTTTATATTTTACTTCATTTGGGAGTTGTTTTAACACATTTTAACACATACCGCGTGAAATGGAGAAGCTGTGTGCAGGGAAACGCCTGCGCGTATGATCTACTTCCGGTATGCACTGGTTTGCTCCACAAAAAATAAAATAATTTAAAGAGGTTTGCTCCGCACTTTTATCGAAAGAACTCGGTGATTAGCACTCCATCTTCCCGAGGGTTCCGTATCTGCACAAAATCATGTCATCGTCTAATTTTTATTCAGTAAACATTGTGGAACGCCTTTGAAGAGGAAAAATCTGTCGTCATTTATCACATTAATAATTGTTTTACTGACAGTTTTTTTGATTAATGATAAAAATCGTCCAACAGTACAGCTCATAGTAATAAGTTAGATATCTTGTTTGAGTTTGATATATGAAGTGATTGTTTATTGCATATACACATATTTATGCTTAATGCAAATGTTTCGTATTATTTACTAGATATCAGAAACAATGAATGTCAAGTCAGTAAACAACAGTTCAAGTTAAAACTGTTTTATAATTCTGGGAGAGTTTGCTTATCACAATGCGGTCGAACAGTTATATTTGAAAAAAAACACACTTATGTTGTCCCGTCGTTTGTGGAATGCTGATACTTGTAATAAACGTTCTCCCCTACTACTCTTGTTCTCCTACTCTTTAGAAAACACGTTTCTTATGTAAGGTGAACGTGTATTTCATAAGCGATTCTAGGTGACGTAGCGCGCAAAAAGCACTCCACACTCACACGTTCCCATTTATGCAGTGTTTGAATGGAGGAAGCACAGTAATCAATTTTATATTAGCTTTAAAAACAACAAAAAATACAGAAAAATAGCGAGCTTGAAAGACATATAGGAATATATAATTACAGTATATGTAATTGTCAATAATTTCTAATGTGTTAAACCTGAGACATTAAATCGATGTAGTTCAAATTTCGGTAACCATTCGGGATTTTTTGGGAAAAAAATAACAACGATAGTCTCTGTATGTTCTGGTTTATTAATGCTTACCAATGTATTTTCACTCGGCTTGGTTGGTTTTCGGAAATTAAATCGGATCTCCTTTCCCACTGAATGAGGTGTCTACAAAACAACATTTTACAAAATCTTGACCTTGACCACGACATTATTATTTCTCAAGACAGGGAATTTGATTGGAAACGTGTCTTAAAGCGTCGGCTGTGTGCTGAGATTGCATTTGTGATAGTCTCGACGCGATAGGCTCACATAATAGTGAAATTCAATCAATTCGTTGGAACACGTTCACTACAGGAACACATATAAGTGTGCGGAAAATGCAACTCAATAATGCTGAGATAATTCTTTTCGTAGTCCCTTTTAGGAATGAATAATAATGTGATTCAAAATGAGGAGGTAAAAAAGATAAAGAATAAAACTCATGAAGATAACGATACGCTTCAGTGTGATGATAAATGACCAATAGATATAGCTTAGCAATTGATAAGTTGTTGTTTGTGCTCGGGAAGTAACAATTGTCTTTAACCTTGGCAATCGCCATTGCAGTCGTTCTGTCCCATCGAGTATAAATATACTATAAGTATATATTAAGACGAACAACTGCATTGATTTCTGTCCAATCATTAACTGAAGAGAAGCAATGAAACATATAGGATCAGAGATTGCACAGGATTTAGATACCTCAGTATGTAATCCTCGGCGAAGTGAATGTCCAGATTGATAATCAGCGTGTGCAAAGCCTTCCTTTAAAGGGTATGTTTCCTATATCAGCTGGCAAGACGGCACATTGATTCAATCCGTTTTGACATTTACCTACCCCACAATTTCTTTAAAGCTAGCACCAAACCTGTGTTAAATGTATGAGTCTTTGCTAACCAGTTGATATGCAAAGATATAGAATAGTGTACATGCAACCAAAATCCGGTATAAAGTGTTTATATTTGTAACACAGTTTATCATACCATAAAAGATAACAATACATTAGTCAACCAATTTTAATTTTGAAACTCATTTAAAGATGGTGATGATAATAGTATGGATGAGACGGATACAAAATAATCAGTTTTTCAAAAATAAATGTATTTTCTTGAGACAATTACCGTACTGTTTTCGAAGACATTGTTGATTGTATACCGGAAATGTCATATATTAAAATTTTTATCGTTTAAATGTAACAAGCAATAGGCTTGCGGTGATTATGTTTTTCGGTTGAGCATACAGCAATAGACTACACCGTATATTTAATAGGAAATTTGCCAATTTATCTGACACTTTTGAATTTATTTTTGTTTACTCGAATACCGATATATAACAGCCATTAACAACAGTCTTACAGAGAAATCAGTTGAATCTTCACATATTTTTCACCAATCGATGCTTGAATTAAGGATCTGCGGCTGTAAAAAGTGGTTATTTTCTTCGTCCGCAGCTGTGCTATTTACCTCCTGGTCATTTGAAATCGTATAAAGTGTCCCTATGACCACTGAAAATAAAATACCACTTTAGTTGGTGCAAGTGGTGTTGTGATTGCTGCGCTTTTCATTGTTGTCGATGAACAGTTTAAATTCAATCAAAACAAAATAAAACACTTCATAAGTCTCTATGTTGCAGATTCAGCTCATCAAATAAACAATAGATCTAGATTTATTTTGACATTCATTTGTTTATTTATACCTGTTTACTATTGACTAATGCATGCATACTAGATTGTTAATTCGAATAGAACTAAAACTACAGTTACACATCTGGAAGAATAGTTGTCTCTTGTACCAGACTAGTATAAATAATTTAGATTGTTTCCGTATTGATATGACCTTTCGAATTGAACAAGAATTACACATCGTAAGAGATGTTTTTCCTATTTCATAGTGTCTAGTGCATGGGGTGAATCAATACCATAGTTTGGTTGCTTACTTTAATGACTGTTTGAATCGATTCAGAACTAGAGACACATCGCTAGAGATTAATAGTAGTTACTTGTACTTTACGTGTATGAATAATATATGTTGTGGTCATATTTGAATGGCCATTCGAATTGTGTAATTTGTACAATTAGCCTACTTTTTATCAACATCTTAAACTAAAAGGGAAAAATCAATCTAGTTTGGCGATATTATAACACGATGTATATAAACACATATTGTCGTATATTTTTTTAACGAATTATTATTTTACAAATATTTACATATAAGCTTTGTCATATGATGTTCTATGGATAAAAGATCCAAATGATACAAGTTCTTTTGGCATTTGTTTTGGAAAGAAAGCGTGTTTACCGTTCAGACTGGTAGGAGCCGGTTTTCCAGACAATTTATTTTGCATAGGTATATGTTATCTTGCAAACATAGCATTTATTTCATCGAAAGTAATGTTCTTTTCAAATGTTTGAGTTTCAGCTCATAAATAAATTTAAATTTCCAATACTTTAAAAGACAATAATGTAGGACAAAAGGGATATTCTTTGACATTAGACGTATTAAAACTCTTGAAATCAATGAAAGTGATTTTGTATGCATCAAGGGATATTAATATCAGAAATTATTAATGACGATTGCATGATGCACCAGCGTGGATACAGGAACATGAGTAATGGACGATAATATTTTGGAATTAATATGTCTTATACACACAACGATTTGAAATTAAAAAAAAACAAAAACATTCATTTCATTTTCCTATTGATTAACAAAGTGGATGAGGAGGCCCGAAAATGAAGTGAATAAAAAAGTCAGAAATATTGCTCCGGATATATGCAGTCTAAAATTGAGTTCCTTGATATTTGTTTATTAACCTTTTCGTTTACAGTTCGGGGAGTATTGAAATATTGACTTCCGAGTCTTGGAAATCTTAATATATATTTATAAATATGTCAATATGGCGTTTTATTTTTTGTACGACATTTGATATTGTCAAATCATAAATTATTTTTTTTATACAAAATGTTACAAAATAGATTCGATTATACATCAAAATGTGCAGAAGATGAACGAAAAATGCATACAATGTGTTCGATTTTTCGTAATTGATTATCAAAAGTATAGTGAATGTGAGTTGATTTTGGTATTGTAATGTATTGCTTTCCCTTTTCTTAACTGTAGACAAACAACAACGATTCGTAAAGTGTACACGTATGATTTGTCAAAATCTTTTATTTTCTGTACCTTACTTTCCAAGTATCCGCAAGGAGAGGGGCTGAAATGAAAGTTTTTCTGATAACACGCGTCAAAATACTCTTAGGACATTCGACTGACACTATACGTGCATTCCATGTTCAAGTTTTCTACAGTGCGCCGGCAGATGCTTTCTAAATTTCCATCTAGGTATTTTATTTGAAAATCATGTTGCTTACAATAATGTTGGGATATTTGATAGTTAAAGTATTCTCTAAATAATTGGAAGCACATTTAGTAACGAAATGTTTATTTTTATATCACAGATATATTCACGCTCACATTTTTTTCCAAAGGAAACATTAAGTTAATTGCATTCATCTAGTTGTTGATTTCCAACCGATTTTATTTTTGTACACCATCTGTTTCATTGGAATTTACAAAAATGTCGATCGCCTTTGTAGATCTATGGTATATTTATAGTAATCAATCTAGTTCTACTTGCCTAAGAGCTATTGTTTTTTTTATTAAATCGGATCTATTTTTGCGCTAAATACGAAATATGCGGCACCATTCTACAAACCCGTTAATTCTTGACCACGACATGTTTATAACCAAAGACAGGAAATTTGATTAGAGACGGTTCTTAAAGCGTCGGCTCTGGGCTAAGATTTATTGCTGATAGTCTCGATACAATAGGCGAAAACGATGGTAAAGTTATTTTATTTATTGGGAACTCGTAGGCATATGCAGAAACACACACTTATGGGTACAAAATCTAGCTATATAATGCTAAGAGAATATTAGAGAACTTTTTTCGAATTCGCGTTAAGACTGCCTATTAGTGTGATTTTAAATGCAAAAGTCAATTAAAAGGCTTACTAACATAATATTTCTAACGTCATGAGTGTACGTCAGCCGTATCCTAATGTCGATTACAATGAATCATTAAGCATTCCCTAGACATGTATTTGACCTTGGGTTGAAGTTCATGCTATAGAAGGATCCCTATTCTGAAACCTAAACCTATGCACTTACAAACAATTGGCCTTTTGAGTTTAAATCAGTGAAAGAAGAACTGCCAATATTCCTTTTAAAAACTATATCAAGGTAAGCGAATACTCTTAAAATATATCAGTTCAGAGTCGAGTCTGACTTCAGATACCTCAAGATGAAAACCTCGGCTAAGTGAATGTCCAGGGTGACAATCTTACGGTATTTCAAAGCCAATTGTTTTGAGATTCATGTTCTCTATAATATATGTCAGCTGACATGACGGCATATTTGTTTCGAACACATTGCTGAAAGGTATTATATTAAGGTGTTTATCGTTTGAATAGAAAATTTCATCCAGTAACAGACTACACTATATATTCAATACGAAATTCAAATGTTTTTGATTTTATTTGATTTTATCTTTGTTGTCTCCCTTCCACATTAAATGCAGCCATAAAGTTCAGTCTTACACTAAAAAAATTGTAAATATTTATCCCGAGTCAAAGTTTTAAGAAGCATCATATTTTAGACACAATTTGAGGACCAATCTTCCGGTATTTAAATATATATATATATATTTCTACAGAAGGCGTGAAGTGTTTTGTGGCTGTCTTATAAAGTGGATCTTTTTTACATGAGTTATTAATGGTCTGGTCCTATGGGAAAATTGAGTATGTGTTAAAGCCTCTTGAAAGAAGAATGCCATTTAAGCTTTTGAAAGGGGTGTTGTTGCATATTTCATTGATGTTGATAAAACGTTTCAACAAAACCGAAATAAGATAAAACACTACATAAATGAGATAAAGTTGTTAAAAAAAAGCAATTAAGTCAGGTACTTATTTGACATTGTATGTTTTTTGTTTTACTGTATGTTTTCCCTGTCAATTTTTCTGTATAAAATATGGCATAATGTTACACTGATTTATGGACAAAAACATATTCTCCGTCTTTCTTTTTCCTAAGCGTACAATAGCACAGTGTACATATGTAAAACAATTTTGACATAACCATGCTTAACAACATACGGGTTCTGGTCGAATTCAAAACTTTTCTTATTGAATTATGTCAATTTCATCCAAATAAATATAGGAATTAAATCAAATATTTCTAACATTATTCATTTGATATGAAGTGTTGCCATGTGTTAATGGATAGGGTCTCGCGCGAAAAAGACTTTGCGCAACAACAAGTTTGACATCTAAACACATTAACCAACTAGTTAAAACATATTCCATCAGGTTTATTATCTTCTTTTGAAGTTATGACGGTCTGTCTGTATCAAAATGTCTGCATTATGACATGAGTTCATTACATCTCCCAGTCTAATTTTCGATTTGAAAGTCGGAATTTACCAAAAACGATAGGGATTATGTCATGGAAGTAGTATGTCGCAAAAAGAGTATGGAACTAGCTATGCAATGCGACATATATTTTCGATGGCCTTATACCGCTTACATTTGACAAAGGACAATAGAAAGAATGCTCTCTTTAGAACCACCCTTCTTATCTCCTTCGAGGCTCCATCGAGGGATGAACTACATTTATCTATACATCAAGAGAATCGCGTTAATAATACAATAAAAATGCAGGGACAATCCGAAGAGTCAAATAAAATAAAATAACCCTTCAGTGGGCACGAGGGCCCAAAGGATCATGATCAATTGACACTATCATATTAACATCACATACACAAATACAAACATCAAAAACGAACATACAGCACCTACACATTTACATACACCACAAACTTACCATACCCTCATCAAAATGTCTTTACCTTTAAATGATTGGACTACTGCCTTGAAGCGGTCAGTGAAACAAGTGTTCATTGAAACTCGAGCATACATTGGGCTTAAACAGGTTAGCATGGCATAACCTCACACTTGTCCCATCATTTTTCTATAAGTACCTAATTGAAATATAAACGCCTCATCAGGGCACGCATCAACTTGAACAAAATGAAGAAAAACGCAAAAAAATAACATATCAACTGATACATTATTTTAAACTCATCAACCACCAGCTACCAAACATCACCTGTGCACGAAGGAATCAAGCCGGAGCAACAGTGGTAGATCTTAATAGGTACGAAACGTCATTCAAAGACGAATATTAGACATATCCCGTTTTAATAAGGTTCAAAATTATGTCTTCATTAAGTCGTTTAATGAAAGAATCATTGTGCAATCTAGGAGGAAAACACATTAAAAATATGATAAAACAATAACAAACTCAATAAATGCTAACTAATATACTTCGAGACGTAAATACGAAAATATGCGGACTGATGCTGGAATTGAGTATCTTTAGTTATCCATGTGTATGAGCTCTTTGCAATGTCCCGGAGTTTTTTGTGGTCAATATCGTCTCAGTTCCCAATGATACTACTTAGACTTGCTCCGATGAGGCGTTAATGTTTAATACTGCGTGTATCGATGAATGTTCGGGCTGGTGTTAGGTCGAGCTCTCAATAACTAGATTAGAGAGATGGAGAGTTTAGCTTATGTGAAATGTGTAAGTTGTATTGTTTCTTTGTGTGTTAGTGTGTGACTTTGACCAGGTCACATAATTGTGTAATACGTTATTTGTCTTGTTATAGTGTATGCCTCAAGTTTTTTGTGGGTATGCGTGTTTGACCTTGACCAAGTTTAATTATTGTGTAATACGTTAGTTGTCTTGTAAATTTGTATGTCTCAGTTTAATATGTGTGTGTGTGTTTGTGTGTGTTTGACCTTGACCCAGTTTGAAAATTTTGTAATACGTTATTGATCTTGAGACTTTGTATGTTACCAGGTTAATTTAAAGCTATTGTGATACCTCCTGTAATTTTAATTGTTCTTCTTAAAATTGTTGCTTTTGGCTTTCATTGTCAAACACACACGGATAAATCAGATTTAAAGGGTTTAATAGACAGTTAAAGTAAATATTTAAAATTTAGTAGAATAATCAGTGTTTGTTTTTAATATAAATAATATCGTTATCCTTAGACAGGCAAGTGTTTTGGTTGATAAATGGTACAATTAAAAACATTCAGAGAGTACTTATTAGTTTGAGTTAAAGCTAAGGTAGTTATTGGAAACGGCCCAATGAACAAAGACCGAAGAAAAACCTCGGAGTATATGTTTACAGTAATCTCTTTGTAATCACAAAGGCTAGATATGAATGGATGTTTATGTTTTGAAAATTTTAAACCCTAGCATTCGACTACCTGTCATACGTTTGTATATATTTAATTGTAAGTGACACCGACACTACTAATAGTGTTCGATGGTAGCTATGATTGTTCTACCGGTTGATAAACAACCAATATTTCGAGCCATCGAAACGCGTGTCACGGGTACAAAACGTGCGTCAGTTGTATCAAACGCGCATTACGGGTATGACACGTGTGTCACGGGTACGAGACGCATTTCATGGGACAAAACGTACGCCACGGACATCAAACGTAAGTCATTGGTATGAAACGTGTGTCACGGGTCCAAAAAAGTGCGTCACGGGTATGACACGTGTGTCACGGGTACGAAACGCATTTTGTGAGATATAACGTATGCATGCGCGCAGGTAGTCTTAAGACCGCAAACTCAAAAGAACTACTTCTATTCATGTCGTTTAAACCCATTTTTTGTCTCAATGCGCTCTATGTTTAGTAGCAGAATGATGTTGAAACCATAAAAATAGATTATCCGAGTATGAGTTCTTGCTTGTTCGGCTATTTCCGCGCTGTATTTCTGTGTTCCGGCGTTTTATTTTTAGCAGAATATAACTATTTATAGATCGTTTTAATTTATCATATTAGTGTGGGTCAAAATAATAGATGCTCTGGTAGGAAGGTAACATACTGATATTCACTCTGAGTTCAGACCTAGATGTTTTAGAAATTATTACCGACCGCAAGTGTACCATCGCCTGAAGGGTTTGTTATTATAACCTTGTGTGACCATGAAGCACGCTTAATTGTAAGGGCATATTTCTAATATACCTTTTATGAGATAAGAAACAAAAATGATTGTCTGAAAGTCAAAATAGTTGTATCCCAGGTTTCGCGTTAAATTGCTATTGCTTCAAATACTATGATTTGCCTGCTATACAAAAACAAAATACTATTCATTCTATGATTTGTAGGCGTATACTTTTCTAATTAGATGTTCATATTTTGCGTAAAAGCTTCGTTCCGGTGTATTCTTGGCATAGTTTTGGACATTACCCTTTCAATTTATTCTAACACACATTCCCTGATACGACATTGAGTTATGCATACTTTTGATGAAGCAAAGTAGTTCGGATTTAATCTGTAAAACACCCAAAGATTGTGAAGCATTCATAACAGCACTAGTATTATTTCTACACAGATACTTACATAAAACATAAATAACATTTATTTATCAATAATACTTGAAAAGGCACAATCATATGCCCATTCGTAGAACAGACAATTTCCGATAATCTAGAAAAAGTTTCAACTACATTAACTGACTGATTTTCTAAAAATAGTTTCTACATACATTAACTGACCACATGTTTGCCCTCACCGCTGGAAAACGACCACCTGATAAGCTCTGCATTTTCAATCGGATAGGAACTATTGCTAAAGTTATTTGTAAAAATAAAATCATTTACCTTAAACAGTTAAAACGTGTATGTTCATAAAACTTGCATAACGTATGATATGTAAGAAAACACATATCGCCGGGTATGGTTTTTTCTCAAGCGTATTTGAATATATGACGTTGTAAACTAATAATATTATTAAAGCCATATCGAGTTAATATTGTAATTATTCATGAATCTTTCAGTCGCTTTAATACGTAGGTTATTTATAACGCTGAAAACAGACACGTAAAGAAGGCTAACGATTACAGAGTGCTTTTGGTATTTTCTTGAATCTGTTGTTTTCGAGATTTTACCATGTCTTTAGGCGAGTGTCAGGAAACATTGCGCGGTCATTCGCTTCACACACATTATTCATTATTTAAACAAAAATATGAACCATATTTCAATTTGTGTTCAATTTCCTTTGCAACAGGTTTTATAGAAAATTCATAGTAATGAATAAAACATACGGTAAAACTTTCTAAAAGATAATGTCAAATCAATTGAATTGTCATTATAAATATTTAATGATTTTATTATCCGGACATCTACTCAGCATCTCCTAACGAAATGCAATGTTTCAAAAAAGACAAGTTTGAAGACAAGGTGCAACTCAGTAATTGCAAGTAGTAGTCGTTATTATAAAACTCGCGGTTATGTGTATGCTTTAACAAATAATGGCGAAATATAATTATGATTCATTTGTTCCCTTTCATTGGCAAGGTATGGCTTATCAATTATATTTTTTATGTAGCGAACCTAGGTGAAGGTCGTTGTCTTGAGCCCCACATATTGTATCGTTACAGGTTTTCTGTTATTAACCAAGCTGTATTTTTGAACGGTTACGCAAATTGGTATCGTGCAGGTACACAAGAAAGTGTATTTGCCACTTGTTGTAAATATGTACGTTTATGAGTTTTGAAAGCACTTATCTAGAATTATATTAACTTTCCTATATTTACGTTGTCGAATAGGTTTCTTTAATAAACTGTGAGTAATCCTTTCTTTAAACATGTATCTTAGATGATACATCCACATACAATGAACATATAAGGTTTAAACAGTACCACATTAGTGTTCATATTTGATGCTTGCAAGCGTATATCCATGGGTACATTTCTCATATTAAAGACACCCAACACAACAACGAATAAAAATGCAGGGTTTGTCTCGTGGAGGCCGAACAGCTGCTATGCACGTCACCTTGATTCAGATTGCGTGCTGCAAAGGTTAATCCCGAAAGGAATCTCATAATCAAAAGTTGCCTTATGCTTAAATAACAACGTTAAATAACAACATCATTCAGTTAGCTCTTTAAGAACATTTACATTTTCTCAATTTGATCTAGTTGAAGTCTAATTTAAATACTAAACAACTGAAGTCAAGTGATTCCGTGAAGTATTTTGTTATGTTAAACGTCTTTCACTACACCGATGGATAAGCGGCACATGTTCAGAAAGTACATATAATACATAGAGCAATATTATCCTACTTTTCTACAAACCTTTGGTCCAACAATGCCAACTCCCACTCATTCTCAGGACCAAAAATATAACACGGTTTCCGAGAACTAAGGTCCTTTTGCATTTACCCCATATCGCCAATCTTTAATAATCGAATGCAGCCATAATATTCCCTAATTTTCAGACCTGTGGTATAGCTGTGTTAGCCCCTCCACCGTTCTGAAACCCATTAAAGCTGAAGTCACTTTCAATAAACATTATATGTAACCAAATCCAGAAAAATTGATTATTTTGGCGCGCAAATATCATAAAATATATGTCAAGATATTCCAAGATCCTGTAATCTTTAAATGCAAATAACATACAGTTTATATTATGTTCGTGAAGTATTGTTACATATTGAATATACTTATGAGACAAAACGGTATTTACACCGTGATGCATTTTAGACATTGCCATTAACAAGAAGTAAACTATGAGACATTAAATGAGCATAACCGAATCTATATATCATTGTAAATGCATTGACTGCACGAAACAAGAGCGCCTCAAGGGCGGCAAAGCAAATTTTATTATTATTGTCTTTATTGTGGGCTTGTTCTGACCAACAAAGGGAATAGTTCAATATTCATAAAAGCCAAAGTTATTCTCTTTGTAAAACATGAGTGTTTGTTTCTGTGAGAAGATGTGTAGCAAGTTGTATTTGAATTTATTACGGTTTTTAAGTAATGGTCAGGATAAGAGTGCTTGCACAAAGACGAAGACAACAACGACACCAATGCTTTGAAAGTATCACGACCGTTGTATCGTAAAAAAGGCTTGATAAATATAGGCAGTTACATAATGTTATTCGATAAACACACAAAGGATGTCACTGTATGTGATTTTTATTATCTATTTAACACAAAAGTATTTTCATGATCTTTGCGATTTACAATTTAAGAGAGCTGGTGTCGTAAATGCTTTCTTGAAATACCAATGTTATAAACTCAAGATACGATAAACAAACTTATTGCCCAACCTCTGTACTTTGGTACCGGCTCTTAACGCTATTATTTCAGAGTATCTTGACTCCACATTTTCATTTATTTCACTAAGACCAGTGATAAATGTGTCTAAATATTCCCTGCTGTCGTTTTCAGAGTCATGCTGAAGTTATTATAATGACTAGACAACAACATCTTTAGTTTACTTTAATGTTATGGATTTCGGAGTCGACTTAATAGGTAATATAAATAAACAAGAGGATGTATGTTTGGTTAACTGTTGAATATCCAACAGTCGCTTTGTTTTGAAATATGGATTGTCACATATGCATACGTTTAAATGCAAACACGAAAAGCGTTGTTAACATTATACGTTTAGTGGATACTCATTAACAACTAATGGTATATTTTTCATTATTGTACACTGAGATATTAATGCAAACATATGCTCAGTATTTCGTTTGCATATTAACTTATTTGTTATTCAAGAGTTTTATTGTAATGGTACGATCTCTCATTATTTATTTTTTTATCTTTTTATATTATTTTTTATCAATTTTAGACCAACAACTGCTTAAACAATAACTAGAACGGTAAATACTTACATAATTGAATAACAGGGATCATGTTTATATACGTCTTGTGTCTGAGGTTATAAAGTCAAACTCAGAGAGGCAAATTATGAAATAATACAACTTAAATTTAAAATCATATTTTTGCCAAAACAAGTATCAATTCTTGAATTTAACAACATTCAGCAATTGTTGCCATTATTTTTCATCAAATGCATTTTATAAACTCAGATTTAAAACGGTAGTGACAAAAAGGCACAATAACAGAACAATCTTGTAACTCTAGTTAGATATGTTGTCATGATCGAGGCTGTACTTTATACCATAATGCAAACGGCATACCTAATGAACAGTATGTACCCGTTGAACAAATTTTTCTTATCACCAATACCATTTTTTTTTAATGCGCTATGTGTTTGTCTCAGTTATTTGTATG
This sequence comes from Mya arenaria, assembly GCF_026914265.1. Lineage (NCBI taxonomy): Eukaryota > Metazoa > Mollusca > Bivalvia > Myida > Myidae > Mya > Mya arenaria. The sequence goes on from NC_069130.1 coordinate 22,742,895, forward strand.
AATGTTTGGAATCTGGCTAATATATGATCTATTGAGATAATATATAAACGATATCTTTAATAGGTATATCAGCTTAGATCAGTCATCAAAACATTTGTAGTATACTGTAAAATTGATTGATGTTTTTCACGAAACTTTGACGGGAAACATTGTGATTTCTATCAGACTTAGTAATCATTGCACCGCAGACCAATCTATGCTAATTCTTTTATTTAAACTACTTTCACCAACACCCCAATCGCCTATTTATTCACATTCCGTGATTAAAACAAATCACAAGTCATTCTACTTCGTATTCTTCTAAAATGTATTTCTTCAGTTCGGAGTTCTTAAACATATTTGTACACATACCGCTGGAAATGCAGGAGCTACCTGCACGGAAATGCTTGCGATTATGATCTACTTCCGGTATGCTCTCGGCAAAATTATCGAAAGAACTCGGTGATTAACACTTAATCTTCCAACGGGTTCCGAATCTGCACAAAAATCATGTCATCGTCTAATTTTTATTCAGTAAACATTGTGGAACTCCTTTGAAGAGGAAACATATGTCGTCATTTATCAGAATAATAATTGTTTTCCTGACATTTTTCTGATTAATGATAAAAAATGTCCAACATTACTGCTCACAATCATTAGTTAGATATCAAGTTTGAGTTGGAAATATGAAGTGATTGTATATTGCATATACGCATATGTATGGTTAATGCCAATAATTCGTATTATTTACCAGAGATCAGAAACAATGCATCAACAAGTCAACAACAGTTCAAGTTAAAACTGTTTTATAATTCTAAGAGAATTGGCTTAACACAATATGTACGAGCATGTACATGTGAACAATGCATTTGTGTTTAAACGTCGTCTGTGGAATGCTGATACTTGTTTTAAACGTTCTCCCCTCCTACTTTTGTTCATGCAATTTCGAACGTGTATTTCATAAGCGATTCTGTATGACGTAGCGCACAAAAAGCACTCACACGTTCCCATATATGCAGTGTTTGAAATTTAGGAAGCACAAGTAATCAATGTTAGTGTAGCTTTAAATACAAACAAATTCATACAGAAAAATAGCAAGCTTGAGAGACATATATAAATATATGATAACACTATATTTAATTGTCAAATAACGTAATATTCTAATACTTAAAATGCTACAATGAACTTAGTTAAGTCAGCCCAAGCTTAATGCATATATGCATATAGGTAATACATATACGGACACGGTCTAGGAACCTGGTAACAAAGTACATGTAAAAATACAAATCAAATGGGCATTACCAAACCGACTCATCAAATGAAAGTATATGCTGAAAAATTTAAGTATCAGTCACAAAAAAGCAAACTAACTATTATATGTTGTTTTCATATTCGGATGACCTTTCCAATTGTGTTATTTTTACAATAAGCCTACTTTTCATCAACATCTTAAGTTAACAGGGATTTTATGATTGTGCGATTAAACGAGCACCATATATCACAGCCACTCGGTTAATTAGTGTTTTGTTAATTTACAAGATATACTTTCTTTTGACATTACTTTAAAGAGAAAGTATGTTTACAGTTTGCACTGGCGGGAGCAGGTTTTCCAGAAAAGTTTGTTTTTTATAGTGATATGTTATCTTGCAAACACAGCGTTTCTTTGATCTAAAATCTTGTTCTTAAGTTTTTAAAATTCACCTCTCAAATAAATTTAAATCGATTTTCAATACTGTTAAGACGAAAGGGATATCTTTTGACATTAGACGTATTGAAACTCTTAAAATCAAAGTGAGTTTGTATGCATCAAGGGAAATTAATATCAGAAATTATTGACGGCCATTGCATGATGCGCCATCGTGGATGACGGAACATGAATAATGGACGATATATTTTGGAATTGTTATGTCTCATACACAAAACGATATGAATTTTAAAAAAACAAAACAAACTGTGTTTCATGTTCCTATAATAAATTGAATAACAAAGTAGATGGGGTAGGGCGAAAATAAACTGAATAAATCAGTCAGAAATATTGCTCAGGATATATGCAGTCTAAAATTGAGTTCCCCGCAATTTGTTTTATTTATCTTTCCGTTTATAGTTCGGGAAATATTTAAGCATTGACTTCTGAGTCTTGGAAATCACAATATATATTAATAGATTTGTCAATATGACATTCCAGATTCAAGTTTTATACGGTGCGCTGACACATGTTTTCTAATTTTCCATCTTGTTATCATTTGAAATGATGATGGATTATTTGATAGTAAAAGTCATTTCTGAATAATTGGAAGCACATTTTGTATCGAAATGTTTACTTTTATATCATGAATATATTCACGCACACATTTTTTAAAAAAAAGTCAAAAAAATCATCAAGTAAATTGCATTCATCTAGTTGTTGATTTCCAACCAATTGAATATTTGTTTATTTCCCGTACACCATGTCGCCTCTAAAGATCTATGGTATATTTATGGTAAGCAATGTAATTTTACATGCGTAAGGGCTATTTTTTTGGAAAAGTAATCGGACCTCTTTTTACTCTGAATGCGGAATATGTTTAAGATTGTGGCACCATTTTACAAAACCCTATAATTCGTGACCACGAAATATTTATTACCAAGGACAGGAAATTGGATTTGAGACGTTTCTCGATAAATAGGCCAATATGATGATGTGTATAATTAAATTATTGGGAACTCGTAGGCACATGCAGAAACACACATAAATGTGCCCAGAATCTAGCTATATAATAATAAGAGAATATTAGAGAAGTATGCTCAAAGTTGCTTTCAGGACTGACTTATAGTGTGATTTTAAATGTAAAAGTTAATTAAAAGGAAAATTAACATAAGACTTATGATGATATGAGTGCACTTCAGCCGTATCATACTGTCGATTACAACGGACCTAGTATTGCCTAGACTTGAATTTGCCATTGGGTTGTAGTTTGTGCTATGGAAAGATCCATATTCGTAAACCTTGACCTACGCACTAACAAACATGTTGCCCATTCGTTATAAATCAGTGAAAGAAAAACTGCAAATATTCATGTTTGAACACTACCTCTAAGGGCGCAAATGCTCTCAAAATATACCAGTTTAGAGTTGAACATGCTTCAGATACTAGTACCTCAAGATGTAAACCTCGGCCTTGTAAATGTCCATGGTGACAATCTAACAGTATGTCAAAACATTTTGAAGTTCATGTTCTGTATAATATATGCAAGCTGACTTGACGGCATATTGATTTAATATTTATTGCTGAAGGTATTTAATGAAGGTGTTTATCGTTTAAATAGAAATGATTATCCATCAACAGACTACACCATATATTTAATGTGAAAGTAAAATTTATGTTCGTTGGCTTCCTTCCCCATTAAATGCAGCCATGAAGTTCAATCTTACACAAACATAATTTGAACAATTTATATCCCCAGTCACAGTTTAAATAAAACATCCTATTTTAGACACACTTTGATTTGAAGGATTCTTCTTACAGAAAATATATATATATATCTGGTGTGAAGAGTTTTGTGGCGGCCGTATTAAGTGTCTCCTTTTTACAGGAGTTATTCATGTTTTGGTCCTATGTGATAATTGAGTATGCGTTAAAGACTCTTTAAAATAGAATGCCACTTAAGCTAATACAAGGGGTGTTGTAGCTGTTGCATGTTTCATTGATGTTGATGAACAGTTTTAACAAAACCGAAATAAGATAAAACACTACATAAATGATTATGTTTAGATAAAGTTGATAAAACAAACAATTTATTCAGATTCTTATTTGACATTATATATTTTGGTAATAGTTTATGCCTGTAAATGTTCTGTATAACGATTTGCATAATTTAACAATTATATATAATAATAATTTACAAAAGCGGCATCCGGACAGAATCTCCGTATTTCGTAGCGTTCAGCAGAGAAGTGAACATGTGCAAAACTACTTTGGCTTTACCATGCTTTACAGCATGATGGTATTGGTCGAATTCAATGCTTTAAATATAAAGTTAATTTCATCTTATTAAGTATTATTTTTTCACATAAGTATTGAATGATATAGAATAAGTGTTACATTAGTCGATTGATAACACTCTCGATGGTCGCAAACCGCCTCCATTAGGACTTTTGGTTTATAAATGACACAGTCCAAAACAATATGAAAGTACTCTTTAGTTTAAGATGAATATAAGTTAAATTCTGATCAAAGAACACAACGGAGTAGTTGTTAACAGTATTCATTTTCTTAATCAGAAAGGCATATATGTCAATATATATGGATGGATGTTTATGTTTTGAGTATGACAAACCCATAGAATTCGAATACCTGTTATATTTTTGTATATCATTAATTAATAATCAGCGAGAATGACACTTTCCGGATGATAAATAACCGATATTACGAACTTTAATTCAATATTTGTTTGGAATTTGATGCAATATTTGGATATGTCATAGGGCGTGGATAGGTTATTTATAAGGTGACATGGATGGATAAAATAGTATATACGGATGTTTGCTACTACTTCACTAGGTTTGTTTTTTATGGAAACTGAAAACTACTGCATATCATATAAAATCAGTTTTATGACGGAAAATATATTTGTTTACTTTAAAGTTAGCATAAGGATACACATTGAATTTGTGTTTATTTTTAAAAAAAAAATCTTACTTATAATACAGAACTCATTTTGCATTTTGTCTATCCAACTAAAACAAAACTGCGTGCATATTTGCGAGTAAACTATATAACTACATTTAAGCACTCTTTTAATCTGGCAAATAGGTGGTTCACAGTTTACATATTATATCGATCAACATTATTACACCTCTTTGTAGGGATCAAAGTTTTCAAATTTAAGGATTAAATGAAAGATAATCGTGGTGTTTTGTGGTTTGGAATCATTTTCAAACAGCCTTCTGACTTGTATTACATTACTTCTAAAAAATAAGAATTTGATGAAATAAACAATGGCGTATTATGTAATGACTGCAAAACAAACAAGCAACGGAACATTTGAAAACAAAAATAATATGAAACCAAAGAATATCCAAGTATGCATTTCCAAAACACCATATCTTATCTAGAAAATAACAACTTTTTTCAAATTGGTGTCATTTCCTGAATGTGAAGTTCGACGAATCTATAAAAAATGGCACTATTTCATCGTTGTTCAATAGTCTTTTTTGTCATACGCTATACCCTTAAGATTACTTAAGTGGGTACAATATTAAAATAATGCAGCTGCGATTGCAGAACAATTTGATTTAGGAATGCATTAAGTTATTAAAGTAATGTGTTACACTCGGTAATTGTATCGACTTGCACATCAAACTAAACGGGATACCGACAGTGCAGTTTTCATCATTCGTGCAATAGCGAAAACACGAAGAAGAAGACACAGAAGAAGCCAGATATTTAAGTCTAGTATGTATGTAGCAACTTTCAACAACCTTCGAACTTAACGCTAAGATCGGCAATCTACTGCTTAGTATAAACGTTTGTGCTAACAATGGGAAACATAATAATAACGAGAGTTTTACATGCTTGCACGACAATATAACTCATTGCTGTCACTATTGTTTTACCAAATTGGTTGGAGAATGGAGACACTGAGGGTTGTTTCCCATACATTCTCAGTTACAAACAGTGTCAAGTATATATCTCTACGATTATTTTATTCCAAGATAACCCAACATTTTGGCAAATTTCTCCTTTATTATAATTCTTAGATTGGTTTCATGAAACCTCAAATATTACTTCGGGTTCAAGAACGCCGGATTTTGCAGAGGATATGTCGCTAAATTTTATGTGAAGATTTTTTGTTTGTTCCAGTTTGTATGTGCGTTGTTTTAAATACATACATTATCCTTATTTATTCAATACCTCTCTTCATTTTGACAATGCTGTCCTTCTTAAACTTGGATTCATCAAGAACTTTGCTTTTAAACTCACGCTGTCTTAATTATCAAGGAAATTTCGGACATCTGGTTTTGCTATTTTAACAATATCATACTTTCTTTGTTGGATTCGCTATTGCACATTTTTTGGAAAAAACAACGTTTGACCTATGTATTGGATGGTATCCATTTTTGTACTTGAAATTCATTATAAAAATGCTGGCACTGGCATTATTGGTTGTTTTGTACATTGTTGTTTTGCCAGCACTGGCAAAACAATCTGATCATAGGTGTAAAGCTGTACTTTGATGTAATGCTGTCATAACTCTTCTGATAATTGGTTCACATCTGTTCATCATAACAAAACTGTTATTTTGTTATTCTATTCTCTAATGTTAAACCTGGAAAACACTTTTTAAAATAGTTTGTTTAATCATTCTTTGACATTTTTGATGGCATAAAATAACTTACTTAAACAATGTCATAATGTGAAGTATTAATTTAACTAAAATAAAAATCAATCCATTTGTGTTTGGGAAAAGGCAGCATAATAACAGTAAACGAAGCGATAAAGGAATTGACATTTCAGTTTGAAAATGTTTACGTATACGCACATTTGCATAGTTACTCAAGTAAAATATAGCTTTTAGTCCAGATCATGAATTGTCATCAGTTTCCCTATTTATGCTTTGGCTGTGTAAGGAAAAACATGCCACCGGGTCTGGGGGGGGGGGCGGGGTTCAAGCGTATTTTAATATATGACGTTGTATATTTATTATTAAAGCCATACTCAGTTGATATTTCAAGACTGCAAGAATCATATTTCATTTTGTGTTCATATTCTTCTGCAACAGGTTTTATAGAAAATTCATAGTAATGAATAAAACATAAATATGGTATTAAAATTTTCTAAAAGATAATGTCAAATCAATTGAATTGTTATGATAAATATTTATTGGTTTAATTATCAGGATATCTATTCAGCATTTCCTAACGAAATGCAGTGTTTTATAAACGATAAGTTTCAATACAAGGTGTGGATCAGTATTTGCAAGTAGCTTTCGTTATTGTATAACTCGCGGTTATGTGTATGGTTTAACAAATCATGGCGAAATATAATTATGACGTTTATTCCCATTTATTGGCAAGGTATGGCTTATTAAATGTATTTGTTATGTAGCGAACCTAGTTAAAGGTCGTTGGTTCGAGCCCCACATATTGTATCGTTACAGGTTTTCTGTTATTAACAAAGCTGTATTTTTGAACGGATACGCGAATTTGTGCCGAACAGGTACACGGGAATGTGAATTTGCCACTGTTTGTGAATATATACGTATATCAGAAGATTTCAAGCGCTTATCAAGAATAATATTAACTCCCATTTGTTTACGTTGTCGAATAGATTTATTCAATAAACTTTGAGTAATCCTTTCTTTAAACATATATCTTAGATCATACATCCTCATACAATGATAACATAAGGTTTAAAAAGGATCACATTAGTGTTCATATTTGATGTTTGTAAGCGTTTATCCATGGGTAAATTTCTCATATTAAAGACACCCAACACAACAACGAAGAAAAATGCAGGGTTTGTCTCGTGAAGGCTGAACAGCTGCTATGCATGTCATCTTGATTCAAATTGCGTGCTGCAAAGGTTAATCCCGAAAAGAATCTCATAGTCCAAAGTTGCCTCATGCTTAAAAAACAACGTTAAATAATAACATCATTTGGTTAACGCTTTTAGAACATTTACATTTTCTCAATTAGATCTAGTTGAAGTCTAATTGAAATACTAAACAACTAAAGTCAAGTGATTCCGTGAAGTATTTGGTTATGTTAAACGCCTTTCAACTACACCGATGGATAAACGGCACATGTTCAGAAAGTACATATAATACACAGAGCAATATTATCCTACTTATCTGCAAACCTTTGGTCCAACAATGCCAACCCCCACTCATTCTCAGGACCAAAAATATAACACGGTTTCCGGGAACTGAGGTCCTTTTGCATTTACACCCTGTCGCCAGTCTTTAATAATCGAATGCAGCAATAATATTCCCTAATTTTAAGACCTGCGGTACAGCTGTGTTAGCCTCTCTAACGTTATAAAACCCATTAAAGCAGAAGTCACTTTCAATAAACATAATATCTAACCGAATCCAGGAAAATGGATTATTTTGGCGCGCAAATATCATAAAATATGGAAGTGTCAAGATATGCCACGATCCTGTAATGTTTAAGAGCAAGGAACATACAGTTTATATTATATTCGTGCAGTATTGATAATATTGCATAATGAATATTCTTTCTGAGACAAAACGGTATTTACACAGTGATGCATTTTAGACATTGCCATTAACAAGAGGTAAAATATGAGACTTTAAATGAGCATAACCAAATCTATATATCATTGTAAATACATTGACTGCACGAAACAAGAGCGCCTTAAGGGCGGCAAAGCGGCCCGCTATATTTAATACGTGGTGAGTAAAAGGTTTATGGAGACTTAAGAACTTGGTTGAAAATATGCGTCTCTTTTTCCTAAAAAATTCAAGTACTTTTGAGCTGAAAATGTAGACACAGTCAATTTTTCCCTTAAATACATGAGTTGTCGTTCTTACAATAATGATTATCTCGTCATTAAATAAACGGTGTTACTTTGACATTAATAATGTAGACACAGTCTATTTTTTACAGAGTTGTCTTTCGTACCTTTGTTTTCGGAACGTTTCTGGGCACGTACTAAAGTGCTGACGAGTTAGCTGACGATAAAGAAATAGAAAAGAGTTGCTGACCAATTGCTGACCATATAGACAACGAAGGAACAATTTGTTTTGAAATTAAAAGTTTTTTAAGACTTATTTTGTTTAATTTATTTTATATACTCATTAAAGAGTACGTAAAGACGGGTGTTTGTGTATTTTTATTGAAAATGGCAGTTCATTGAAATGAATTGAGAATGATATTTTTTTTGCTTGTTTGGTGAAAAGATGAGACGATATCACGGAATAAATACATTTTTAGGTGTTTCATTTCCAATTGTTTGGACCAATTGTTTAATTGTAAATGTAGCTTTAAATGTTAGCCTCACAACTTGTGGAAAATTATATGCACTACATCAAAGAACGATCAAAAGAATGTTGTTTGCCAATCCATTATTGATCATTTTAAATGAAATAGATTTCTCTTTAATCTGTTGTATTTTCGAAATTGTTTTGTGGAAAACAAGGCAAACTGTTGCTAATGAAATGTTCATATGATGTAAAAAAATAAAACATGAATCATTAATGGCGAAAGAAGTGTAATCTTTTCATTTTTATTTATTATTTGTCCATTAATTTGTATAGTCCATTAAACCTCAAAGGCGTGTAGTCACATTTCGCACAAAGCCCCTCGGGGTGTTGAATTGTTGAATGGTCATTACATTTCATGGTCCCGTGCATATGGATGACCAATTACTGTCTCATTCAGAATTTAATGACCAATTTTTTAGCTGACCAATGTATGCTTTAGGGAAACTCGATACTGCCGTATTGATAAGTTACTGACCAATTCCTTAGCTGACCAATGTAACATATATGAAAACTTGACTCTGATGCATTGTAAAGTTACAGTCAGTTTACAGTGATTTAACTAATATGTAATTGAAACTTATTTTCAATATAAGTAACTAAATGTCCCGAGAATTGTTACTGAATATAAAAATGGGTACCAAAATGAAAAAAAGTATTGATACAGCTGTGCTTGTGCAAGAACTGTAACTTTGGTTTGCCTTATTTATGTCTTTTCCCGGATAAGCAAGATACATATTGATGTAGTGCTGTCTGTCTGTCACAAAACTTTGTCCCCTTTGAAACTTATAGTTGTACTGAAACCTGGAAGAAGTGTTTAATATAAACTGTAGTTGTGCAAAGACTAATGTTTTACCAAAATAGGTCTATTTTAATTCCTTCATAGCCTTGACTTCAGCTATCACCAATTTCAAAATATATACATGGTAGATCTGTTTGTGGACCCGCTGTGATACTTTGTATCACAGTTTTTCTTGTTGTCCTTTATTGTGGGTTTGTTCTGTCCAACAAAGGGAATAGTTCAATATTCATAAAAGCCAAAGTTATTCTCTTTGTAAAACATGTGTGTTTGTTTCTGTGACAACACCGTGTAGCAAGGTCTATTTGAATTTATTACGGTTTTTAAGTAATTGTCAGGATAAGAGTGCTTGCACAAAGACGACGACGATAACGACACCAACACTTTGAAAGTGTCACGACCGTTTTTTCGTAAAAAAGACTTGCTTAATATAGGCAGTAACATAAAGTTATTCGATAAACACACAAAGGGTGTCACTGAAAGTGATTATTTTCATCTATAACACAAAACTATTTTCATGATCTATGTGATCTACAATTTAAGAGAGCTGATGTCGTAAATGCTTTCTTGAAATATGAATGTTATAAACTAAAGATACGATAAATAAACTTATTGCCCAACCTATGTACTTTGATATCGGCTCTTAACGCTATTATTTCAGAGTATCTTGACCAGTGATGAATGTGTCTATATATTCCCTGCTGTCGTTTTCAGAGTCATTCTGAAGTTATTTATAATGACTAGACAACAACTTCTTTAGTTTTCTTTAATGTTATGGATTTCGGAGTCGACTTAATAGGTAATATAAATAAACAAGAGGATGTATGTTTGGTTAACTGTTAATTATCCAACTGTCACTTCGTTTTGAAATATGGATTGTCACATACGCATATGTTCAAATGCAAGCACGTATATAAAAAGCGTTGTAAACATTCTACGTTTACTGAATACTCATTAACAACTAATGGTATATTTTTCATTATTGTACACTGAGGTATTAATGCAAACATATGCTCTGTTTTTTGTTTGCATATTAACTTATTTGTTATTCAAGAGTTTAATTGTAATGGTACGATCTCTCATTTCTATTTTTTATCTTTCTTTATTATTATTTTATCAATTTAAGACCAACAACTGCTAAATCAATAACTAGAACGGTAAATACTTACATAATTGAATAACAGGGATCATGTGCATACGTCTTGTGTCTGAGGTTATAAAGTCAAACTCAGAGAGGCAAATCAACTTAAATTCAAAGTCATATCTTTGCCAAAACGAGTATCAATTATTGAAATTAACAACATTCAGCAATTGTTACCATTATTTTTCATCAAATGCATTTTATAAACTCAGATTCCAAACGTTAATGATAAAATGCACAGTAACAGAACAATCTTGTAACTCTAGTTAGATGTTGTCATACTCGAGACTGTACTTTATACCATAATGCACACGGCATATAATGAACAGTATGTACTCATTGAGCAAATGTTTCTTATCACCAATACCAACAATATTTTTTTTGATGCGCTATGTGTTTGTCTCAGTATATTTGTATGAATGTTTGGAATCTGGCTAATATATGATATATTGAGATAATATGTAAACGATATATTTAATAGGTAAATTATCTTAGATCAGTCATCAAAAAATTTGTAGTATATTGTGGAATTGATTGATGTTTTTCACGAAACTTTGACGGGAAACATTGTGATTTATATCAGACTTAGTTATCATTGCAACGCAGACCAATCTATTCTAATTCTGTTATTCAAACTACTTTCACCAACACCACAATCGACTATTTATTAGCATTCCGTGATTAAAACAAATGACGAATCATTCTACTTCGTATTCTTCTAAAATGTATTTTCTTCAGTTCGGAGTTGTTTTTAACATATTTTTACACATACCGCTGGAAATGCAGGAGCTGCCTGCACGGAAATGCCTGCGCGTATGATCTACTTCCGGTATGCACTCCGAAATATTATCGAAAGAACTCGGTGATTAACACTCAATCTTCCAACGGGTTCCGAATCTGCACAAAAATCATGTCATCGTCTAATTTTTTATTCAGTTAACATTTTGGAACGCCTTTGAAGAGGAAACATCTGTCATTTATCAGAATAATAATTGTTTTCCTGACAGCTTTTCTGATTAATGATAAAAAACGTCCAACAGTACTACTCACAGTAATTAGTTAGATATCTTGTTTGAGTTTGATATATGAAGTGATTGTTTATTGCATATATACATATTTATGTTTGAAGGCAATGTTTCGTATTATTTACTAGATATCAAAAGCAATGAGTGTCAAGTCACAAAGTCAACAACCGTTCAAGTAAAAACTGTTTTTTTTTATTCTTGGAAAGGTTGCTGAACACATTGTTTACAAACGTGTAGATGTTAACGACGCACTTGTGTTTAAACGTCATTTTCGGAATGTTGTAACTTGCAATAAACGTTTTCCCTCCTACTCTTTTTAATGCAATTTCGAACATGTATTATATACGCAAATCTGGATGACGCAGCGTACACAAAGTATTTAATACTCACCCGTTCCTGTACATTCAGCGTTTCAAATGTATATGATGTAGGCAGCACAATCTAATCATTTTTACCTTAGCTATAAACACAAAAACAAATTATACAGAAAAATATCGAGCGTAAGCGCAGAAAGATATATAGGAATATATGATACAAATGTGACTTTTTAGCGATAGCTTATTTCTACGTTGATTTACTACAACGCTTTCCATTTCTTAGTACTTTAATATGACTTTTAATAAGACATCACAATTATGATACTATTTTTTACATAAAGGACAAAGACCGAAACTAGTCATAAGGTCATTATGAAAAAAGCTAATCGCCTATCGATATGTCCAGTTACTGACTTCCAGTTTCAAGGTAATATATATAGTATAGTACAAATTTAAGATAACTTCTTTCCGAATTACAGTCCTATTAAGTTCCTATGCATAAATAGCATGTATGACTGTTGGAGAAAAAAAAACTTTCTTGTAGAACTATGCTATGAAATCCATAGAATAAATAAATAGAACGGGCCGTATAATTGCTTATGTGTTAAACCTGATTTAGATCCAAACTCGGTAACCATCCGTTTCTTTAGAAAACAAGAAGCATCGATCGTCTCTGTATGTTCTTTATTATTAATGCTTAGCAATGTAATTTCACTCGGCTTTCGGGTTGTTTTTTGGAAATTAAATCGGATATCTTTTTCCGCTGAATGCGATTGCTACTAAACACCATTTTACAAAACCCTGACCTTGACCACGACATATTTATTTCTCAAGACGGAAAATTTGATTGGAAACGTGTCTTAAAGCGTCGGCTCTGTTTTAACATTGCATTGGTGATAGCCTCGACGCAATAGGCGAAAATAATGGTGAAGTTAAATAAATTCTTTGGAACTCGTAACCAATACAGAAACACAAATTATTGGCGCTTTTAGGAATGACTAATAGTGTAATTCAAAATGTAAAAATGATAAAGCATAAGACTCCTGAAGAGTATGATTCGCTTCAGCTGTAGCTTAGTGTTGATAACTGACGAATAATTTACTAAAATTATATCTTTGCATAAGTGCAGTTGCATTTTGTGCTAGTAAAAGTAACAGTTGTTTTAAACCTTGGCTAACACCATTACAATCGTTCTGTCCCATCAAGTATGAAATCAGATAATGACGAACTTCAATGATTTCTGTCTAAACATTACCTGAAGAGAAGCAGCAAAAACTATGGATCAGAGATTTTAGATTCCTCAGTATGTTAACCTCTGCAAAGTACATGTCCAAGGTAATAATCTAACAGTGTGTCCAAAGCCTTCCTTTGAAGCGTATGTTTCCTATATCAGCAGGCAAGACGGCATATTGATTCAAAACATTTTGACATTTACCTACCCCAAAATTTCTTTAAAGAAAAGCACCAAACCTGTGTTAAATGTTTGAGATTTTGCTAGCCAGTTGTTATACAAAGGTATAGAATAGTGTACATCAGATAAAACAGATAAATAGCAATCTAGTCTGGCGATATTATAAAACGTAGTATATATACATATATTGTCGTTTATTTTTTTAACGAATTATTATTTTACAAATATTTACATATAATCTTTGACATATGATGTTATATGGATAAAAGAGAACATATTGGCCGAGGTTCAAACCGAGCAGCATAGTTCACAGCCACTCAGGTAATTAGTGATATATTTAATTCACATGATATAATTTCTTTTGGCATTTGTTTTGGAAAGAAAGTATGTTTACCGTTCGGACTGGTTTGAGCAGGTTTTCCAGACAATTTCTTTTGCATAGTGCATGTTATCTTGAAAACACAGCATTTATTTAATCGAAAAACATGTTCTTCTCAAGCTTTTGAGTTTCAGCTCTCAAATAGATAGAATATTTCCAATACTTTAAAAAGACAATAATGTAGGACGAAAGGGACACTCTTTGACATTGGACGTATTGAAACTCTTCAAATCAATGAAAGTGATTTTGTATGCATCAAGGGAAATTAATATTAGAAAGTTTTGACGGCCATTGCATGGTGCGCCAACATGAATTAAGGAACATGAATAATGGACGATACTATTTTTGAATAATTATGTCTTATACACAAAACGATTTGAAATTAAAAAAAACAACAACATTCATTTCATTTTTATTTTTAACAAAGTAGATGGGGAAGCCCGAAAATGAAGTGAATAAAAGCGTCAGAAATATTTATACGGATAAATGCAGTCTAAAATTGAGTTCCCTGGAATTTGTTTTATTTAGCTTTCCGTTTATAGTTCGAGGAATATTGAAATATTGACTTCCGAGTCTTGGATATTTTAATATATATTTATAGATATGTCAATATGGCGATTTATTTTGTGTACGACATTTGATTTCTGTCAAATCATGAATGGCTTATGTATGCAAAATGTTACAAAATAACATTACTCAGAAAAATGCCAATAATGTTTAGCATTTATTTAATTGAAATTAAAATGAGTTATCCATTTGTGTTTCGGAAAAGACAGCATAATCACGGTAAACGAAGCGATATAGGATTTGATATTTTAGTTTGGCAGTGTTGACGTTTACGGAAATTTGCAAACTCTAATAAAGAATAGTTTTTAGTCCAGATCATGAAATAACGGTTGTGAAATTTACATTTTATTTCAGCTAAAAGTATGTTATAATTATGCAATCACTTAGAGGTTTACTCGTAAATTAGCTGTACTTCACAATTAACATGGGATAAGTGCATTAAAATCACTCCCGGATGTCAAAATTAATGTCGACGTTTATGTCGCGGTATCGCGGTCGTAGCTTTTAACAACCCTCATTCCAAAGTCATACAGGGGTTAGTTATAAATATAAATCATTTTCTTACTTGATTACAAACTATATAATAACTTCGCTTTAAACGAATACATGTTTGTTCAGCTATTTATCATGTATCATGGATTTCACCCCATATATGTGATACTTACTGATACGTCACGGCATTTGCCGTACGTGATGAGAAAAAAAATCATCATGTTTTGCCATGATTTAGGGAATCGCGTTAGTATGAGAAATCAAAATATTTGTTGATTCCCAATACGATTACTAGTATAAGAAATGTTGATGATGTTATTTACGCAGTTTAATATGTTTATTTTTAGTAGATGATGGTTTTTATTAAGCAATATTTTATCTTTGAAATTTAATCATTTCTATATATTAAGTATTTGAAAATTTTACATTTCTCTAATGTAGTTAATAAATGAATGTATGTTCAGTTAAATCATTTTCTAAACCATGCATTTAACAACTATACTATTCGAAATTAGAAGAAAAAAGACGCTGTTGAGTACATCTGTTACTGCTCATTAGTATCAATCTGTAGCGAAAATCGTCTCCTGAAAGTAATTGCAGTGTTTGTAACTTCATTATACGTACATCCGGTGATGAATAACTTAATACAACAGATACAGTGGTAATAGTTTGTGATAAAGACATAATCACACAATCATGGCTAAAAGCCTAGTTCTAACAAGTGTGATAAAACAAATAGTCCTTCTCCAGGAAAGAACATTACATTAACGGTATCGTACAATCAAACGACTAAGTCTGAAACAAGCATATAATGAGAAATCTATAATGAGAAAAATACACACACACGAACAGGGCAAGCTTTGACTGTCTCATCTTAAAATGTTATATGTCATTTTAGTGCATTATTATATTACGTAATAATTCTACATTTTCTATCTACATAAAATTTAATGTTATTCAAAAAAGTAATCTGTAAGTCTTCAAATTAAAGATTTAATTCACCTTCGAATGTTAAGTATAGCGTCTGACGTTCGTAAATCAATAACACAGTATACATTATCATCCGATGGCTAAACTTTGACTGAAAGTTAGACACAAACACAAATAAAACAACAACAACATTATGACTGGTATTGGTCGATTGTATGCATTCTGCTATGAATGTATTTTAGTGTTCCTAGATGATTGGATAAAGGTAAATCAAAAAATGAAATATTTTTATGTATATTATATATACGATAGATTATTGTGTAAATTAATACCGTATTTTACTAAAGGTATGATTAAATTATATTACATAGCAAATATCAGCGTGCTGCGTGAATATCGGTTACGAACTTACAGTAATGCCATCAAACCATTATGGCGTAGGAATCAAATTGTAATCTGGTTAACGACTATTTTTAAATAATTTTAAAATGCAACCTATGTTTTCAGCCAATGAAATTGCAGATAGGCAATAAGTTAGTACTAGACATCATCATCATTTAATAATTTCAGCTTTCGAAGGTGTTTATAGGTCCGCCTATTGAAACTTTTCCGATACACGCACTTTGTGTCGGATGTTGCGTCGACAATGAGTCAATGAGGTTGTATATTAAGTCTGGTCTGGTACATAGACAAAGTTGAAATACCCCGTTTATGGTAACCTCAGGTCCTATTCGAACACAAGATATAAGTCGAGGCCAGACACAGTCTGATAGGATGAAGTCCAAAGGGGAATTGTATTATATAAACTAAAACATGTTCTGCAATAAATTGAAAACGTAACGGGTTTAAAAACAGTGATTTAAAAGTAGAAAATTAAACAAATATATATTTATATGTATATCATATTTGAAACTATCAACACATAATAACATATATGGTCAAAATACTACACGGGATTGAAGCCACTTTCTTGAGCTTCATAGCTCGGCCCTTGTGCCATGTAAGTTTCTACCAAAACAAGTAATACACTTAGTTTATATTATAACTGTGTTCGAAAGGGCATGTGAGTCTTGAACAAGATAATATAGGGTTAATACACCTTTTTGAGGTCGTTACAATCTGCAAAGGCCCACAAAATGGTTTACAGCCCGAGTGCGTAGCACTCACGAAAATGCAAAAACAGTTAGTTCAAAATAACTTCTATAACGGTTGCCTGTATGACGTCATGAGTGATGTCATTGAATATTTTTTACATTAAGCTCGATTCGGACGGCAACATAACTCGGCAGCTGCATTTTGTTTCGACGCCATTTTTTCACTGTTCGTTCGTTTGGAAAGTGTTGTTTTTTCGAAAATTAACTGGATTACTGGGATTATTTACACACAATTAATTGGGTAATCAATTACCGATACAGTCCTACTTTAACCATTATTTGTTTTGATAACTTATTTAGGCCTGAAAATTTTGTAAACATGTTCTTGATAAAATGTACAGCATCTTCAGCATCAGAGAAAAAAATATTTGAAATTTCTTTGTTCATTGCATACGACGTAATGGAATCATGTCCATATAAGTCGTATGTTCTGAATAAAATCGACAAAAATAACTAAAGTTCGGAGGAGTTAGTCGTTTTAGACATAATTTAGTGCTTTTAAGGGAAACAGATAGTCAAAACAACTGCAGAAAGAACTAGTAAACACATCAGCTTGCCAGGAAAAGACAACTCAGCAGAAAATATGTAAGTTACATGTGGTTTATATCATGCTTTGATGTTTGTAAGCAGCTATATATGCTGAAATATGTGTTGTGCAAAAGTTTGCAACGTTGACCCACTTTCGGTCAGAAACCAGGTCGCTCAGCCTCCATTGTTATGATGCGGGCCCTGATAGCGCATATGAAAAACAAAAAACCGGGCATTAACGCCACTTGAATTTACTGAATAATGCACGTTTTCTTCCGATAACGCCCGGGTTTTTGCGTTTTAATACACCACGATATCGGACCGAAAAGACACATTTTATGCAATAATGCAATATAACGTACTCTACATAGATACTTATGTTACGATAGATTAGTCCAAATGGTCACAGCTCTCGTGTCAAAATCAGACTATGGCTAAACGTAACAGTACCTGTGCAAGTACTAGTGTTGTTTAATTCTTAACGTAGATTATACACTCTCTCTTTCCTTTACGGCCAAGTGGTCACGCGTTACAAAATCAGTTTGGTGTTATTGTTTGAGTTTGTTGTCGATATATGAAAGGCCGAGGGCTTTGTTTATCGGTTAAGTCATGCACATGTTATCACATTTAGTTTTTTCGGATATTAGCCTACATTTAATTCAATTTATTCCTCGACAAAAAATGCATTTCAAATCAACACAGTCATTACAGTGAACAGAACTGATTTTTTTTTATATTTTAACTTTTCTACAAAGTCCTTGTGTTTCACCACATTGCCATTTTATTCATATCGATATAAATATTAGTAAAGTAGTCATTGTCTTTTCCCCCTTAAAATGTCAAGATTGTCGTCACTAGCGCTGCTATTCTATTTTATGTCCTGGTACTGATCCTGTTTTTGAAAATATAATAACGCAATGTGAGACATGCTTACTGAATATGAAACATTTCTAGCTCCTTGAAGGATAAATAAAAAAATAATCATCGTTTAAATAATCACAAATGGTTTGCCAATTTAAAACATGTGCCCCGTAGCATTGATACCATATGGGTACAGAACATTACTAACTTAATATGTAGCAGTTAAATCGTGGGGAAAATGATATAGAATTAATTTATTACAGCGTCAAGCCCTAGACAAAGAAACCATATTTTTAAGTGTTGGTTTAGTTATTTTGTTCGATTCGCTATGCCTGTTGATCTGAAGAATTTGCTGTACGAATTGTCTATTGAAAGTAAACGTTATAATAAGTCATGATTTCATATGTTATTTTTTTGTTTTCTTTAAATTTTAACTGTATAGTTACGCATGTTAAAAATGATATATTCAGAATATTATCTTAAACAAGTGATCTTTAGGGTTGTATAACTTGTGTAAAGTCCGATGCATCTTAAGGCTTGCAACCAGTAATGATACAATCACCTATCAGCCGTCTTACAAAGTGAATATTCATTTCATTACTTTTAAGTACATTGTAATAAATAATTGTTTCTTTACAAAGACATGTAAGTTTTCCTAACGTTATATATTGTTTCGTTTTACAGGCTACGGCATACTGATGGGTTACGAATTCCAAATGCGTTCCATTCAAACATTCATTCTGAAAGAAAGCTATAATCAAAAGCATTCCAATTGTATTTACAAAGGCACATGTTCTTGTTAAATACAATTGATTTATATGCTCACTACTGACAGATCCTCTTTCCTCATTCTCCTGTATGTTCAGACACAGACGAAATTATAGTTTCAGACCATCGTGGTGTTGATAATGAATTATTGAATTATTGTAGATTACTGAAGATGGCTTACTGAGAAAAGGTAAGTTTATATTGTTGTAAGAAAGTGTAACGTCATACTCTTTGCTGACTTATCAAGTCAATGCTCGAAATCTTTCCATATACAACAACAATAAAGAAAAAAATCAAAATCCTTACACAATAAAAGAACATTGCGCTTATTATATTGACCATAAGAGAAACATTCAGTGTCCTATAATGTCCATCGCGTTCCGACACCTCGTCTTTCAATTTCCCAAAGAAAAAAACACGACATTTGTTTGTTAAATTCTCGCATCATCTTTCATAAAGTTTGTAGTCATTTGCACAGGAAAGGTATTGTGTTTTCAATTGAAATTCGATAGAAAGACATCTGACATTTACTTCGTGAATCGATTATGATAAGTCTGTCTGTAGAAAAAAACGCGATATTTATTGTTGTATCAGCGCATTTTTAATAGTCTACATAGATATTATACTTTAAAAAGTAGTACATAAATTTAAAAAAAAACCATCGGAGATTTGACATTTACTTCGATGAAACTTTTTTATAGTTATGTCCAGAGAAGAAATGTGATATTTGTTGTTGCATCTGCGCATCTGTTTTCATATATTTTATTAGGTATATAAAAGATAAAAATAAGAAGAAGTCAAAGAAGAAGAAGAAGTCAAAGAAGAAGAAGATAACGAAATATACGAAGAAGAATACGAAGACCGGCATAACAATAGGTAGTTATTTTTATCATTATGTAACATTTAAGGTTTCTAAGCACTTATCAACATAGTTCAGGTTAGGATGGATAACCAAATTACACGTACAGCGTATTCGACTGTTTATACATAAATGCAAAAGAAATATGCCTCACGGTGAAGGGAACTTAAAACTGAACAGCATGATGTCATTTGCAAGTACTTCAGTTAAAAGCAATCAATAAAATACATTCATCGACATTTAGTTTTTAGTTGCACGGCAAAGTGAAAAGGGATAAATATCAAAGACAAATTAATTCACAATTTCATTTACAGCTGACCATTTACACATTTTAAAGGCAAATCATATGTGAGGCTTTCATGTCTGGTATTTCGGTATTTCCCCACGGCTTCATAAACTATCAAAGTTTGTGATATAAGGTTGCATATTATAGGTTTATTTTATTTATCTATCTATTAATCACGACTTTGTTCAAGGCAGTTTTTTACTATAAGATTCTAATTTCATTTCATTATGCTTTTACGCAGTAAATGTATTTATTATCAGAATTGATATGTAAAATATGGTCGATAGGCAGATTTTATAGGGCATTGTAGTTTTTATAAGTTTAACATTTTCCTCGTGGAAATTCAAATTATTGGGTTATGTATCGAATTGGAAATTCATTCGGCTATGAAGTGGGGGAACATTGAAGATCGTCTCACTGTAAACTAATAACGTTTTTGTTTTTTGAAATTATTATTACAAAAAAAGAATATACAAAAATGATTGTTTCTGTGTTATTAACGCATATTTATTTTTCATTTTTGTTTGTGTTTCCGACGTATGAATGGGAGCTTAATCGTGTAGAGGGCAGTGAGTGGCATTGGTTCCGGTCATTACTACAATGCATAAGCATTCATCACTGCGTATAGGAACATTGAGCCATTCACCATGTTATTCAGTGAAGCAGTGCCTGTGTGAATGTTATTGAATGTTCAGTATAAACAAAATAAAATAACCCGCTTATTGGCACACCTTTATTGTGTTCTTTTATGTA
Source organism: Mya arenaria (assembly GCF_026914265.1). Taxonomy (NCBI): domain Eukaryota; kingdom Metazoa; phylum Mollusca; class Bivalvia; order Myida; family Myidae; genus Mya; species Mya arenaria. The sequence continues at coordinate 22,764,128 of NC_069130.1, forward strand.
TTTTACTTAAGCTTAAGATAATGAATGTTTTATGTTTTGCATAAAATGAACTGAAGAAAAAGAACATCATTGTTTCAAAGTTCTAAATGCAGGTATTTCGGTCAATGAACAACCATAACATATAAAACTATACTGATTTTCTTATGATCGAATCATTCAAGTACACTGAACACAATTTCTAAACGTCAACTTTATGAAATTCATTTTTATGAGGACAACTTAATGTATCGATCTGAAATTTTAAACTACAAGGTTATGCATAGTACTCTATCGATTTTTATTAAGAATTAACACCTAAGGGTCGAGGTTAGCCATGGGAGACGATAAGTGCGATTTCCGATTTTTGGCACGAGAATAACGAGGAATCTGAATTTATCGCTAAATTTCATCTGAACGCAATACATGTTGAATTTCAACTCGAAAAGTAGAACAAATGTATAGAATGACCATTAAAGAGCGAGCCACGTCGCCGGCATGATTGAAACAGGTACCTTGAATCGGCAGGTATGACCAATTTTGTAAATTAATAAATACTTTACGATATAACGTAGAAAATATTATTAAAAGCGTTCTACTTAACTTATGACGCATTAAAATATTAATGTTTTAGGTTGCGCGGCTGTTCAATAGGCGACACTCGAGTATCCGTCAGCTGCGGGAAAACCGTGAGTGTTGCTGACATACACCAAAGGCCCAAGCACAGTGTTTCAGCTCGCAACCAGATACATATATGGTTCTTTCTTACCTACCCCACCGTTTCACTCCGGCAACGTCAACGGCAAGGCGGACCGTTGGCACGCACAACCGCCAATTAATCCACAGACCGTCCGCAACCGGCCTTCTGCAGGGCACGGGGCAGCACGGAATTTACGGTTTACTAGAGCTGACTGGGCTAAAATCATTTTTGTGGATGAAACCAGATTAAAGCTTCGTGGGTCAGACGGGTGCATCCGCATTTACCACCGGAGGGGAGAGCGAAACAGGGAATGTTATCTTATTAAAAAAAGACAACACAGCCACTGTATTGATTCATTTTTTTATTAAAATGATAAAAAAATGTAATTCGGAAATATAATCGTTTGGGCTTTATTTCTATTAAATAACAACATTTCAGTTCCAATTTTGCTTTTTTTTAACTTGTATTGCATATTATTAGAAGTGAAATATACTTTTTAGTTAGTATCATGAAATGTCACCAGTTTCCCATTTTTGTTTTGACTTTGTACAAAAGCATGGCACTGAGTCTGTTTTTTTCAGACTTAATTGTATATATGACGCTGTTAGTTTTGCAATAATAGTCATTTCGAATTGATACAACAATGAAACTTTGCTTACGCCTTATTACGCAAATTGTTAAAATCAAGTTGTATTGGCTCAACGCAGAGACATCGGAAAGTGAATTCTACCATCTGAAAGTCTTTTTTTAGAATAATTGTATTTAGTTCGTATTTAAACGTAATCAAATACTTTTTTTTATAAGACTTTAGTAACTTTAGTAAGTATTTATGAACAATATATCAAAGAGTATACAACAACATACAATTGAAATAAGAATGTGCTTAGATAGTGGTGTGAATAGTTGATGTTTGTTCGCAAATAGCAAGATGTGACTACCACTTAATCAATTTAGCATTTTTATTCTTAATAAACATGCAAAAACAACTTCAATTCTGTTCGTGAAAAAATATGAAGGAACTTTGAACTGAAAGAGACAAAACATATATAACGTCTGCGGTCCATTTAATTAGATCAAGTAAAAATTGAGACAATAAATAAGCTAAGAAATTGGTATACCATGGTAACTTGATGTAGACACTACAAAACAAGAGCGCCACAGGTGCCGCAGAGCGAACACAAGCGCTTTTCCATTTTTTTTTATTTTCAGTCCAGCAAGGGGCGTACTTTAATATCTATTACAGCCATAGCTACGTTCTTTGCTGTTTATGTAAGTATTGTCTCTGGCAACATGTGTAGCAAGTTTAATTTGTTTATCTTGAACGGTTTTTCCGCGATTGTGAATGTTGTTGTGTTTTGGCTAATACGACACCGACGACGACGCAACAGTAAGTCAATAAGCGGCCATTATCAAAAGTTCTTCAACTACCAAAGTACCAAAGTGTGCATGTCTGTTTTTTCTATTATTTGTCATTTGTTTCTTTCTTATGTGTTAAATCGGTTTGACATTTGAAAGAAATTATAACGTGAATGTTTTCAAAAAATATTAATTTTACAATATCAAGATATCAATCATTCTCAACTGTACGCTAGTTGGGATTGGCTTTAACGCATTAATAAAAAAACATATAGGGAATGTCTGTGCTCATGTTTTGCATCCAGTGTGCACTTTGTTGCAACAAAACACGTAAACAACAACAGGAGCGCTATAAATAGATTAGACAAAACAAAAAATGATCATGATACTCGGAAACAATCTTTCCAGAAAATAGTTTTTGTTGAAAAATGAAAACTAACAAATAGCCGGCATTAGGGACACAATCTTTCTGAAAAAATAAAAATTTGTTGAAAAATGGTAAAATCTTTAAAAGCCGGCATAAGGGGAGAAAGTGATAGCTATGGATAATTATCGAAAAAGCCGGGATATAACGACTTCATCTTCCCACGGTTTCCGAATCTGCAGAGAATATTGTCAACGTTCGAGTTTTGTCCTTCAGACATTGTATAACGCCTCCAAGAGGAAAAATCTATCGCCATTAACCACAATTACAATTGTTTTCTTAACAATTCTTCTGAATAACGGTACAAAAATGATTAGTATTTCAACTCGAAATAGTAAGGTTGTTATTGAGTTTGAGGCTGATATATGAAGTGAAAGTGTTTTGGCTACATACATATTGGTAACCAGAAATGAGAAAAAGAGTGTCAAGGCAACAACAGTTCTAGCTCGATCCGTTAGTAACAGTTAACAAAGAATATATAGTAAGTATAGACAACACAATGCAATTTCTGATTAAATAAATACATGTATATAAATATATATGGACAGTGTTTAGGAAACTGTAACATACAAAATACAAAACAAATAAATATGTAAATATCTCATTCTCTACGTCAGATGTTTGAAAATATTAGCACGCGTGAAGTGTTGTAAATGACAGATCGAATATTTTGCACAGAACGTCCAATTTACTTCATTAAATGTGTTTTTTTTCTTATCAACAAAATGACGTAAATGATTACAATTTTCTAATCCAGGAGACATATGGTTAAATCTAAAGCCCGAAGGATAATTTCTTGGATCGAAAGTGTGTGCACACTATCTATAAACTACAGATAGAAAGGGGATTTTCGTACACGCTCAAATGTCTCGAAATATCATTTATTCCTCATAACATGAGAAAGCTAAGCTCATTATATCTGTTTTGTTATTGTTTGTGTTTAGTTGTTATTCATGAAATATCTGTAGATATTGATGCCTGGGTTGACTTATCTTTTAAGTGTCAAGTACTTGGTTGGTATTAATACTCTATGTGTTTGCATATTCGTATGTTCTTTTAATTTATGTACTGAAAATGTTTTCATTGTTTATGTTTATTGCAGTTGTTTTGTATCTTAAAGACAGGACATCTTTGACAGATGTTTAAATTACTAGATTTGCCGATGAATTTCATTGCTGAAAAATAATTTTGTTATAAACAAAATTAAATAAAGTTTCGGTTGATACATGTTTTCGATTGGAATGCATTATTACTTTTAAATTATATGACTTCAGTGATAAAAACAAATGCATACGATTTAGGTTTGGATAACAAATATACGCCTTTATTTGCGTTTTTCTTTTTAAATAATAGTAACGTGGCTAAATATTCCTTAGTAAAAAAATGCAAAAACATCGCTTTTTATCCGTACCTAAATTATATGCATTTTGTTTTGCTCAATTTAGTCAAGTAACTTAATCACGATACTGCATTAAAATAAAATAAAATATTGTTTTGCATTGACCATTATTGTGCGTCTTTAAACATGTCAGGATGTATCCCATTCTCTAATTTGGCTAGTATTATTTTTTCCAGTAATGCCGTACATTTATTTTGGTTGATCACCTGTGAGCCGTTATTAATTTAAACCAGATTTATCGGATAAATAAAACAATGAGACTAAGCCAGGAGACAAAATATACTTCCGAACACTTAGCCGGTTATTGGTTGCTAAAATAAATATGTAAATTTATCTATGCTTTGCTTGATCAGGCTTAGTTTGATTTAATGTCTTTACGATGCAAAAGTGACCAATATGCCTATTATTGCACACAAATGTTAGTACAATCAACAGAATAGTTGAATTTTATTACATCTAGGCAATAACCTTTATCAATGTACATCGGTATTTTTTTTATATACTCTGCATCTTCCTGCACTTCCACTCGACTCTGATTTTATGGTGATAATAAATACTATGACAGTCTAGATGTGTACAGCTATTGACACTTGCAATACGTCATTTCCAGTTTTAACAATAACAATGAAATACTGTTAAAAGATTATAAGTATCTTCCATGGTCGAGAGTGTAAGATAGGTTCTTTCCGACCCGAGCGTAGGGTGTTTTGCGGAAACGCGGTTTACCGAGCGGCTATGGTAGATGCTTTTTCTCCCACCTCAGTTAAACAAAATTAAGTAAAAATGTATTTTTTGCTGGAACTCTTTTTTGCTTAGTGAAAATAATTGCGTATGGATATGCGATAGCACGTGGTTGTCATGGATATACGCGCAGTGATCAAGTTAATGTTACTAGTCAAATCGGTCTTTTTAAATAGTTCTAAGGAGAATGTAGCATTATTTCTTGAATGGTGCCTGAAGACTGTTTTATGGTGACATTTGAAGCGAGAAATAATTAATTAGCGTTCTAAATATTACCATAAGACAAGATTTCTTGATGTTACTGACGACAGTCTTCAATTAGGGAGGTAATTACAATGTGGTAAAAGGAGTTCCATACGGGCATTTTATCTTCGCCCGTGGGCAAGATAAGAATATCTAGCATGGTTAAATTATTGGATCTACCTATCTGAGGTGGGAGAAATTTCTTTTCTAAATCACAGTCTTGTATTTTTTAAATCGTTTTGTTTAAAAAAACAAAAACCTTTGATAATCACAGTTATCATTTGAACTAATGGAACAAAATAACCTATTAAACTTGACACATTTCACTAATTCCAGAAACTATGTTTGGTATCAGTTTTGAGTGGTACATCAAGGTTTTGCTTTGCTATAATTAGGAAACAGTTCCATCGCCTGTACATCAGCTTTTAAATTGCAATTTAAAATCAATTTCGATCGCCACAGAAGTTTGTATTTTATTAATGTAGGTAATGTTAATTTACTCGATTGCATAGATTTGGTTTTAAGAATAGCATCGGATCTCTTTTTTCACTGCCTATGATTGTGGCAAAGCACAATTTTACCTAGATCTAACAGTGAAATACAACCACGAGAAATAAATATTCCAATACAGGAAATTGGATAACAAACCTGTCTTAAAGTGTCGGTTATTGAGTAAGATTACATTGATGAAAGTCTAGATACAACAGAGGGAAATAATTGAATAATTATGCAGAACTGTGCGCAAATAATGGCTGTACTATAACGTGAGAATTTCAGAGAATTATTATCGAAGTCACTTTTAGGACTGACTGTTAGCATAATTGTTATTGTAAAAGTTTCATCATTATCAACCTCCTTTAAAATGGTGATAACGACGATAATAACGAATATGATGGTGATATTGATGATGATGATGATGATGGGACGAACACATACTATTTTATCTTTCAAATATTCTTCAATTTTCATGATAAATTCCCCGTTAATTGTACAGCAGAAAGGTAACTTATACATTGTTGCGATGATGAGTGCGGTATCGACGACTACAACAAAGGTGCTTGTGATTATAATTATGATGAGATGAAACATTATGTTTTACATCTTAATTTTATTGAAAATCCCCGTTATCATTACATAGTGATAGTTCTATTGCTCAATTTTCACTGCATATGTCTAACATTACGGTGCATATCTATTGAATATAACGAGAAATAGGCAGTAGTTATTTGAGTTTTTAGGCTACAGACTTTAGTAAAGCATATCGAAATACGATATCGATATCGCCAGATCTACCTTTTTATGACATGTTAAAAAACTAATGCGTTGGAGTTGGAAAATTGGACGCATGTTATGTCGCTTAAAGTAAGGCAAATTAAAGTACCACTTTATGTAAATACGTAAGTAAGAAATTAAAAGCAAGTCAAAGAATCTTAAATACATCTTGGTCGGGAACCGAGGGAATACATAAGTATAGATAATTACACAGAAAAAGAAAACGTGTTGACTAAATCCATCATTTACTTTTCTAATGATAGGTTGACAGTTGTGAAATGGTTTGTTTTCTTGTGGTTTTGTATGTCTCTACTTTAATGTTTGTTTCGCCTTGATCAATGTGCCTTTTTATTTGCCTTAAAATGTTTTGTCTTTGTAGTGTCCAAGTGTCATTCTGGAGGAGGCTGCTTGCCTCAACTCGAGTTGTATTGCTGGAAGAAACGTTTAATCAAAATAGATACATTGAGCTTTTATTAAACGTCGTTTGATGAAAGAAAGATCAAGTTCCAAATTTAGCATAATTTTTGTATATCCTTATCCTTAGACACACCACTATGATTTCATTTAGTCTAAATTTGAATTGATGAACAGTCCAATTAAAACACTAATACTTTAGTTTCAAACTAAGATAAATCTAAATTTGTTATTGAATACGGCCACAGGTGAATAAAATTCAGAACGGAAAGTGCGTGTGTTTAAAGTTTTCCTTTATTGTCTAAGATGGCATTAGTATTAATTACAACGACATTTGTTTGGAAATAAATACGAGTTATGGACATTTATGTTTAGTATGTAACAAAACGATAACATACGAATGCCTCATATAATAATATTATTAATTGGAAGCGAGCGAGAGTGACACTTCTTGTCTGCTACAATGAACGTTACTCGGATATAGGCTTCTTTGGAATGCCAGCTGCTTAGTTACTTTGTATGTGTCAAGATTGTTGTAGATTATGGTTTTCTAGGGAAGAGCTTGATAAAAAAAATTCTAAATTTGTTGGTGTTAATTGAAGGTAATGTATCTGTCATTGGGTAAAAAGAGGTTTAAATAATATGGCATGGTAAAAAATAATTAGATATTATACAAGTGTTTTTCATTAATACTTTACCAGGTTATATTTCGATAAATATGCAACGATAATGAAACACAAGTAGTACTCACTTATGATACAATATTATACTATTATATAAAAACATGTGTTAAAAAATATTTTAAGTTTTCTTCTTTTATTACACGACATTTACAAATATTCGTGCAAAAACGTTAATCAATGTTCTTTTATAGCACAGTCTTTACAAATATTCGTTCAAGAATGACAAACTTAAATGAACATTTCTTCATAAAACGCTCTTAAACGAATTCGGACAAGTATGACAGAAATGAAAGGTTAAAAACATATTTTATAATACGACATTTTCAGGAACCCAATTGCAATAACATAACTACTGGTCCTTCAACATAACAAACACTACATCCTATTAAATTAATTTAATTCAATTTCATTTATGACAATTTATTCCGTGCAAAATACTCTGTAAGGATTTCATTTTAAAACTATGTCGTGAAATGATATATATACATGAAGTTAAATGAATTCTGAAAACACATCAAATATGATTATAATGTCACGTTAGTTTTGATATTGGTCAATCTCAAACACGATAAACGTGTCTCAATATGGAGCATTTTGCAGCGTCATTGTTTTCGAGATGTTATACAACTGACATTTCAGTAAAAGCGAATGGCAAACTCCACTTAAAACTGAGAGTTAAAGATGATTAAAATAGTTATTTACATGGAACTGAATCAGATAAAAACGGTATTTAAGCTTAAAATAATGACAGAACGGCCTTAAACACGCGCCAGCAAACTCGTTTCAGCAATATCACTTTGAATATCAAATCACTGTTTTAGTTATATTTGATCAAATGCGGTGTAAAATATTTACGATTGGTGCAGCCTAGAGTAAATTCATAATTATATAATAATTATGATTGAAATGAATTTGGATTTTACAACATTCAATAACCAAAAAACAAACAGTTTATTCTAAGTAATAAATACTACAACGTACATTTAATTTCAGTTAATTTAAAATCGTATGGAAAAGATAACATCGTCATTTCAAAGGAGTTCATCCAGATGTAATGCACGATGTTACTGGTATATAGTGCAACAACGAAAAAACGTTTTCATGGACTCTGATAACTATAGTATTATTATAATCATCGGCGCGTCTAGAATTTGATGTAGCCAGTCCAGTAGTGCCAAGTTGTACTATAACTCGCATTTAATAGTGATCCATGAAAATAGTTATTTCAATACAAGATATCATCAATTGAAACAGTATATACATATCATGAAAGGAAAATACAATAAGTAATTTGTAAACCATAATGTATGTTGACAGTAACATTTCTGTAGTATTTCGCAAAATCATTTGCCAGCTACATTGTTTTTTATCTTTTCCCTCCAAGAAAATGTACTTAATGTTAGGATACATACATGTTGATAAGGTTTAAGCTTTTATTTCATAATGTTGAATGTGTATGTTATTACAACGAAAAGTATCAGCATTTTCTGTGATTATGTAGTTTTGACGACTTTATGTCAAAATGACGAGTTATAAAACGAGATGTTGTCACAGTGAAGTCGACTTGTTCACTTAAATTCTGAATAGGTCGACTATTTAAATCGACAAATAAAGTTGAACATGCTGTGCATCCATTTACAATATATGCATGCAGCAAAACATGTTTAAGCTGATTCGCCGATAAGTATTTTGTCAAAATAACCACTAATACGTGAACAAATTAAACAATTGATGCCAACGCGCCACATTTTTTATACTTACGCTAATTAAAAAGTAGTCTACTAGACTATATTTTCGGATCATCAGTATGTACAATATTGATTTCTATAACATGAACGAGCTTTTTTCCTGAAGACATGATCTTGTTCGGCTGTCCTTTGTTTTATTAATGAGGAAGATGCAATTAGATTAGATACAAAATCTGCAACTGATTAAGGTATCACTTTAATAGTTTCTGTATTTATCATGATCAATGATAGTGTGTTGTATGTACAATTTATAATTCAATAAACTATGATGAACTATTTGAAAACCATCTGATTTATTGATAATTTTGGATGTCAGCTTAAACGGCGAGTTCTCAAAATATATTATTACGAAAACAAAATACAGAAATTACACTACAGTGGTTGCAGACTACGTCAGTATATTTGATTCATGTCATATTGCCATGACATTTTCTACAATTTACGGATAAGCAAAAGAAATATCTCTCGACGGTGTTTCGGATGGCATACACGTTTATAAAAATATTTAACGTTCACATTTTTCCTTGTTTGTGTTTCTTTTTGCAAATATTTTGGAACCTACCCGTATTCGGAAGCATATTGTCATTTCTTTACGCTTGTTACCTTCTTCAAAGTCCTGGCGATTGCATGCAATGCAGTGCGGGTAACGCATGGCTTGCGCAGACAGGGATTCTCGAGTTATATGGGATTCAGTGGAAAATGTGAGCATTTATTTCCGACAACGGTATTACGATGTGAGACATGTTGAGTGCTTGACTATCCCCGGACCCCGGACATAACCCGCGTTCAGAAAGCCATATCGCTATGAAACATTTATGCTTTGTTGATCATGAACCGTTAACAAAATCAGTGTTTGTACTAAACACTTAGAATAATAGCATAGTAATGCCGCCATGTTGCCGTATAACATCAAACACACTCGTTCTGATAAACGTACACATAACACAATCCCACTTAATACTGCAATTTGCATGAAAAGTAGTACTGTGAAGGATAATGTTATGGTTTGGGCAATAACCTATAGGCGTGTTGCAGTCATAAAATAAATGCATTCCACATATATCGGTGATGATGGGACATATTTTTGCAATTCTGCAATTTGAATGAAAAGTGTTTTTTGTAAAATCTTTATTACTAACGTAGCATTAGAAAACCCTCTGAGTAGGTGTGTTTTAGTCGTAAAATAAATGCATCACCTATATCTGTGATACAATTTGACTGTGATGCATACTCGAGACTTCCTCGTAGAAAGCTGGAATCCGTTGATATCGTAGTGAACCACTTTTTTCCTCTATTAACCGTGTGCCATATTTGTATGGTGATCTAGGATCTAATTGAAAAAAGATATCGTTACAAATGTAATTATAGCTTTCATCCAATTAATCGATTCAATTAATGACTGGATCAGTTTCTCAGTCGGTAATACGTGACATTATGTGTTGCGTGGCGTTTTGTAGATATAACTCGGCATTCACCTTTGGAAGACGTAGCCTGGTGATATCATAGGTCAATAAAAAAACTTGACGTTTGTAGAAATGTAATGCCTGTTTGCTTGATCTCGAGACGTTTGCGATAATAGATTGATGGATAATTCATTTAAAGCGTATACAATGTTCCCTTCAATGTACAGGAAATGGTCACATACATTTGACTTACTTAGCATGGAGCAAAATGGTGTATCCTATTGTTGTATTTTATGAAAGTTCTCGCCGTCAAAGAAATATTCTACGTTCTGACGATTAAATTCAACGCAATAAGGATAATGCATGCCTATTAAAGTATGTCTGTTGGCTGTCTTTGAATGACTTTATCGTACCTTTAAGGCTAACAATATTAATCCAGCTTGATTATTCGTTATATGTTGATGTTTGTATCCGGTCGTTGAGAACTTGAAATTTCCTTATTTCTTTATGTTTACATGTACCTACTAACATTATTCATCAAAATTTTCTAGCTGATCCTGCCACTGGTGAGGCTTACTTTTAGTTTTGTTATTACTAATACATTTTGGAACAAGTGTGGGATTAAAACCATACAAACTAGCTTAAGTCTTATGTAGACCTGTTTTCTAGTGCGCTCGTGTTTCATTGAACGTTCACAGACGATAACCCCATAAATACTCGGTAAGCTATTTTGATCAGTGCGTGGTCTGTTTGTGGGGTTTTGTAATTGTAAACGTTGTTATTTTACGTCTGTAATTCTCGTTCAATGTCGATTGTGCGATTCACTGCGGATTCACTTTTACAACTGATAGGGGCAGTATTATCTTTAAAAAAATTAAAACCTGCTAGCTGAAGTGAGAATCAGATTCTTTAGAAAAATACTTTTTTACTTTTTGCACCAACAAAATATGCTAAGCATACGCAACGTTTTGATGGTATTAAGAAAGCTAACACCCACTGGTAGTTAAACAAAATATTTTACACGTTTTCATTATTAAGTTCATATGGGGGTATCCATGTTGCACCAATGTAATCACAATTTTTAAAGGCCAAAATCACGTTTTAAATTGACATTCTTATTGTCATTATCAAGTTTGAAATAAGTTCAATTCATATCAATTAAGGAATGAATTGCGGGGTTGATGTTATTATCGGGGTAAGAATGCAATTGGGTTGGTCAATGTGTGTGGAGTCCGAAGGACTCCACGCGTACTTTGACCAACCCAATTGCGTTCATATCCCCGATAATGACATCAACCCCGCAATTCATTCGTTATATTTACACCAATAGTTCATTATTTCATTCAAGAATTGTTAAAAAAATACTTCATTTCATTTAAGAAAACCTTTCAGTAATCCGTTCTTACCCATTCTGTAAATAGAACGACCCGACTATAACCGGAACCAATTTTTTTTCAAATGACGTCACAATAACGCGGGAAAAGATCAACCACTTGACATTACTTTAAAACGTAAAATTGAAACACTTCTGGTACCAATATATTTAAAATGTAAAAAACCAACACTTTTTAAAATGTTGATCTATATTTTACGGGACCTGCAGACACAATACAACCGATAACAAGATCAATAGCTTTCATGTATATTGTTATGCAATGAATTACGATCCGAACATATCCGAAGATGTTGCGTTCATCGATTGATGAACGCAATTGCCAAAAGGCAGTTCATTTAAGGATTGGAAGTTGAGGTGTAAATATATAATCGATAACATATGAATTTGTTTAGTTTAGTTGTAACTTATTTATTTTACAACAATTGTGACACAAGTTATTACAACATTATATTAATTACTCTCGTTGGCAATTTACGCAAAAATGTGGTCAAATGTTGTTGGGGGGAAACCGGAGTACCCGTTGGAAACCCACTCGTACGGCTTGGTGACCACAAACAATATCAATTAGTGAACAATACTGGATACTTTTAACCAGTTGCTTTGGTATGAATGCCTTATTTTTGCCACATTGTTTAAATATTCAAATTATTAAAGGAATAAAAGTCATGCTTTGATATCTGTCTCCTTTTCTTCCTAAAGTATCAACACTGTTGGCATCATTGTTGCTACTTCATCTGAGCTCCTATTGCTGAAAAATAATAACGTCATATCAGACATACGTACAGAATGTTTATTATATTGAACTTTACATAAACAAATATATTTATCATACAGAGAGAAGACTTTCAATCTGTAACGTGAGAGAAGTAAGAATAAAATCATAATGTTATTGGTACAGAACATAACCAGCCAAATCAATGTTTTATTGTGAATGGAATTTCCGGGGACAAACCCGAATTAAATAAAGAACATGACGTTTCAAAGTAGTTGTAAAACTTTTAATATTTCCGATTCATTTTTGTTTCTATTTTAATCTGGGTAGCTGGGCCTGTTTAAATGCATGTTTTACAATAAAATTCATTGTATTTTTACCCTAGCAATGAGAAATTATACAATTCGTCTGATCAGTTGCTTGACATATGTATTATTTATTTCATGCATTTAATCTCTGTTTTCAAATGAAAAGCATAATAATATACTTTACAAAAGCATTCAAATTCATGTAATAGCTTGAATTAAGTCATACAAAGACTCCCATTACTATATCATCATTTGTTATTTATTATCATTTCTTTTTACATACTACGGCGTAATGATGTCTTCCAAAACCTCAGTGAACACTACGGCTAATATGGACCTTATCCCGCTACAAAGTAACAAATTCATGAACCTGTAGTGGCCGTCATTTGAATATTATCCATCTTTTGTGTTCTCATAACCCTTTTCTAGTCTTATATGTGAACGTCCGAAAAAAATCAAAATGGCGTAATCATCCCGTTTGCTATTATCTCTAAGAATATGTGTTCCTCAGAACTCCAACCTCAGATAAGTAGATCCAAATATTTAACCATGCTAGAAATTCTTATCATGCCCACGGGCAAAGATAAAACAAGTACCCGTATGGAACTCCTTTTTAATGGTCATCACATTGTAATTACCTCCCTTGTTGAAGACTGTCGTCTGTAGGATCATAGAAACCTTGTCTTGAGGCAATATTTAGATTCCTAAATTATTATTTATCGCTTTAAATGTCACCATAAAAAAGGTTTCACGCACCTAATTTTACTTAATTTTGTTTAATAATGCAGCCGTCACACCGGACTGGCGTCCTTACTGCGTCCCTACGGCGACCCAGGACGTGGAAGGGACGCCATGGACGCCGTAGGGTCGCAGAGCGACGACGTTTACTTTGGACATGTTCAAAGTAAACGCCGAGGTTCGGCGTCCTGAGCGCGTCCTGGCTCAGGACGCCGTGGGATCGCCCTGAGGTCGCCATGGTCGCCGTAGCATCGCAGTAGGAACCCGAACAACGCCAAAGGAACGTAGTACAGACGTGTAGAGTCGCCATGTAAACGCGGAGAAAAGGATCGGGGGAACCAATGGCGACCTTACTGCGTCCTTACCACGTCTATGGGGTTCTTACCACGACCCCATCACGTCTATGGCGTCCTTACCGCGATGTCAGGGCGGATATTTCGGGATTTGAGCTATTGTCCGCGACCTTACAACGTTCTCAATGCGTCCCTGCGGCGTTAATGGCGTTTCTACGGGGTGCCTACTACGACTATTGCGTTTCTACGGAGTTTGCACTGCGTTCCTAGCGCGTTCCTACTGTTCGCCCTCGAAGAGCTATAAAACCCAATATTTCATCCTATCTTTATCAGTGTATTTCTCGTACTCACCATCATCAGGGCCGAATAAATGATGAACTTGCTCGCACTGCAACATATACTTATTGTCCAGCAGCAGCAGCAGGCAGATGATCATGTCATAGCTGTAAAACTGATCAGACGGCGAAGGAGAAGAAGGGCAAGGTGAGATGGGAGAAAAACATTTACCAAAGCCGCTCGTGTAAGATAGGTTCATCCCAACCCGCACGCAGGGTGTTTTTCGGAAACTCGGTAAACCTAGTTTCCGCAAAACATCATAGGTCGGTATAAACCTATCTTACACTCTCAGCCATGTAATATCCTGATAGTCTTCGTTAAGTATGATAATTTGCACAAGACTTAGAGCAACATATGTTTCTTATAACCTCAAATGCGCCGCTTTTTGCTTTTATTATGATGGCTTTAACTGTAGACAGGTAATTTTGTGTCTGTCATCCAATCACACATATTTTGGATACACAATGGGCAAAACTAATTATAACGCTCCAGACAAACATTGCGTTTATGCTTGGAATTATTACAGCATTTAACTACGTAGTGAATTTTTGAATAGCAAAACTGTATATTAATAAAAGATTGCTTCTTGCTTGAGATTTTCGGCTAAGTGTGTTACCGCCTGATAAAGTTGATAGAATTATGTGCGTGCCAAAACGCAATTTGAATTACTCAGAAACAGTAAATTCACATAATAGAATCTAAACACAGCTAGTGACAACCGAAAGGATTCATGATGTACGATAGCATTTGAAAGCCAAATGGGCTGAATTTTAACTTTTCCTTCACTGAAATATTCCAGAAAATATAATCTAGTTTCTTCGTTATTGTCGGTTTTGTAATTGTGTACGTACTGTTATACGGCTTTGTCACGCTACCTCAGTCACGTCGACGACGCATGCGCAGCCACCGCACAGGATATTCATTGTGTAAAAACAACGCCATAACCGACCTAAGCACGCGTGCCTTACTTACTAATGGCTGCGTCAAAACCGAACTTGAGCCAGATCGTTTGCTAAATGAAAGACCAAAGTCCGAGAAACGGAAATTAACCGTCAAATGACAGTCAGAGAAAAAGGTCTAGTTACTAATATACCGCTGCCGGCATGTTGTTGGCTGTCACTGCGGTGTTTATAATTGTATATCGTCTGGCCTGGAAAACAGCCCATTAAGTAATACCGTATGATTTATTGACATTTTATATGCATTTCTTTAATAGCGTTGCCAATCTAATTGTATATGCCTTTATGAACAAAACATTAAGACGTGATTTAAAGGATGTTGTTGAATGCCGTTTGATACAAATACAACTAACACTATGGAGTGTTATTATTTATTTATTTTTTGAGAATGGAAAGAGTTCTGTCCTGTAACGCTAATGTAGGTAAAGAATAATTCGTTATATTTTTTTTAGATACGAACTTACATATAATATTGGACTGCCTTTTATAACAAATCTTGTTAGTAAAATATTACTTGCGGAATTAATATAAAGTTTAAAAAAAATCTCACGGAGAGAAAGTAAGCTTGTACAATACTTTAAGGGCGTTCATTTCTTAATTTAGAGATGGCTTGGTAATAAGAAGAATGCTGAGAAATTACAACGATTTTTACTGATACTCCTGCTCCTTAAGGCTGTGTTTGAAAATATGATGCAAACTGTTACTACATCCTCTACCCTCGTGATTGAATTGTACAACTTGCGCACTCTTGTATAAGTAAAACCATTTCAATTAAGTGTACTTAGCACAAACGATAAGCAACTTATCAGCACATTCACATTGTACGTCATACACAGTAATGACATTTCATTCAAATGTAATAATAATAAAAATAATAATTTACAGCAAGTCACAAACTGTGATAAATATTCCCATTTTGGATCATTTGGCTTTTTTGGCATTTGTGTTAAACCTTAGTTACAAAATAGAAAAGATAACTATGTAATATAAGAGATTAAATACGCCATGAGCTTTTCTGTGTCTAGTTGCACCAAATGTCATACTGATGATGTCCCTTCGGCAATATTATAGGGATACTGACAAAGAACACCAGAAAAAAAAACACCAGTCCAATATTTGGATAATCAAAACTATTTGTGAAAAACATGTTCTCGTGAAAACGGAAGAAATCTAGCAACCATTTGCGAAGGTAATTTACCATCATCATTGATTGAAATAATACTATTTCATTCTAATATTAAACTTTACAACATTTATTTTCAGAAACAACTTGAAATATGCTTTGCAACGGCATTCTATTTCTTCAGCTTTAAAAATATTTATTATATAAAATTCGTTGAATTTTTGCTAACCTCTTGCTTTTAATATAATATAAGTTAAACGTTGTTTTTCCTTTTTTTCTTTCATAACAACACACTTTTACACAAATAAACATGCTATGTTTTATTTAAGTTTTCAACGCAGATATAAAACATTAATAATATGGGTATTTTAGCTCCGCCTAGTACGCAATGAAACAAAGCAACCTAACTGCAAACCTCAACGAGCAGAATAGCCAATCGTTATACGAAATCTCAATTCAACTTTCATTCCAAGACAAAATGCATGTTATTGCATGCTATTTTTTAAAGAATGGTATTTATCAAATTGAAAATAAGGTCCAAATCATTGGAATTTGAAGATTTCTTACAGGTGTATACATAAAATAATTGCTTATTCAAATATGTAGCATAGGTCACGATATTATAGAATCATATTTAAATTGATTGTTGTAATTATACTGCCGAACGCGATATTCCCATTGTCTGAATATGCGCAATTTAGCACTGTGTCACTACCATTTCATATTGGAGACTCACCGTATTTTTATCTGTGTATCTTTCATTTGACCTGGCCTCCACGTTCTTGGTGATGTCGTCGGCGATGCAAGTGCGTGCCTTTGACGGGAAGCTTTTGCATTGCGGATATCTATCTCGACGGCCAAATTAAAAAACGATTCTAGAACCCGAAACGACAACTGTAACACGCCAAAATTTGGCATATGGCCTATTTGTACAATGGCATCTCGAAGTGACATAGGGCTTGAAGACAAAATCTAAGAAAGGTGCTGGCGAGATGGGTATTTTACTACTTATTTCTAACTGCTTAAATATTATACTGTAAGTGCTAAATGCGATAGTGCTAGCTTAACGATAACTGGCTGCTTGTTCAAAGGTGACAGAAAATGTTTCGGGCTTGGTTCGCACTTGCATTATGTCGACCGATTGGAGCGCTAGATTAGGTTGCACGAGCCATTCTTTGCGATAAGTTGGCTACCGAAAAACGAAGATGTATTGGCAATTAAATTGCAATAAATAGACCCAATAAAAGGTCGTGGAATTGCGTTTCTGGTTGACAATTATTACAACTATATTCACGCACGAGGTTTTCGGTAGTTTTTACTTTATATTATTGAGAATAATAAGCATGTATGAAGCAAACCAAATACCATTTTCAAATTCTTGAAAACGCATCGTAAAAAAAATTAATACTAGGAAAAGTTTAGTATAGAACACAAAAATAGAGAACAATAAAGGAAACCTTCAACAATCAAACAGTCGTGCGCTTTGTATATAAACAATGGCTTATGCATTAAAATGTCAAATGTAAATACAGGTTTGAGCTCAAACTTTAGTGTCATTAGTAAAACCAGGCTTTATAACCTCCTCTTTATTCCCATGGTGAATTCCGAATGGCATTTCATTGTTAAAACCGCGTGCGATTTAAGCTACAATGCATTTTATCGCATTTGGACATGCACACGTGTTTGTCACCATTAGCATGCTGTGCGGGTAATTACTCTAAGCGACATTTCAATACAATTACAATAATACGTTACATCCAGCCCATGTTTAATTAGGGCGTTATTGATTCATTACAATACGAGGAAGATTTTTTATTATGAATTTAATAACTTCGCCACTTTAAACCTCTATTGAAAACTTTTGGTCAAGCTTTTATCCATAAAAAATGAGCGTCTTGGTTTAATCATGAAAAGGGTATCTAATTTTAAATGGTACATCACACAAATTGGAAGAACACACTTAATTTACAACTCAAATTACCGTGTCAAGTCAATGAAATCACGTCGATTAAGTTTTATTGATGACGATGTTAGAAACAATACAACACTATTATTATTATTAAACGCGCGTCAATTAAGTATTAAAATAAGAAAGAATGACGTTAAATGGTTACAAGCAATTTCATATTACATTCCTGAGTCCATGACAATAAAGGGGTCATGTGATTTCTGGACAACAAACAAACAAATGAAATATTTCCAAAACTTCGATTTTTGTCACTTTATTTAGGTTGAAGATACTTGTTCCTGTGCCATTGTCTCAAATTCTAGCTTTCGTTGTGTAGGTACAAGGCGAGGGAAGTTTTGTTATTATAAACTAAAAACTTCGCCACTTGACTTCAAATCTCTATTGAAAACTTTGTTTTAAAATATCATCACGTATAGATATAATTAGCTCTACTCGATAATTGTATAGACGTGCATATCAAAATAGAATGGGATAAAAAGATCGATAACAAAATAATGGGATACATCCAAAATATCAAAGCCAAAAGGTCAACTACTCTTGACAGAAATGCAATCACCACTGATCGGGTTCCTCGGTGTTTGTTGCCGTGCGATATCGTTAGCGTCCCATTTTGCAAGATACTAATCAGCTAAACATGTGGTCTAACTATGCCCATCACACCCGTTTAAAAAGGTTTAAAAGCTAATTGGAGTCAATGACGTCTGTTTGATTTACTGCTCATGTATGCGCGGGGGAAATCATTATCGATACACATTACTTGTTCAGCTGACCCCGGGATTTTACGTCACTATCCATACGATCATTTTCGCCACTCTGATAATCTCTTAAATCTATATATTGACATGATATGGACAATTGCATTGTTGGTGAACACACTAGGGCCCAAACGCCCTCACGGCAAAGTATTCGAAATTCCTTTGCAATAAATTGTTGTACTGTACAGCATGATATCATTTGCTTGTAAGTAAGTTAAATGCAATCTTTAAAACACAATTCTCGAAGACCGGTTTTAATTATGAAATATAGTTGCATACACATGACAAACTGGTCAAATAAAACAAACATATTATTTTATAAGTGAAATAAACTGTATCAAACGCCAGCTCTTATAACATATCATTTTATTGAGTTGCAACTTTTTAAACAGAGAAAATATCGTGAATGACATCGCAATATATAACATCAATGTATTACGTACTTATTGTAATAAAATTCAAAAACAAAAAGTGGACATATGTGGATATATGCGGCCGCAAAAAAAACGGAACTGCAAGGGTTCGCTTTAAGGCGCCAAGCAATCCGTTAAAAATACAACCAGCCGAGATAAGTTAAACTTAACGCAATGTTTGTACGCAATACACACTGCTGACACGCAATTAAAACGCAAAGCGAACTGTTTCCACAGCGTTTAAAGGTTAAACGCAAAAAAATACTGGACACAACACGCAAGAACCTGCTGACACGCAATCAAAACGCAAAGCAAACTGTTTCCACAGCGTTTAAAGGTTAAACGCACAAATTACTAGACACATCACGCAAGAACCTGCAGGGTTACGCAACATAGATGTTACCATAACACAAGAGCAACAACCTAAGGACTTGTATATTATATTGCGTTAAATTATCGTCTTTACATGTTTTTGCCCGTTTGTCTGTAACCAACAATTCACCGATGGGTATGGGGCTTAGCCCAGCCATCAAGTTTCAAGTTGGCAACAAACATAAAAAATATTGGATTTAACCAAAAAGATTATTGACTGATATAGTGATCATGTAGATTAAATGTTGCCCTACTCTCAGCTGGGTGAATTTTTCCACCACAGAATCTTGGTTTTCCCCAAAAATTGGTCCGACCTAATTAGCAGCTCAAGTTTTTAACTTATTTTTAAAATCGCGTCTCTGAGGTAATCGAGATAAAATTCGATTCCGACGTCATTAAGTGGACGCCGTCATTTCTAAAGAAATGATCTCCTGCCTTAATGTCGCAAGTAATCGCATCAGACGGACCCCTGGATGCAGCTATCGACCTCCCCAGTCTATTTATTCGCGTCCGTTTGTGTTCGATCGCTTTCGCATCGCTCGCAACCAACCATTGCGGCGTTGAATTATATCTATACATACTATGGTGGCGGCCGGGAAGGCGGTTCTAATGTAACAGAGCTCCTTATTTATGATGTTTTTGAGTCTTAAAATTGACTCTGACCCAAGATCGTTACCACCGAGGTGAATAAAAACAGCCCTTGGTGGACTTTGAAACAATACCTTAGTTTCGATGGCACGGCGCAGCCCGTGCCACCCAAGGCCCCTTACCCCGTACCATCCTAACTCGCATGATGTGCGTAGATTCACTTTCCCCGTGTCCCTCGCCCGGACGCCACCCCAATATGGTATGGAATCCCCAACTATCCAGATGTCTGAAAAGTGGTAAGTAGCAGCCCTATGATAGACCTAGATGTTGTAGACACATAAACTATATATTTTTCTTCGGTTTAAAAAATACTGTAAAATCCCGCCTTCACTGGCTACGATCTTATGTAGCGCTTGTAGCAATTCGAACGCCTGCGGCCCAGTTGCATAATTTGCTCATTTGACATACCCAATGAAGCCAAATCGGTAGCCCGGCCTATTTTAACACTGTGCGTTCTGTAATGGCCTCTCGCATACGCAGTTTTTTGAATGCACTTAGAAAGAACACTTGCCACTTGCTGCCTGGTAACCGCCGTCCTGTTATTGTGGCAGAACAAAGGGCCCTTAGATAAAGCGCGTGTTTTACAATATTCACGCATCGCCAAAACCGGGCAGATTGTTTTTTCCGCTTCTGCTGGGAGCTTTAATGTCAATGGAGTCGTTTTTTGACTTGTTTTGTGTGTTTTTAACGTGATTGAAATTCTTTTCAAATTGATTTTGCAATCATCCGTTAACAATGTCGGGTTACTCGTGGAATTACTCGAAACTAACTCACCGACGCGAAAAATGCCAAAATATGGCAATGTAAATATTGTGTGAAACAGACTCGCCTCGTATTGCGTATAACAAACTTCCGTTAGTACGGAACATACCTCCCTTAAGATGTTTTTCGTCAGGGGGCGCGGTTGTCTTTTGATGGTCTTCCTCGTCGAAAACCTTCTAACATTTTTTGTATAATGAATGACTTTTGAAAATCAAACCATCCATGAAGTTTATGAAAGTAATTAATTGCTGCTATGTATGTTGCGATAGTGCTCGCTGCGCGACCTATTTCAAAACTATACGCAATGAACAAAACTATGTGTTGTTCGTTAGCTGGCCAATCTCGATCGATCATATACTTTTCGCGAAACATTTTGAACGCGTTCAGGCCAGTAGCATACGCCATTTGTGTATTCGGAGCTATTCCGGCCGCAACAAGTTTTCCAGCTCGATGTTGAATATTTTCCAAAGAAGGCTGGGTACCTGTCGCGGTTCGCGTTCTGCATTTTGGGCCAATAGTCTGAACTTCTCGTACTGAAAACGAGACAATGCATCGCAAATTGAGTTACTTTTCCCGCTAACATGTTGTCCCTTTATCACTGCATTTAATCTGAGGCATTTTAGGGTTAGAAGTCTAACCAAGCGCATGACATTGGGTTTTTTAGAAGAAAGTTTATTCATAATCTGAACCACCGCTGAGCAAAACTCTTCATCCTCATTTGATATCCAAAAACTGTCGTAAAAGATAGAAACTCCGTCATGCGACCTAAAAAATTCGAGCCACATCAACAACTCGTTTTTATATCTTTATTAACTCTTATGTGATGATACGGTTTTGTTAAACCGCATATTGAGTCAATTAGGCGTCGACAGAAAGGTCTACCCATTGGTATAGCTCTGCAACAAAAATTTAACGAGCCAAATAAAGATTGCATAGCATTTAATGTTGTTTTTTTTGCTTAGCCAAGGCAACAGTTATCTTTTCGATGACCTGCTATATTTCATCTCGCGGTATTTTAACAGTCATGTTATTAGAATTCAGCTCTAAGTCTAGACAAACTAATATTTCGGTCGCTCCCTCCGTTTTTTCTTCAACAATTGGTACTTTTATGTCCGCCATAGTATTTATGAAAATATGCATGATTTTTGCCCCCCCCCCCCCCGCCTAAAAAATCATTCAAATAGTGCAGCAACTCGCCTGATGACATTTTTTTTAACACAATATTCTAGTAATGTTGAAAAACTTGCAAAGGTGCTGCAACTTATAGAAGCGCCAAAAGGTAATGCCTTATCAACGAAATATTTCTCTTTATGTTTAAAGCCTAACAGTTCGAAATCGACTTGCCTAATGGGAATTAGCCGAAAAGCATTTTTGATGTCTATTTTTAACAATTTGCAATTGTTTCCTAATCTTTGAATCATGGCAACAGCTTCGTCAAAACCAGTATATTGTACAGATGCTAGGTTTGGATCTATATAATCGTTTACCGACTCCCCTTCAGGGAAAGAAAGGTGGTGGATCATACGCAATATATTCACATCCGGCGCATTTGGGTTACTGGTTTTCTTAGGCACTAGATCTAGTGATGAGACAATTAAATTCTCAAAAGGGGGGGGGGGGAATGAAAGGGCCCGCAACCCGTTTTTCAGCAATTTCTGCATTTATTTTTTGTGATACAATATCTGGCCGAGCAAGAGCTGAACGAAGATTTTTTGAATTTGCGACACACGTGGCCCGGCATAATGTATTGGAAAACCTTCTTTGAATCCTTTAAGAATAATCTGTAACTTGTTAAAATCAAATCCTTCCGAATGCAATGGTAATTTATGTACATCTATTGGGGTGGGGGACAAATTCATAACGTCCAAATTATTTGGCTCATTGTTGGGCACTTCGAAAGAAGGGTCTCCCCCTGCCGCGAAAAAACAATTTGGCGGCCTCTGTTGGTGGCTGGTGAGCGTGTAGCAGCAAATTGGTTCGACCCCCCCGCCGCAGCTCGCTGCAGGGTGCTGACCGCCACAGCTGGAACATGAATGGCTAAAACGACAATTTGGCCACCTACAATTGCCACTGTTGTATTCGTGGCATGTGAATTTTCGGGTCGATGGAATTTGCCCAGTGTGACTGACGGGTTCGCTGTTCTGTGTGCAGCGCCACCATAGATCTGTGTTTATATAGGCCCAAGATGACGGATTAATCGCGTAGCCGAAACTGTTCGTCATAAGCCCGCCATGCGAAACCCCCCTTTTTAGAGCTCTCTCTGATGTTAAACATATAGTGCAGTAATTCATTGGCCTTACTTGGAAATCTTGCGAGATACACTCCCGAAAAAAATAATAAAGGCGTCAGTCCATTTTTCGATGTTACTGATTTTTTCACTACACTCACGTGGCTTTGACTCAATTTGCCCGGCGTCATTTAGCAGCAAAATGTTACTACAAGCATAGTCATGCAATTCAATGGAACCCTTTAACAGAAGAGCCAAATTAATAAAACTTCCATTTTGAATTTGTTCCCTCAATTGCTGTGGAACATGTGCAGCCAAGTCGTCATCACTAAGACGAACAACTGAAATTGGCAAAGTGGTCTCTGGACCTTGACTTTGACCTGGTGAATCAGTGCCCTCACCACCCCCCAGAATAATTTTTGAGGCCAATATAATTTTCTCAAAATCAATCAGATTCTCACCCGCAGGTTTCTCTGATACATCTTCCAAATTTCCCTCGACCAGGTCCTCTTCCACCTGATGTTTTCTTTTCCTTCGAGCCTTAGGCATCTCTGTGCAATTTTAACTTAAAACAATGTGAAGAAAACAATGAAAATACTTCGATATAATACGATTTTATGAAGCTGTAAATTTTTGTATGCTATCCTACAGAAGACGAAAACGGAAAGGAAGAGCTTTGACAGACTGGTTACAAATTTCAGCCTTAAATCTTGATATCTGATTACATTCGATCCCAGAATCGAAAGCAGTCTATAAAAATTAATTGCACTTCCGGCTGTCAGAAAGTGTAAACAAACGACCACAATGCGTCAAAATTACAAAGTTGTGTATTACTGCGACTACAATTCTTACAGGACTTAATTAGATCGGTTAATTTCCTAAAAATAAATGTCGTTATGCCTATAAAGTCATAACGAATATTTTTTTCATAATAACATTGACAGCTGTTTTTTTTTTTAAATCATCAGACAATCATGGTTGAAACTTTTACGTACTTTCACGTGTCTTTTCTTTTTTCGAAATTTCCCCAAGGCTTCATAATTATCAAGGTTAATCGTAAATCAGAATTGTAAATAATTGGTTTATTTCAATTATTTATCAATTAATCACGACAGGGTTTAAGTCAGTGTTTATTATAATTACAAGATTCTATTTAGTACATGTCATACTGCTTTAACGCAGCAAACAAATATGACTTTTTGTGTGCTCAACATGCTTATTTCGGTGCTTGTTATAGCAGTTATTTTGGTCAATACATAATTTAATGTTTCTATTTCGCAACTAACATAGCTTAGCTTTTATTCTCAAGTTAAATTGCATTTTGAGGAAGAATAGTTTATATTTAGTTTAGATCATAAAATGTCATCAGTTTCCCATTTGTCTTTTGGCACTGTACGTTGAGTCTTATTCAAATACTTTACGATGTTAGTGTTATTATAAAGTAATATCGAGCTGATATTTTAATTGTTAACGGAACGTCTCCTTCGCTTTATTACGTAAATAAGAGCTACGATTAAATCAGACACGTGAAGAATGCTATTAGATGTCTTAGTGCATATGATAAAAGCTTGATTATGTTGATTTTAAGGTTATACCCTGCCTAATTGGGAGTGTCAGGAAATATTGCATGGTCATTTCCTTCAAACAGAGAATGCTTTATTTAAAACAACGGATCTGGAATGATCCCATTAACATTATTTTATTTCAGAGAATGGTCGTACGTGTTTTTTTTATATATGTTTATATATTTTAAATATACAGGAACAGCTTCATAATTCATTTAAACGAAAAGATATAAAACACTTTGTCAAACATATGTCAGGATCTCCTAACAATACGTAATTCAATACTGTTTTAAAATAGTTGCTGTTCCGAAATAACTAGTAATTTTTGATATTGCAAAACTCGTTGACACACAATGATGTGTATGCTTGAAACAAATCGTGGAAAATAATAATTTGCTACGTTTGTTCCCAGTGATTGAGATGACAAGGTGTGTTTGAACTTATATATTGTTTTGGTAGTAAACAGACTCAACAATTAGACGTGTGTTGGTTCGAGCCATGCCTATTGTATCGTGAACGGTTTTCTGCAGGCATTAGTTTTTCAAAAATATATGAAAGAGGATACACTTACATACAATGAATTAAAAAGGTGTTTAGAAATACCACACATACAAGTAGGTGTAGTTTGTAAATGTATATCAAAATGTGAATTGAACATTGAATTGACTTCTGTCAAATACGAGACATTATTGACCATACACACTTCATATTCATGATACTTTTAAAGACTGCAAGAAACAAGAGCGCCCCAGCGGCAATAGAGCGAACGCCAACGTTTGTATGTTATTGTTTTTTTTGTTTTTTTTCCATTCCAACAAGGGAACTATCTCAATATATATAAAACGCATAGTAACATGATTGTTCGTATTGTCGGTTACAGCGTGTGAATCAAGTTTCCTTTAAATATTATGAAAGGTTTCTTCGTTGTGGTTAACTTTTTTTAGTCTTTCAACAAAGACGAGTTCGATGCTGACATCAATTCTTTGACAGTATCACGACCTGATTTGTGGGAAAACTGTCTAAGCCACTACAAAACGTCTTCAAATTAATTCGCATGGACTGTCGCTTTAAGTAAATGTATGTGTATGTTCATACCACGAAACATTTCATGATTTCTTTGTTTTAACTTTTCAGAGGAATGATCTTGTTATGCTTATACTGTTATGTACTATAACTACTACATACAATTATTTTACTTCTTGCCTAATTTCTGTTATTTTGTGGCGGCTTTAACAGCTTTTATTTAGATCAAATTGGCTGTACATTTTCTTTTATTTCACAAACCTAAGAATGAGAGGTTCTAATATATTCCCTATGGCAGTGTTATGCTGATTCAAGTAAAGCTATTATTTATCATGAATATAGATTGACAGAAATGTTTTTGATTTTGTTATATAGGCTTTTCTTGTCATTTAATCTCTCTAATGGAACTATAATGCCATGCATTTGGGAGTGAAATAATGTGGCATTATAAAACCAGAAAAAAACCTGTACAGAAAAGTTAACTTACTTCTGTCAAGTGTTTTGCAAAGTGAACTATCATATACATATGTGTTCAAATGTAAACCCAAATATAAAACTTCCCCTAACGGTGAAATAAGAACGAACTGTTAATCGTTTATAAAGAAGACACTGTTTTCATAATGATAGAGGTAAAACAATCATTTAGCTGTAAAGCCAATTCTTACTCAAATGTTTCAATATAAGAGTATGATCCCTTATCAGTTATACGTTATCGATATTTTCAACGTTCTGTTTTAGTTATTGTTAAAACCTTTTACCCAAACTATATATAATATAGATAGATTGTGTATTGCTTGATATATGTACATATGTATTGTGAATGACAATATTTCGAGGTTGCTTAACCCAATGTGTACACGTAAATGTTGACTATGCAGTTGCGTTTGCAAAATGCTGATACTTGTAAATATCATGTTTTTCTTTCTATACTGTTACAAGCCATTTTGAACAGGTATATTAAACTCATACGTGGAGGACGTTGTGTAGAGTGTCACAAATTGTTATCAAAATTATATTTTTAGCCAAAAAGTGTGTCAATTATTATAGTTTAAATATTCAGCAATTCTTATCATAATTTTTATTCAAATTAAAGTGTATGAAACTCAGACTCAAGATCAAAATTTAATTTCTTTGATACGTTGTGTGATTATTTCTCAATATATTTGTGTCGAATTTTTTGACTGTGGATAATGTTTGATATGTTGGAAAATAATGTCATTCAATTGTTCTTTTGCAAATTAACATTGACTAGTAATCAACGTAATTGTATTATTCTCAAAGTTTGTGCGTTTGCTTGATGTTTTAAAAACATGTCGATGGACAAACTTGTTAAAAGTACTTGCAATCCTTGCATTGCAGACCGATATATTCTGAAAATCAAATTAAAATTACATGTATTGGCAAAAGCCTAGTAGTGCAATGTTTAGGCATATTGCGCTTTTAAGACAAATTTTCATATTGAAATGTTTGCTACTATTTTAGTCTTTCTAAATACATTCCGATTGATATACAGGAGCACGCATTCGCTCATGTCTTTTTTGCATGCAGTGTGCAAGGCATTACAACAAAACATATTAAAAAACAGGAGCCTAATAAAGATGCAGATAAAATATCTGAAAGGTTATAGTCTATGGGACATAACTACTAAAATTAAAGAATTTGTTGAAAAACCGTTAAAACTAAAACAGAAGCGATAATGGGAGAAAAAGGTTAGCTACGCAAGATAATCAGACGAGCTGGGTCATTAATACTTTATCTTCTCACGGTTTCTGAATCTGCACAGAAACACATCACCGGGTTCTTTTTTGTTCAGCATACATTGTTTAACGCTATCCAAGAGGAAACATCTGTCGTAATTTATCACACTCACAATTGTTGTTTTTTGACAACTTATATGATTAATGGCCCTGAAACATTTCTGCTCACAGTAATTAGGTAGATATCTATTTTAACGCTTATATATACTATATTGATTATGTATTGCTTCCATAAAATGTACATATGATATAGTGTTTTAGCCAGGAATTAAAAAGGGCAGGGTGGGCCAAAATAGGGGTATGGTGCTTTCTTAGATGGGAAAACAATGCGCACAAAAGTACCAAAGTACATGCATGTTCATGCACACATTGTAGTAATATCCCTACAGAATACTCTTAATTCTTCTTTCTTGTTCATTTTCACTTCAGGCACTTTCTTTAACATCTCGTATTGTTGTCACCAGGGCTCTCACAAGGCTGATTGTTTTGGGAGAAGTCACTTCTCCCACCAGTCAAATTAGGGAGAAACGGGGACACTTTAAGGAGAAGAGATACTTATCGTAAAACCTGAGATAAATATTGTGCCACGCCAAAAAACTTTAAATTCACATTAACTTTGATTGCTTTTACTAGATGGAATGTTAAAGTGTTCTTTTTTTGGCCTATCAAAAGTGTACTTGTCTAGAGTCTCCTTTTTGCAATGTATAGATGACCTCCAAAAAGCGTCTAAAATAAAAACAAAGACATTTAAAAAAATACCATTTGAAACAATCAGAATGGCCTTATATATGCGCGGTTAATTAAGTGCAGGGGGCGAATCTTGTTTTGGTACGATCAGGATAGGGTACGAATGTCACATTCAGCTTTGCTGTTGTTTACTTGTCTTTGGTTAAATAAATTTCAATATGCTGACATTTTTAAACAAAATAACATTTAAAATCTCTATCCTTCATTAAAAACTCACTTACACTTAATAATAGAACTAGAAAATCGAGAAATAAACTCCGAAAAATGTTATGACAAAATGGCGGTGACTCGCCGAATCTTCTACTTTTAAACATCGTACAAATGAGGAAAAATTCTGAAAGTAAATGCTATATAAAGCAAATAAAAAAGTTTTGAGATTACAAAACAAATTTTCATTATGAACATTCAACACAAAAACTATCAAATATTGGTCATGAAATTTTGAGTATTTTATTTTCTTAGCGCCACCGTCTGTTTTTCAATGACCGTCTGCTTCGAACGAAACAATGTTCTAAAAAGTGTGCCTTGTTTTTACACTGCGAGTATGAATTGTTTACTAATGCTTGACAACATTTTTCATCAATTCTTTGCTTTTTCTATCGCAATTTAATAAACTTTTAATCATTTGACCAGTGTCTTCTCTGATTGGTAAACATGGGACGTTTCGATAATTGGATGATAGACGAACCATTTATGTGATTAGGAGATTACCGATTATTAATGTCTAAATTTATTAAATTTGTAACAACATCGGCATCAAAGATCGACATTTAGAGGTATAACTTCGATGTCTCAGACAAGGAATAATGTGTCATAATGAACAGCAATTAGCGTGAATTACCGTTAATCCGACCCGCGGTGATGACGGTCGTGTGCCTTAGCATGCACTGTTAGATCTGGGACAGATTAGGAAACGGCGACATTGACCAATGAAATACTTTTAGTGTGTAACTTTGTGATAAACAACGATCTGAATGGCCAGAAGAGCGCAAGGGGGCGGGAAAAATATGACAGGGCGTGTAAAAAGGGGCAACGGGACACATATTATGTATTGTGAGCGACTTATTATCAGAAACAAAGGGAATCAAGACAGCAAACAGTTTAAGTTCAGACTGTTATTCTGGTCTAGGAGAGGTTGCTTGACACAATGTTAATGTGTACCTACACGCCAATTTAAACAATGCAGTTGCGTTTAAAAAAGTTTGTGAAAATTATTGCAATAAACATTTGTTCTTCGTTTCTTCATTCACGTCATTTTTAATATTAAACTTTGATATAACGCAGAATAGCCAATCGAAATACGAAACCGCAAATTAAACTGCCATTCAATGACAGAGTTTATATTTATTTTTCTAGTATTGTAATTAGCGAATTGAAAATAAGGTCCAAACCATTGAACTTTATGATTATCTGCAGATCTATCCATCAGATGATATTGCGTGTTCAAGTATGTAGAATTAAGCATTGGCATCGATATTACAATAGCACATTTAAATTGGTCGTTGTAATTAAAAGCTTCCGAGCGCCCCACACACATTGTCTAAACATGCACATTTTAGCGCTCTGCCACAGGCATGTCATATCGGAGCCTCAACATAATTGTTGAATTAGTGTGTTTTCCACTTTACCCTACCTCCACGTTTTTGGTTATGTCGTCGGCGATGCAAGTGCTTGCCTTTGACGGGAAGCTTCTGCTTTGCGGATATCTAGCTCGACCGCCAAATTAAAAAAGGGAAACTAGAACCTGAAACGACAAATGAAACACGCCAAAGTACACTTTCCATGTGGCATTTAGGCCTATTTGCACAATGGCATCTCGAAGTGACCTAGGGCTTGAAGACAAAAAGCTAAGAAAAGTGCAGTCGGGATGGGTATTTTATTACTAAATACTAACTGCGTTAATTTTTTACTGTAAGTTCTATATATAACCGATTATAGCACTGGATAAGGTTACATGTGCCATTGTGTGCGATAGGGTGGTTACTGAAGAATGGAGATGTGATACATTGACAATAAAATTGCACTAATGCAACCCAACTGAAGGTATTAGAATCGCGTTTCTTGTTGCCAATAATTGCAACTATGTTCAGGTATATTTATCGCTGGTATACTTCCCGCAAGGTGTTTTGGGTAGTTAATAGTTTAAATTTTTGAGAATTATAAGTACATGAATTAAACAAACTATGATTGTCTTTGAAACGCATCATTAAAAAAGAAATCAGTACTGAAAAGAAATCAGAATAAAACAAAAACAAAATAACAATATACAACTCTAATTAAACTATCGCTTTGAATATAGACAATTGCTTATTGATTAATTTTCAAATGTAAATTCAGGTTTGAGCTAAAAGTTAATGTCGTTAGTTTAACCTTAACGTCCTCTTTATTCCCAGGGTAAATTCCGAATTGCATTTCAGTGTTAAAACCGCGTGCGATTTAAGCTACAATGCATTTTATCGCATTTGGACATGCATGCGATTGTCACTATTAGCATGTTGTGCCGGTTATTGCTCTAAGGAACACTTCAATACAATTAAAATAATACATGACTACCAACTCATGTTTCAATAGGTCGTCTTTAATTTCTTACAATACAATAATTTTTTATTATTATTTAGAACTGCTTGCTAACAAGGACGACTTACTATTGAATTATTTTAATTCATGTGGATGATTTGGGAAAGCGTGGGACACAAGGGCGGGTTGGCGTGGTACAGCTACGTCACAAAATTTGGGCTTCGACAGGCTCTTAAACCTATTTACAAGGACTTGTGGTGGCGATGTAAGTCAATACAGCTCGCTTCCAGTCGTTTACTACGTCACAACTGTTCCATATCCATGTTCAGGGCTTTCAGGGGGCGCCAAACCCCTCATACAATGACAGCATTAGGAGAGTCAACCTCCTATACAGACAGTTATCGAAGTTTTGTTTTCAAATATCAATAAAAGTTGATTAACAAAGAGAAAATGGACAAATCAAATAAACAGATGGTTTCATAATTTCATTTTCAGCTGGGTTTTTTTAAAAACAATTGAACAGGCAATCATGTTTGAGGCTTTTAAATGCTTTCACGTGTCTGTTTTCCCCGAAATTTCCCCAAGGCTTCATAAAATATCAAGGTTCATCTAACTCAGAGTTGCAAATAATGGATTTATTTTAATTATTTATCAATTAATCACGATTGGAATTTAGGCAGTGTTTTACTATAATTACAAGATTATATTTGCATTTCATACTTCGTTATTCCATTTATTTCGGTCAATGAAAAAGCAGTTAATATAATCCCAGATTTTCATAATTCAAAGTTCCTATTCCGTAACTAACGGAGCTTAAGGGTTTATTCTCAAACTAGGTTGCACTTGTTAAGAGGAAAACTATATATTTTAGCTCAGATCATAAACTTTCATCAGTTTTAAACACATTTCGATTGATCTACAAGAACATGCATGCGCTCATGTTTTTTTTTGTTTGTTTCCAGTGTGCAATGAATTGCAATAAAACATGTTAAGAAAACAGGAACGTTTAAAGCAGATGAAGACAAACTATCTTAAAGGTTGTCGCATATGGGACACAATCACTAATGATGACAAAACGTTTAAACTAAAACAGCATGGATAATGGGAAAACATGGTTTATTTTCGGATGATAATCGAACGAGCTGGGTCATAATACTTTATCTTCTCGCGGATTCTAAATCTGCACAGACACATGTCACCGTCTATTTTTTTATTCAGCAGACATTGTTTAACGCCTTTCAAGAGGAAACATCTGTCGTCATTTATCACAATCACAATTGTTTTCTTGACAACTTATATGATAAATGGTCCTTTAAACGTTCAACATTACTGCTCACAATAATTATAAAGATATCAATTTTAGGTTAATATATACATACATACTAGATATAGATTGTGTATGGACTTATCATCTATCAACAAATTATCTAACATTTTTCGCAGCCTCCATTATGCGATCATATTCAACATATTTCTGAACAAGCATTAACGTTCCATCGTTTATGTAACAAAACTAATAATTAAATTGATATATGAATCTACAGCAATTGAGTCGATCAATTATATTTGTATTTTATTTGATGCATGAGTAGTTGATAACTTGATACAAGAAGGTAATCAATAGGAACCTTAAGTTCTAACATATCACCTCCTAGAAATAACGTTTTCTGAATAAGAGAAGTCAAATTACCCAGGTGTATATTCCATACACTCAGAGCAAATTACAAAACGAATCGACCGGCATTCCATATTTTTAGCGAACAACAACTACCAATGTGTTTTTTTCCCATCGAGCAAATACGTTTTAATTATATGATTTTTTGGAACAGACTATAATAAATGACAGGCTTACAAAGCAGGCGTTCATATAAAATAGCAATAGAAATACTAATAAATGGTTTAGTGACGGAGAGATGATATTGAGTGACCCCAATCCTGAGCAGCAGTTCTAGCGAGTGACCAGACCTGATAGGATACTAATACATTGCACGGTGGTTACATGGTGCGCAATACGTATGAATACCACGCATATACAGGCGGCCTACGCCCAATTTTAAAGCAAAAGCGTATCTATCGTTTAATTTCATAAAGAACGAACGATCATTGTTATATAAAATCCATTTTGGATTTTTTTACCCAACAGTAACCAAGCGGAAAATGAAATGCATTTATTTCTATTTTCTTGAGACATAGGAATAGTTGGCTTGTCAATACCTACATTTTAAGTAATAATACCTTATCATTATCAGATAATTATGTTCGTTAATGCAGTGTTATCTCAGAAACATCACAAAACTCAATTTATGCCCACTTATTAAGAAGAAGTTTGTCCTTTTCTAATAAACGTAATTTCTGGTGTTATTGTAACCACATGCATATTTTATCATATGCATTTAATGCATATTGATTGCACACATTCATAGTACCAATACATGACCTTGGTATAAACAATAGCATTAACGTTTGTAAGAGGTCGGGTGTACAAGTTTTTGTGTTTATTTCAAGACTGTACTTATTGCTTATTACATGCCCATACAGTCAACATTTTTATCGTATCTTAATATACGTCTTTTGGTTGTTTTATATATACTTATCAGTAAACTAAAACGATATTGCAGTGTTTAAAACAGTGATAATATCAATATGATACTTTGAACTGTTTAGAGATATAAGCCCGCTCTCACGTATAATTACAACATCAACGCTCACACGGCTGAGCTTGTTTTTGTAGTTTTTCGCATAAATATTGGGACTCAATTTTAACGACGTCATTTTGATGTATACAATTTTGCATGCAAATCGAAAACAACTACAATTAATGTTATATTTTTTCTAAGATATGCTAAAACAAATTTGTTTGTTTCAGTGTAACAAGGCAATTAATTTATCTTACCAAGTATGCATTTACTTGCTACGAATCTGGTGAAATATAGCTCGTTGTGCTCTCTTGTTGAGATATATTTCGATATTGCGATATTACACTGAATCAATCAAACTTTCACCTCATAATTTACAAACACATGTACAAACGCGATGGAAACGAAACCATGACAACCATAAATGGTTCTTGAACTGTGCATTTTGAAAAAAAGAATAAACACGAAATAAAAATTTCATTTTAAGGAAAAGTTTGATTCCATTTGTTATAAAAACATTTGATATTACAAATATAACACATAGTTAAAATCATTGGAGACAGTAATCTGTTGTTTCCTATGAATTACGTGTGGACAATAATATTATTAATGACGATAACAATCACACCCATGCAAAATTTAACTTTAACCAGACGATTGGCATTGTTAGCGAAAAGTGTAAAAAGGTCCTTTGGAGTTGCTGCACTCATTGTCTGCAAAATCGATCTTCTTCTTTGTCTTTTTTTTCTTCGTGTACTTTTTATTATCCTCATGATTTCAAATGTGGTTTGAATATATTGTCTTTTTATCTGCATATCAATACAAGTACCAAGTGTAACCAACTATTTTTCAAAACATGATTTCTTGAATAAAACTGTTCTGAAAACAATGTGAGAGATGCGGTCCAGTTCCGCCCGACGCCTTTCAGAGGGATTGCCGAAAACAAATCATTTTTGCTAGTTTCGGGGACCTTTCGGGATCATTAATCAATAAATGGGCGGTGCTTTGCCATTGGGCTTGTTCGGCATGTATTCGCATCTATTCGCGGAGTGGCATACGAAAGTTTGCGGTATTGACGCCGGAACCTATCCGAAGTAGCCGAATGCGAGGCCGAAAAATGCTGACAGTTCTGAAATTGGCTCCTAAATGTTTCCCGATCTTGCGGAAAGGAAATGGTAACATTTCAGAACATGCGGAGGGTTGTCGTATCGATGACGATAGAATGCTGAAGTACATGAAAACAGGAACTTTCAGTACGGTCAGCGCAAAACCTTGATCTTAGGAACAGGAAACACCATTTATGCTTGCAAAATGATTGCAATGAATCTGCGGTACATGGTATAATGGGACACGTACGCCTCCTTGGCGTGTGACTTTTGTGATGCTGCGGAAAATGTATGCCTTTTGTCCGAGAAGTGTGAATGGCTCTGTTTCAGGCGTATAAGGATGGATTTCTGACCATTACCAAAACTCCAGAGGCCTGGCATGAAGTTGCCGCCAAATTTGATAGAAGGTGGAACATGCCCCATATTCTTAGTGTCCTCGATGGCAAACACGTGGCAATTAAGGAGCCAAAGGGTTCGGGAAAATTATATCACAATAATGAGAGATTCTTTAGCATAATCATTCGGGTGTTAGTCAATGCAAACTATAAGTTTATCTGGCATGACCTGGAGGCATGGGCGTCGTGTATGACTGCCATACCTTTAATGTTTCTGAATTGAAGGATTGTTATGATTACAACTAATTTGGTTCCCCCACCATTTTTGCCAATCACCAATGATAACATTGACATTCTGCACTTAATTGTAGGGGCTGACGACTTTCCTATGAGAACCTACCTTATGGAGCAATGCAAGCGACATAACTTGAACCATAAGAGGAGATCAACATACTCTACAGAGCTAAATGCAGAGTGGATAACACATTGACAATCTTTACGCTCGGGTGCAGTGCTTGGCCAACTCCATGCTTTAACGTCTAGAAGGTGGTCCGAAAGATCCCCAGTGCGTACATATGCATGCACAACCGTATTGAGATTCAGTATATTTAACTTGACCTCGGTCAATTTGATGCTAATGGCAACAGCACGACTTGTTAACTTGGGCCGGAGGGCATGAAACCACTTTCAAGATGTTGAGCCAGCAGATGAAAGAGGAAACATCGACGCTGTCGGAGGCAAGCGCCAGCGGGAATACGTTAGGCTGTACTTGGTAAGCAAAGCTGCATCTGTGCCATGGCAAGACATACTGGTTAAGTAGACAGTTAGTAGTTTGGTCGAGAGCTGTTTAACTATTATTATTGTTTCAGTGTTTTTAACATGCATAATAAATTAACAAAGTCTTGATAAAGGCTTTCATAAGATGCCGAGTTCATAGCGATGGGTTCCCGAACATCCCGAATGGTGCTTATGCATTGCCGATGATCAAGAAGCTTTCCAGAATAAAACATTGGGCGTCCAAATTTTAAAACTTGTAAAATTTAAATGCCGAACTTTTTCCGATTGCAATTTTGCCCGAAGTGTCACGATGATTTCCAGAAGTGTTAAGGAATGACACGGAATGTTTCCAGAACATCGCGTAGACATGCCAAACATCCCGAATTTAAGGAACCCTTTGCGGGCCTAGTGGACGGCAAGGTTTAAATGAATATAGGGATAAAGTGTATGACAAACCGAAATGTCCTGAAGTATCTTCTAAGAAGGAATTGTGCTATTATTTAATAAATTCGTTAACATTCACAGTCAGAACAATAAATTATCGTACTTGCTATAGGTGATGAACTAAATTACAGATGCTCTATGTATACTCTTTCTTTGTGTGTGTGATGGAACGGAAAGTTATGTTATGTGATAAATGTCATAAGTATTAAATATATACACTAAATCCCTGTCACTGTGTTGAAACCGACACTATATGTCCACGGAATCACTAAACATTGTTAAATCCTTATTTTTTTTATTTGTATGTTTTGTTTCCAACATCGTCATGAATAAAGCAATAATATACTACTATATCGTATCAGCGTGATTTAATTGAATTGACAATGACAGTTGACCTTTTAGTTCAATTACTAAATTTCCGACTACTTGACACAGTCCAATTATTGGCCAGTGTATATGAGATATTCCACGTCATAATTAAAAAGCTTTTTCGCTACTTCATCATTTTTTACAACATTGTTTTGTGGAGAAAGGATTTACCAACATTTTTCAATATGGTTTTTGAGTGAAATATCGAAGTTCAACATGTTATACCCCTTATAAGGACAGCACTCGTTCTGAATGGTTACAGGTTATAAAATGAATCAATGACGCCCTAGTGAAACATGGGCTAAGTGTAATGTATTGTTTTAATTATATTGTAAACTTCCTGCGAGTAATTACCCGCACAGGAAGATAATGGTGGCACTCACGTGAGTAATTATCCGGTAAGCAGGCTAATGGTGTCAATCACGTATGCATGTCCAAATGTGGTAAAATGCATTTTTGTAGGTCAATAAAGTAGTTCACACGTAAGTTTTTAGCAAGGAATTAAAGGAAACTGAAAGCGTGTAACCAGTTCAATTGGAGACACTGGAATTCAGTCAAAACCTGCATTTACAGTTGTTAACATGCATATATTGATTGTTCAAGGAGTTTTCTATATATATGATTTGTGCATAAGGGACCGGTAATGGTTCTGGAATCCTCGACTTATATAGGTTTTCATCCATTGTCAGTACATTTTATATTAACTTACTAAGTATTCATGGTTATGACCAATGTTCGGTCGACCGAACATTTTGTGATTTCATATTTTGATTTTAAGTAGTTCAAAAATCTGATATATTTCAAATTTGTTAAGTCGACCGAACATTTTTTGAATTAATAATTCAATTTTACTAGTAAATTGATATGACCAATGTTCGGTCGACCGATCATTTTGTGATTTCATAGTTTGCTTTTTAGTAGTTCTAAAATATGATGTATTTCAAATTTGTTATGTCGGCCAAACATTTTCTGAATTAATATTTTAATATAACTAGTAAATGTATATGACCAAATTGAATGTTCGGTCGACCGAACATTTGGTGATTTCATAATTTTATTTTCAATAGTTATGCAATGTGAATGACTATACAACATTTGGTAACATTCAACTGTGCTCACATAAAATAATATAAGTTAAGAACTTCTCAAAACACGTAAATGAGTCCAGCTTTTATCATACTTGTGAATTGTTTCAACTGTTAAAAACCAGATTTGCAAGTTTGCAACCCTCACTCGAGCATTAGTTATTTCATTTTTTGTCAATACACATCTCTTTATTTCCGTAACCATAAAATATCATAGCATGGCGCGAATAGCCGCATTTAGAACTCTCATGGGTTGACTCGAGGCACGCGCGAAACACATCCGATAGATGAGCCGTCGCTTTTGATCAAGCAACAGAGTATACGGGTTTGTTATCGTTAGGCTAACACATTCCTATTCAATATTGAATTTTCAAAAAATACCGAATCTCGCGTTGTGTTTCGGAGCTTTTAAAAAACTAGACACCAGATGGTCCCATATGGACAAATACAGCATTATGACATTCCTGTGACACAGTGCTAAAACTTATATGATAGACAATGTGCTTTGGGCTTTCGGCAACTGCTTTGAATTTCGACAATCCGTTCATGTTACTGTTATTATCTAAACAAATGCTAAACTCTTCGTACGCGAGTAAGAATACTTGTATTATTAATGGATTATTAGTAATCATCAACTTCTAATGTTTTAGAACTTATTTTCAGTTCGATAATTACCTTTTTTAAAATATCAAGATGGACATTGACCATAGTAAACCGTGAAGGATTCATTTGCACTTGCCATTGCTTATTGGTTGGTTATTATACCTATTGGTTTTGCAGTAAGATTTAAAATTGCTTTTGTATTTAAGAGAGCTGACCAATTGTTAAAACAATTATTCGGTAAGCGCTGTGGTAACTGCACTCGCTTCTCACCAAGTCGACCCGGGTTCGATTCCCGGCCTATGCATATGTGAGTTTTGTTTGTGGTTACGAAGTCGGACACTTGCGTTTCCTCCGGGTACTCCGGTTTCCCCCACAACACAAGTCCAAACTCCCGCGTAATATCATGCCAACGAGAGTGATTGATATGTTGCAATAACATTTTTCACAATCGTTGTAAGATTAAATAAGTTTAACGTTAGAACAGGTGTTATTATTTTGTAAATTCGTTAAGAACAGTTAGTACATTCCTTTTTACAATATCTTGATATTAAATATTCATATAAAAAAGAAAAGACTGTTTATATTTATTTCATTCAACTCGTCATTGATGTATTTATCAGGGTGTAAAAATAGTTTCAAATCGTCAACTGTAAACAACATTCTTTAACATTATATATATATTGGATTTATACAATACTGCCAAGCTCTAATTGTATAATTTCAACGGTTTTGCGCCATATTGTCAAAGACATCGTGCAATAAGTAACGCGTATAATTGCTTATCGTTAGAATTGATCTGCATGATATTTTTGCCGGAAAAGCGCTCTTCCGACTTATATGATTCTAATTCTTTATTGTGATGTGTTTCTTATTTGTTTGCAATATGTATTTTAAGCAGTTAGTTTTTTAATATAAAAATAATGAAATAAATAAAAACACTCCATGGTGTAAAATGTAATCACGTCAAACGGCATTTAACAACATCCTTTAAATCACGTCTAAATGCTGTGTTCATAAAGGCATAAATGATCGGATTGGCAACGTTATAGAAGAAATACATATAAAATATCAATATATTATACGGTATTACTTGATGGGCCATTAGCCAGGCTGGTAGAAATACAACAATAAACACTGCAGTTACAACAAACAACATCCCGGCTGTCCGTATATTAGCAACTAGACCTCTCTCTCTTATTGTCATTTGACGGTTAATTTCCGTTTTTTCGGACTTTGGTCGTTCTTCTAGTTCACTATATGGCTCTAGTTCAGTTTTGACGCAGCCATTTGTAAGTAAGGCACGCGTGTTCAGGTAGGATGCGGCATGGTCCTTACACGATGAATACCCGCTGCTTTGGTAGCGCATGCGTCGTCGACGTGCTCGACGTAGCGAGACAAATCTGTATACCATTATGTACAATATAACCACAACGACTATCACAATAATAAAGAAACTAGAATATATTTTCTGATATGTTTCAGTAAAGGTATGATTGAAAATCAGCCCATTTGGCTTGCAAATGCCGTCGTACATCAAAACAGATTTCGTTCGGTTGCCCCGAGCTGATGTTTCGGTTGTATTAAGTGAATATACACTTTCAGACGAAATCCATTTGCTTTCTGGCACGAACATAATTCCATCATTATTTTCTTGCTTTGGCACTTTTAGCCAATGTTTTTGTGCATGAAGCGTTGTTCCATTCGTATACAGTTTTGACATTCTATAATACACCCCGAAGTTGAGAGCTGTTATAATTCCAAGCATAAAAGCAAAGCTTGCCAGGATCATGATGATGAGTTTTGCCCTCCGAGTAGTCAGAAAGTGTGTGAATGGAAGGCAGATACAGAAATACCTGTCTACAGCTATAGCCATCATAATGAAAGCAGAAAATGGTACATTGGAAGTTATAAGAAACATATAACACTTGCATAAAATATCATACTTTATGAAATAGTCCATATATTCTAAGACAATGGTATACGGGATGATTAGAACACAAGTTACTAAATCTGTACAAGCTAGAGTGATGATAAAAACTGTAGACGCCAATTTGTTTCTTTTTCGGACGTATACATATATCACAAGTGAATTACCAACGGTTCCAAGAACACAAAAGAAGGATAATATTCCAATGACGGCCATTAATAGTTCATGACTTTGTTCACTCGGTAGCGGGATTAGGTCTATCTTAGCAGTGGTGTTCACTGGGGTGTCAGAAGCCATCATTATGACGTAGTCTGAAAAAAAAAAAGAAACAATAACAGAACGTTATATAAAAATAGGCAAATTCATATATGATTTTTTTTTTAAACGTGTTAAATTCCAGTCTTATATATTACATAATTAAAATATATTTAAAAATATGACAATAAGTACTAAAATTCGTGTTCTGATTCCAATATACACATTGGCCTATTGCTTATGTAAACATCTGCTTCCTCAATACTTCGCAAACAAAACGCTTATGTCACATTTATAGGCTTTTGTAAAGAACAATAGTGTTTGTTCTATTAATACACACTCAAAATGAATGACGTAAAAATCTATATAAGGCGATGGGTCTCTGAGCTTGTATAATTTCGCGTAGCTAGCGTAAAAATATCGTATTTAATACAAATCTAAACTTGCGTGCATGCTCAAGGTATCCAGTTTCAAATTTAAAGGAGATATCAATGGAAAACAAAGCAATACCCTACAAATCAGAGGCTATACAGCCAATCGAAGAAAATAACTTTGACAAATACTTAAGATGTCAAAAGTTTGAATATAGCTGTGGGTTTGCCCATTCTATTTAGTTTAAATTGAAACAAAACCGTTTTATCCAACGATCTAACTACTACATACATGTTAAATATCACATGCAACAAATTGACAACTCTCAGTGTTTCTCTCTTGATGATAATCATGTTTTATTTATTCATTCAAAGAGTTGGAAATGTTTAACATTCAGCCTTTATGTCTCATATTGCGTTATTATCTTTTCATCAACACGGTTATTTCAGGAGGAAAGATGAAATAGCGACACTAACGGAAATACTGTTGACATTTTTTGGAAGAAAAAAAATGCTATTATGAAATGATATTCATTAATTTAATAACGAAACCAAAATGACAATGAGGAAAAAACATGCTATCTAAAAACAAATAAATGTTTGAATACACCCAGTACACTTCACCGTAGTAAAGGTTTTGATTTCAAATGCTAACTTGTTAAATAATGATATTTGTAAGGTCAATGCAAGCTCTTTTTAAAGCCGAATATATAAGTTTGATGGCATTGACATGACTTAATGATACGCGCAAGTGACACTGAAAGTGAAAACATGAACATGCCTTATCTTACAGAAGTTCACCTAGACATTCTCTATGGGTGTTAAAACATTGTCTACTTTCACTTTTAACACATACAATTACATAAGAGGAATATTTGTCTCTTTTGCGCTTTAGGAAGCTGTCTGGCTAGTTCAAATTGTTGCAATTTGACCATCGTTTCTGTAAGGTTTGAACAAAAATCCAATTTATTGTACACAGACAAATTGATTTGTAAGAGGTGTTTTGCGGTTATTTGAATGTATGTATGTATGTATTTCTTTGGACCTTGCGGTCAAGGATAATTTGTGAAAGTGCAAGCAATTATTTCCAACGGAGTCCTTTGTTTTTGCTGAAGGGACAGCACGCTGAAGAGACAGTGGTGGGATACAAGGAAGTCCAATTGCGATACCCTAGCTCTCTTT
Organism: Mya arenaria; assembly: GCF_026914265.1. Taxonomy (NCBI): domain Eukaryota; kingdom Metazoa; phylum Mollusca; class Bivalvia; order Myida; family Myidae; genus Mya; species Mya arenaria. Next base: position 22,806,197 of record NC_069130.1, read on the forward strand.
TGAAAAGACCCCTTGGTTCTTTTACGTGCTCGGTGTAAAGCACCGATACACGGGGTACAACTTTCCTGGGTTAAACCATTACTGAGTACACCACTTTTCCAAGCACTTCCCTTTAAATACCGAGCGTCAGGCAAGGGAGCTACTTGTACCAACTTTGAACGTCTTTTGGTATGACGCGGCCAGGGATCGAACCCACGACCTCCCGCTCCGTAGGCGGGTGCTTAACAACTAGGCCACGGAAACGGTATGTACCAATAGAAACGTCATTTATTTTACATCTAAATGTACCTATATCGATATAGGCTTTTGCAGATTTTGTGAACTGACGGCCAGTTTTTAATGCTGTTTTATACTTATTGCCAAACACGTATCAAATTAAAAATGAATATCTTTTTCCAGAACATTGCATATACTATAAGACATTGAAAATGAACAAGTCTGCTAAAAACTTATGCATGTACTTCATCATTACAGGTCAACGTATATTTGTTTCGGATTATGTCGTTTGTTTGTACGATCAAATGCAACATTGTAATGGCCCATCAACGAGATATTCATATGTGAACGCATGCCATAGTACCCGGATAACATTGACAATACTGGTAGAGCATAGTAGTTCTCAATAAATTAACTCTTCTATAACTAAAGATTTAATTCAGTGACGGATATATATGGAGGGAATTAATTATATTTTTCTCGGTAAAATGACTTGTTCGCTGCTAGAAATAAGTGTAAATGAACGAGTCTAAATCATTGAACTTATTTCAAGACATACATATATGTATGGGTTTATCAAACTGATAACACTTCGGAGGTAATATTATGTGTAAACACAACCAATACGTGCTATTAATGTACATATATGAAATTGTCAAGAATCCTCACAATGATTTTGCAAATACAGATTATTGTCAAGAATCCTCACAACCGTTTTTTAAATAGACATTGCCTAGAATCCTCACAACCGTTTGGTGAATAGACATTGCCTAGAATCCTCACAACCGTTTGGTGAATAGACATTGCCTAGAATCCTCACAACCGTTTTGTAAACAGATATTGTCTTGAATCCTCACAACCGTTTTGTAAACAGACATTGCCTTGAATCCTCACAACCGTTTTGTAAACAGACATTGCCTTGAATCCTCACAAACCTTTTTGTAAACAGACATTGCCTTGAATTCTAACCACCGTTTTGTAAACAGATATTGTCTTGAATCCTCACAACCGTTTTGTAAACAGATATTGTCTTGAATCCTCACAACCGTTTTGTAAACAGACATTGCCTAGAATCCTCACAACCGTTTTGTAAACAGATATTGTCTTGAATCCTCATAACCGTTCTGTAAATAGAAATTGCCAAGAATCCTCACAACCGTTTTGTAAATAGACATTGCCTAGAATCCTCAATACCGTTTTGAAAAAAAACATTGTCAAGAATCATCACAACCGTTTTGTAATAAGACATCACAGAGAATCCACACCATCGTTTTGTAATTAGATATTGCCATAAATCCTCACAACCTTTTTGTAACTAGACATCACAGAGAATCTTCACCATCGTTTTGTAAATATACATTGCCATAAATCCTCACAATCTTTTTGTCAATAGACATTGTCAAGATACTTCACGATCATTTTGGGTGCAAACAAATAATTGATTTTGCGTAAGAAAGCAAGATTGCACATTACCCCCAAATCGTGAATATATGTATGTATCGTTTAGTTAAAATGCATCGTTTTTCCGGACAGTTAGCTGAACGCGCAGTCACTAAAACATAAATAACAGAAAGAAGCCCTTTTTGTCTCTTTCACTCTGTAGCGAGATAGAATATGAGTTATTTCCTTGTCACGACCTTCGGCAAGTACGTACGACGAATCATGTCTTGAGTAAATAAAAGACAAGATTCCATATGTAGGGTTAAATCAAACTCATACTGTTTTTACTTGAACATTGTCAGAAACAGCCTACGATTATTTCAAAATGTTAACAGCCTTCAAATTCATTCGCACAAAGCTTAAAAACATTCATACGTGCAACTACGAAATCAATCATTACCATACCAGCGGACAGGCATTGCATCCATTCCACTGTCGTGTATCGTTGTTTATTGACGTATTTTATCCCAAGTCCTCCAAAACCTCTAGAAAATATCACGCAAAACATTCTGTTGATTACGAATATATGCACAACTGACTCAGTCGTTCATTGAGTTCATCAATTGGATTTTACATTTCTACCATTATTTGTAGATTTGAGACAAAGTGCAATCTTTCAACTTAAAAGTTTCAAGAATATCGCAATCCACTGGTATCACCGATACATTAGAAACGCAATTATTTCAAGGATGTAATATACCGGCGGAATTGACTTGAGATTCGTATCGTTAATGTGCACAATAAACCATTTCATTCAAAATTGCAGTATTATACAAAATTGAAAAAAACAAATGTCTACAAGTTACAACTGGTTTTATGGAGTTGTGTGATTGTGTTTTAGGTGCGATGTTACTGCGATGATTCTTGCGGCATAAGACAAGTTTGGTGGCATTGTTTTCAATGTATACAATGCATTTTTTAAACATTTTGGAATAGTGGTTGACAATGGATTCTCGGATGACAAGCCTAGTAGCCACAACTTAGATCAATACACTGTTCAAATGCACAAGATGAGTACAATTATTAAAGCTCATATCATACATAGTGATGATGAGGTCATGTAGTCTTGTCGAACTGTTTTATTTTAACCTCGAGATTAATAATACGACATTTTGTCAACAAATGTTCGACTTTTTCACCTATAAGTGGATACGATGACATTAAATTTGCCGACGAATCAGCTGAAATATGTTAAGAAGATTTCACAAATTTGAAATCTACAAGATGTTCAACTCGAGGTGTCGATATTATTATGTCGACTCATCCAGTATATGAGTGATCTTGTCGTATTATAACTCGTCAACTTGACATTCAACAGGTCGACATGACTCTAAAAACATGTCGTTGTATAACTAATCATTTACTCATAAAAAACAAGTCGACAAAGCTACATGACCACATCATTAGTGAGTACAATATACGCAACATATTAATTGTAAGGAAAAAAGTGATGAATCCAATCCGAAAAACTTTGAAATATTACAAATCCATCATTACTTTTTAAATATTTTTACAATCTGCATAAAAACTCAAAACTCTAACCTAACTTACATAATTGTACTTACATTACACACATTTTGTTGGAGTGGAATGACAAACAACAACGTAGTTTGCAAAAGCTTTCCCTAATCAGCTTGCGAAATAGTAAAGAAATGTAACTGTCTACCTATATTATGGTTTACAAACAATTACCATACTTATTGTGTGTTTAATGCATGATATATATAAACGTCACGAGTGATCGATATCTCTTAATGAAGTATTTATTCCTAGACGACTTTTCAATGATAATTGTTATTATACTACTTACATCAAATAATAAATCAGACGATGATTCTTCAAATCAAATAGCACAAAAAACCCATAATGTATCACGTTTGTTCAGTATATATTACATATTCGTGTATGCATTTCGGTGAAATATTTTTGTTTTCAATATCATTGTTTTCACTGCTATTTCCACAGTCCCTATATTCTTTTGATCTCGTATTGCGTAACATTTCGTTTACTCAGCCGGGATGAATTGCACTGAACACATAATAAACTGTTTAGATTTTATCTCGATGAAAAATCAAAATGTATTTCTGCTCACTGTAAATTGATTGTTCACTCATGGTTGCACCTATCGTGAATGTATTGCTTTCTGTTATAACTCGGTGCCTCAAATGTTATACAGAATTTGTTAAAAATATAACTTAATATATTTACTTGATATTTAACGTAATGCCGCTGAGATGATATTTTTGCACAAATAATTTGTGTAAGGTCATACTGTCATACTTTAACGTATAAACACGACTTATTTTATCTGATTTAGATACGATCATCTTACAATAATTATCTGAAAGTGGATTTTGCCATTTGCCGTCATATTCAGTTTAAACCTATCGAAGTTTCAATCTTGATAGGAATTAGGTGATAATTGCGGAAAAGGTTTCTGTGATCTATCGATATTTCATCAATAAATATGCGTCAAGGGTGGTATATTTCACAAAGGACAACTAATCCAATATTTCACTTTTAAAATATCTGCTTTGAAATATTTATTTCGTGATTCCCGCACAATCTTTCCCGATGTTAACGTAGCGTAATGTTAGCAATGTGGGTATTGAGGTTTTATATTAACAAGGAAACAGGCAAAGCATAAACGTATTTTTAATCAATATATTATAAGGTTTAAATCATTTTACTTTAATAACAACAAAACCCTCATGATTTGTGTACAGATAAAATGTATTACACTTTACAAATGCTTTTTTATAAATTAACTGGTAACCGATTTACTCGTAAAAATCCGCCGAAAATCATTAATATTTAATTATATGTTATCAAAACAGAACACAAATCATACGCTTTTTGTTTCGATAATTTAAAGTCCAGTAAAATAAAAAAAAAATAAGGCATTGAAATATAAAAGTAAAACATTTGCTTCATTTACATTGTGCGCCTTTCAAGCAGTGATTCGGTTAGGTTATTCAACTGCTTTAAACCAGTGAGGTAGGATATTAACAAACATTTAGGATTGCTAAAATTCACAGAAAAATGATAAAAATGTGTTATTCTTCTCTAGCCGGATGAAATTATAAATAACTTTGCAAAGGTCTTTGTTAATGTTTGCGTGAGAGAACATAAAATGGTCACAATGCCAAAAGCCTGTGTATAATTGATTATCTGCCACATATAATGACGTATATCAGATGCGGTCGTATTTTCAGATATTCAAATTAGCATATTATTCTCCATATGTAAGAATTATCATAGAAATCTCATGAGACAACATAAGCTTTTTGCAAGACAGCAAGCGAGAAAAATGGAAGGAGAGCATGTAATTCGTGTTTGCGTTGGTTAACGGGTTCAAACATACACAACGCAAACTGTCCAATAATGAAAACTTCAATAGCTAATACTCCTTAGTATCAGATAGGTTTTCATGATAGTAGAGGTGGCTGGATATATTTTATTCGTCTGTATGATAAACAAGATTTTATTCAACTGTTATCATCTACTGGAATGAATGTTTATCAATAAAGGTTGGGTTACTCAACTTGTATACTTAAGCGAAACCACATATGTATACTTATGTGTGAGCACTCATTGTAAAATATTCGTTTATATAATTGAGCCAAACTCTGGTTGTCATTTACTTTAAAAGGAATAAAAGCATGATATATTCTCAAATGTGCTGGTCAAATCGAAAGTATTATACATCTAGTTATACAGCTTTAAAAAATAAGTTTTAAATATCACAGATTTTAAAATTAAAAGAATATAAAGTGCTAGTTCCCTTTAAGTATACTTTGCGATATATTTAAAAGTTTGTGCATGTCGTTTCAGGCATTATGTACAAAATAACGCTTCAATAATGAATTCGTAAGATTGATATTAGTTTCAAAAACCAATCATTTGTTAATACCTAATAATGGATACCATCTGGTTTTTGCTGATGACTGGGAAATCGAGATCAATTATGCTGAAAAGAAATACGTGTTTGTTTTTTGTATAATGATCCTACGGTTTATACAATGTATCAAATAAAGCGATACTTTTTAGTTCTTTTAACCGTTAAATCTATAAACCAGATTTGAATGAGGTTATTAATATACATAGAACAAGGCAAGACAATGAGAAAATGAAAATTCCGAATGACTTTCTTTACAATCGTTGTAAAAAATAGAATGTACATGTACTTATAATAAGATACTATTTCATTTCATATGTTTGAAATATCTTGCAACACAATACAAATTTATTGTACCGTTCCTGTTACGAATATAGTGGGACAAAAATGTATGTCATTGTGATTGTGTTTCGGATGTTTTCATTCGCTTGTGTCAACTTGCATATTAGAAATAATCGTGTTAAAATTTGTTTTCATAAATCTGTGTCATTTGTAAGACGATTTGTTATAGCTGTGTTATTAAAGATATGTATTTTTAAGATTTGTCATAATTTCTGAACTATTTGGAATGGCAGCAGTGTTGTACACATGTTTTCTTTCCGTTTGTAGTATTTTGCACAGACATTTATATCCACCGTGTTATAAAATATGCTTTTATAAACATTTGTCATGAAGAGATATTTCTAAAAGCCATCTTATAGAATACATCAACATTGTCATATATTTTATTATAAACGTTTTCGTCGGTTAGAGACATTGCAAAATAGGTAACCTTAAATGCAGACAAATACAAAAAAAAAGTTTTTTGTAACACCCTGTATAACATTATAGTATAACATTGTACCATAAATCCTTGGATGATCTCTGATCTAACAATGTCATCTTATTAATAATTTTCAACTCCCACTGGCACATCCAATGACTTTAACAAACCCGAGACAATTGTTGAGTAAAAGGTTCGTAACATCGGTTATTTAACATCAGGAAGAACCATCGACACTCTACAAGGAACGCTGTAAGCTGCCTCAGTTGCAATACGTTTTAACAAAGCAACTATACAGTTGGCATTCCGAAGAACCCAATATCGGAGAAACGTTCATTGTAGAAGACAAGTTGTGTCAGTCTTGCACACTATTAATGGTATTGAAAATAACACTTGTTCGTTTGTTATTGTATATTTATACTTAAAACATAAATATTTCCATAATATATTCGTTAACAAACAAATGTCTTTGTACTAAACGTTACTCGCTCATGTTTTTGCAAAATGCAATTTTTGGTATAACGATATAAAGTGTTGCAAATCATTGGGAGTGTCAAAACTTAGGATCACTTGAAGTGAGTCCATTTCTGATAATATCAACAAACATTTAACTGCATCGACACTAATTCAAGCATTCTAAATATTTATTCAAATGCAACCTGTTTCGATAAAAACTATGCTAAACTTTTGTCCGTCCTTCGTATTTCAAATTTAAGAAATTGATAGTTTCATCGTAGCGCTGCTGTAGAGTTTACAGCAAAAAGAGAAACATACGACTTGACATGTGATATGATATATGACGCTGTGTTTCAATTACATAATTTATGGTTAAAATATTGGCTAATATTGCCGCAAAACACAAATGACACGATCCATCTGTTACAATGCACATTCATCTCATACTTTTATTCGAAATCATCCGTATAAAATAGTTTCGAACTTGGATAGCTGGCACTTAGTGTTAGGGTTTGTGTATTTTATTAAACAAGAAATTTTAACATATGATATTTAACCATTTTAATACGATACCTTTTAATTTCCTATGTAAACAAAGTAATTCTAACTTACGTAATTCATTTTTTTATGAATAATGTAGATAGAAATTGTATTACCCATAAATTTCTGATGATGTGAGCTTGAACTTTGCCTTTGGTCAGAGCTGTTGGGGGTAAGTTTATTTCATTACAATCATAATTTGATTATTAAAATATAACTTAAACGAATCCATTCGTTTCACGTCGTTCAAGTTTTATCAATATTTATTCGGGAACTGTTGTGCTTAGTTTTAGTATTGAATAAACCAACAATATGCCTGTTATAAAAAACAGATATACTTACCCACAAATATGTCATGTACTCAAGCGCAGGCCAAACAATGAACGTACATATTGGTGTCTCTCAATAACTATCATAGTTTGTTACTTAAAATGTAGCCCTTGTAAACTTTTGCTATTTCGTATCACCAGGCATTTCGTTTCATTGCTTACAACCATTGAAGATCGGGCCTTGTCTCGGAAAGTTCCAAAGATTCTTTTTCAACACGTCAAGTCTGCAATGTGAAGTGTTCGGATGGGGTGGATGTTTTGGTGGCCAGAATAATTTCGAAACCTATGACAGCTGCCTCCGGGAGTGCGCATGCGGCTTGCCTCAAGATGGCGGACCCTGTTTTGGCTCCTAACCAAGTTGGTTCCACGAAGATGGCACTTGCAAACAATTTGTTTGGCGCGGTTGTGGTGGAAACTCGAACAGATTTGATTCAAAATTTCATTGTGCGAAACTATGCTTGTGATAGTGAAGCTCTTTAAATTGAAATGTATTTGTTTAACCATGATAACAAATGAAATTTATTATCAGTTTCCCATATTTGTGTCTAAGAGTATATTAAAGTTTACCATCGCACATTAGTTACATTATGGCTTGACCCCACTGTGACACCATCACATCTTAAAGACTGTTTAAATACAAATATTAGAGGAACACAGTTATATGAAATGATGTCCGGGTGCGATACCCTAGCTCTTTTTGAACATACCAATCGGGTCTCGGTGTATGGCACCGATACACAATTTTTATAGGTTTAAACCAGTACTGAGTACCACATATGACACCAACTCTTTTTATTCCGAAAACCATGCACGGGAGCTACTGGTCCCGCATTTCAAAACATGTTGGTATGATGCTGCTGATGTTTGAAACTACGATATTCCACATCTCCGCGGCCCCTTGACAGGTGCGTTGATAACTCATAACATTGACATATGTGTCAACTGACGCGTGTTTGTCTGACTCAATAGCTAGAAATCATTAAACACATCGTGATATTTCAATGTATTTTGTTAATTGAACAATGTTGTCATTTTTAAAATTTAAATCATATTATTACTGACATATGCATTATGTGTGGGGCATACCATGCAAACAGATTGCAAAAATTGTTATGACCGATAAAACATTTTCGAAAAAAGGCAGTTTTGAAATTAGAAGTAGTAGACACAAACTTAATTTTTCTGTAATACATCGGGGATCTCGAATCTGTATATTTTATTTTGACGTTGAATGTAAGCTAAAAAAACGTCGTAATAAGCATTTGGAATAAGAAACCGTTGGTTCTTTTCTTGCATATGAACCTTTATAAAACAGCATTACCTTTAGAGAAAACACATAATAAATTCCATTCAGTTCTTTTCGACAGTTTATTGCATTAAAATATATTTAATGTAAACACCAAAAACACATACAAAGCCACTTGGTTAAGACATTAAAAGATATAATAAAGCACACAAGATGTTCACCTTTGGAAGAGCATAAATATGAAGCTCAACAGTTGCACAGTATGGGTGCCGCATAGAGTCCGTCCTAGCAGAAAGATGAAGGTCAATGCAACAATCACAAATTTCCTCGAAAGGTATGAAGCAACGCAAACAACGTTATAGCAGAACAATTTAATATATATATTCATATATATATATTGAATTTATTTATGAACTTCAAGCCAACAAATTCAGATGCAAATCATGCATAAATTAAGGTCAAAGTGTCATTTAATTAATCAATTATTATTGTTTATATCTATAGGTAATTATGTTCTTTTGGAAAACTATTAGGAACACTTAAAATTGTCATTATCACCCTCATAGACATCACCTTCATCGTCATCACCTTCATTGACATCACCTTCATCGACATCACCTTCATCTTCATCACCTTCACATGAGCACATGCTTTTCCTTACAAAAAATGTTTTAGTATTTAATTGTCAACTGACAAGCTCCTTCAACGGAAATTGTTTATGCTATCAAATAACGTACATTTGCATTCCAAGAAAGATGAAATCAATATGCTTTTATACCATTAGCTGAGGTAAATGTAGCAAAATGTAAAACAAAGCAGGAAATGATTCCCATGTACTATTTGAAAGAATGACAACTGAAAAAGTTTAAAAGCAAAATCAATCTCCTTTGTATTATCAGGCAATAAAATTACCTGGACAAGCCAGGTAGCCAGATCATTTAGAAATACAATGAATCAGTTTAAAAGCACGAGGCCAAAACCAAACAAAAATTGAACTAGATGCGCTGAATCACAGACATATTAATCAATAAAACAATCAAGACATACCATAAACAAATCATTACAGACATGTCATAAATTAATTGAAACAGATTTATTAGCAAATTTTGGGCTACCGCCATGGAACACCGGTGATCATTTGTAGTTCAGACTTGTTGATTAGTACTCAACCTACCACTTACCCAAGCATTTATCGAGACTAGCAATCTCAACATCATAATCCTAAACAGGTCTGGCACAATCTATAGACAATGAATTATAAAGCTAAACAAGTTATATCAGCTACAAGTAACTTTAAGTATTCGGCTACTTAATAAATACATAAACTGCAGACAAATAGAAGTCATCACAAACCAAATCTTATATACAACAGAAGGATGATGACTCAGAAAAGTGCCCGAAACACCTATTTAATTAAATATGTTAAAGATACAAAATGTCGTTTACGTTCATAACTTTTAGGTTATATCCTACTCACATGTTTAAATCCGATTTGAGTTGATAAAAGAACAAACTTTGGTATCTGGATGGAAGACCGGCTGAATCACAGGCATTATCGAAAATACTAAAACTGCAGTGTCTGTCACATTGAAACTGCGCCTTGTTGCACTGCTGCAAGTGATATTATAACATAAAAACCATTCAGACAATGTCAATTATCTCTTAGAATTTTGGGGAGAAACACTGTGCAAAGCACTTTAAGATCGCATATATATCTTGTTCATATTGGCACTTAGAGGATATTTTTTACAGGGCAAAACAGAGAGGATGTTGCTTTAAAAACAAAACATTCTCACTGATGTCTCGTTGTCAACGAAGTTCTTAAGCTCTGTAAATATTGTGGTTTATTACTTACTTTTATATACAAATACCACAAAGGACTTGTTAGACACCCTTTTAATAACATTTTGTATATAGCCTTGCCTACAGTTATATAGTTGTTTAAAGAATTCCGAATGTTTTTTTTTGGTCAAAATACAGCCATTTCGGTCAAATTGGGAAATATTATTAACTTCAGAGCCAAATGAACTTCATAACGATGTTTCATCTGTAAATCTTAACAGAAGAAAAGTGTCCACATGTCACAAGCAATCTTTATTCTATGTCGGACCCTTTAAAACGTAAACTAGCCCCTTCATCCGACCGAATCACGCTCTCTACAAAGCGAAACCAAAATACTGTTTGATGCCCAATTGCAAAATATGGCTTACGAATTCACTTCCATTAACAGCCGTCCTATGGTTATATTACCTGGATAGATATGTAAGTACAGAGGTATTACATGTAAGTTCAGGCCCCAATATCACGAAAATACTCAAGTTATGTCTCAAACTCAATCTCAATTGAATTTATTACAAAAAAGCATAGTATTATTCAAAATCTTGTATGTTTTTATACCTTTAAAAATGTAATTTCTCAGAGAATATGTTATTGAAAGATTTTGACAATATAACAAAGAAAACTCATTCAAAGATACTCCTGCATTTTCTACCATTTGTTTCATCGTGGAACCGAGTTTGGTGACACTGCCAGGATGTGCTTTTAAAGCGTTCCAAGACCCAGGTAAATTAATTGCTTCTTGATAGAGCGTATGCATACTTTTTTCAGTGATTATAACACTTAAAGTTTATACTTATTCATTTGTATTTTAGAATGCAATATATTTGCAATTTTTTTGATAGTTCTGTTTTTGATAGTTCTAGTCTTTTGCCTTGTATAAGTTACATGAGTTCAAATGAAAAACTTGTAAACATTCCGGTCGATAACTATATTACAGTCCAGTAACTGGTGGAATTGCAAGCTTGTGTATATAATTATGTTAAATAGTTGGCGGGTAAGTGTCACGACCTTACCCAAATCCTAACAAACCCTAACCCTAACCGAGTGACCCTGCATACGTCCCGCCTCCGTCCGCTACTGAATGTAATTTAGACTTTCCGATAATGTCCATTGTATTATTCCTTAAACACTAAAAAAATTAAAAACAGAATTACTCAAAAACAATATTTTAATAAATAAAACATATTTTTTAGCTTATTAAAGCCCTGGAAGAGTCAAGTCAATATGAATAGTATGACCTATATATTGACTAGAAAATATACAAGGAATGCACTGAGCTGAATAAAGTGTTTATTATCTAAAATATATGTCGCAGTATCGCGTTCTTAAACAGTAAGAAATTATTTTGTTATTACTTAATATAACTTGCTCCTTAAAGAACTATTTACAATTTTGTTACTTTAGTTAGTACATCTTGCGCCTTTATGACCTATTTTGTTACTAACTACAGCTTGCACCTTTAGAATATATATTGTAACTTAGTACAACGTGCACCTTTAGGGAATATTTTGTTACTTACCTTTCTTTATTCAGAATATTCACGTGTTACAAACATTGTCCAAACCTACTTTTTATATTTTTAATTGAACCATAACATACGAATTTGCTTGTTAATACATTAGTTATTTTAGGGCAATAACCTCAAGAAAACAAACACCATTACATAAAATGGATATCAATACCGATACAACTACAAATGATGAGCTTATAGTTGTTTTGATATTAGCCAGACCAGTTTGTTCTTTCCCTAGAATGTGGCATATTGCGTGTAAGGGAGAAAATAAGTCCGCCTTTTACGTCAAACGTAAAAAAAACAACGCCTATTGTAGTTATTGTCTTGTGATAAGCAATCTTATAAGTCTCAAAATGGGCTAGAAAATAGGTTATTATAAGATGAAAGAGTTTCAAATCGCATGCTAGATAGTCTGTAATGGTTCGTTTACGTCTTAATACCAGTATATACTTGCTAATTTGCTTTGGTATATAGCAATAAATACCAAAACAAATTAGTGTTTTTAAAGAGTAAGCAACTTGTATAGTATTTATGAATGAAATACCACCATTTAAAACCATGTTGTATCTTTGTTTGGTAATAAGTGTTTTTGAAAGTGTACAAAAATATCTTTAGTATGATTATTGTTTATTTATAGCAAGTTCATAAGAAACTGGCTAATCAGGTGATACCAGAAGGCTTAAATTGCAATGCATTGAATAACAATTTCTGTTGTTATTCAGAAAATTTTAAATTATTATCTTCTAAAATCTTGAAATTTTAGCGGTGTGTTTTTGACGTCTTCTAGGATATTTTTGAAGCGATTTACAAAATTACCTATGTTTTATTTTAACGTAAGAAGTCTATCGTTAGATCGGGGATTTGCGGCCAATTTCATTCGACGTCTGCAGTTTTGACTTATCCTTCGAAAACAACTTGTAAACCCGGGCTTTCAGTCTGTTAGTAAGATTTGTTCAATACAAGTTGATTGTTTTACATAATAAATATGTATGAAGGGACTGAATGCTCCCATCCATCAATTTAAATTGATTACACTAGATTTTAGTCAAAACCTGCATATACATTTAATAAAATGCACTGGGGACGTTTCAATCACTGACGATATACCTAGCGCTCGATATTTAAATTGTAGAAGAAGTTGTTTAATATCCTTTTTTATTACTGAACTATTTCGAGTTTTCATTTCTTTTCTTATGATGCGCTATCAAAGTATATAAAAATTGATTGCTTTCTATGTTTTAATCATCGACAATAATATAAACTATGAACTACTTCAAACATCATATATAAATAATCCCAGCAGTTATTGGACATTATATCTACAATTCTGCAAACCTCACCCGAGCCTCTGTAGATTCATTTGTTGTCAATACACACCTCCTTATTTCATAAACCATCCAATTTCATAGCATGGCGATCTCAACCGCATCTAGCACTCTCATGGATCGAATTTACGCACGCGCAAACCACACCCGGTACATTTGCCTTCGCGTTTGAACAAGCAGCGTCATGTGCAGATCGCTTATCATTAAGCTTACAAATTCATATTTAAAACTCAAAAAAATATTGATTACCGCGCGCACCTATGTTTTGTCTCGGAGCCCTTTAAACTGTCATTGATCTAATGAGCCATATACCATCACAACAGTGTGTTTGTGCTCGCTCAGTATGTCATTTCGGGTTCTCGTTTCGCTTTGGATATTAGTATCCGCGATGCTTATTTATCCTCTCAAAGGCCAGTACGTGCACTGTTGACGTCATCACCTACCCAATAGAGGCCTGGACATATTGAAGACACACTCGCGACGTATATAACATTCCTGTGACACAGTGTTAAAACTGGTATGTGTAGAAAACGAGTTTTGGGAATAAGGCAGCTTCTTAAAAATGTATACTGACCATAGTGAACCTAGACGAAATCCAATTTGCATTTCTCATCTCTTATTTCAGTTAGATTATCTTCCCCTGTAACATTTCAAATTGCTTCTTTTTTATAAAGCTTACCAAGTGGACTCTCGCTGACAAAACATACCCTTAATGCGATATATCCCCCATTAAGGGTAATGACAACTTTTTATGTTCATTTGTGTAAACGAAGTAATTTAACAAACGTAGAACGTCTAACTTATATCATAGCAAAACCAAGAGGTTAGCAAACGTTCCACGGATTTTTCATGGCACATCTATTTAAAGCTATTGAAAAGCAGCCAATGCAATATTGACATTCGCTGCACCTTTTTTTCTTTTCGGCATTATCGATTTGCCGATTGCATTTAATATCATTGAGTTCAATACAAAATATCCCCGGACATAATCCTCTGCCAATTTTGCAAAGAAGGTCACGCTCGGTTTAAAGAAAATTTTATGCTGTGTAAGAATGTTAATGTTGCAAAATATAATAAAGTGAAAATTGAAAATATTGTATTCTCTATTTATGGTAAAAAACCTTTGCAAGTGACTAGAACATTTTAATATGATATGGGGAGTTATGTGCGCTTCGAAGGGAATAATTAATCAAATTATTATGGATTTGCAAAAAAAGCTCTTGGTGTATTTTATTTTACTGATCTGTGATTGCGTTTAGTTAAACCTCACTCTGTCGTTATGTAGGTTACGCATTCATGCCAAGAAAACCAACATGGCCCATCCAGAAAAAATATTCATTTTTTCTTGGCTGTGCTGTACATTTCTTTCTAATTAAAACGTCTTTATTTTGAATGAAATGCTTTGACGCTAAGCAGTGAAACGAACACTTAAATTTATCAGTATTTGAATATTTAACACATGCCAAAATTATACTTTTCAAGTATAAACTTAAAGATAACACCAATCCAGTTTGATATAAAGATAAAAGTTGTTAATTTCTAGTGTAAGAATATCTTAAACATATTTGTTCTTACGATAGCTTTATATAATTTGAACAATGACAATCGTGGTTAACGAATATAAAAAATAAACTAATCATTCCAACAAGAACCGATCAACTTTTGTTTTCATACACTTGACTTTTCAAACAACTTGCTTTCCTTAATCGTTATATACAATTCGATTTAGTCATCAAATCCCCTTCTTCGAATGAAATCTGTTTCGATGTAATGTGCGCTTACATATGCATGTATATGGCCAGGATGCTTTTATACGGACATTTTAATAAATAGCTTCCACTGGAGTGTCTTCGATACCTGAACAAAATGAAGATAATCTTTCAAGTACAAACATATTAATTATATTTTTATATTTTTTTATGTATTATTACTGCACCCGACCCGAGTTACAGAATTTAGTCAAGACTGCGAAGCGCAAATTGTATTATTTTAACAGTTTTGTGCCATATTGTCAAAGACAAGTGCACTAAGTATGTTACCAATTGCACGATAAGTTGATATGATTCTGAAATGAGAATTAATAAATGAATGAAAAGTAAAAGATACGCTTTTCAACATGATACAACGTAAATATTTTGCACGTTATGAAATTATTTTCGACTTTCAACATGTATCTTAAACAGTCAGTGTTTGAACTTATAAATGCCACAAGAAGGATAAACCTTTGTTCAAATTGCAGACTTAAGGTGTGTGCAAGTTTCAATCTCAAGTCATTGTATCATTTTATTCAATTCATCTTCAATGAAGTAACGTCATTTAACTGTTTCATTATATAAACAATGAGAAAAATAATAACACTCCATAATATAAATTGTATTTACGTCAAGCGGCATTGAACAACATCCTTTAAATCACGTCTAAATGCTTTGTTCATAAAGGCATAAATAATCGGATTGGCAACGTTATAGAAAAAATACATATAAAATATCAATATATTATACGGTATGACTTGATGGGCCATTAGCCAGGCTGGTAGAAATACAATAATAAACACTGCAGTAACAACAAATAACATCCCGGCTGTCCGTATATTAGCAACGAGACCTTTCTCTCTGATTGTAATTTGACGGTTAATTTCCGTTTTTTCGGACTTTGGTCGTTCTTCCAGCTCAATATATGGCTCTAGTTCGGTTTTGACGCAGCCATTTGTAAAAGAGGCACGCGTGTTCAGGTAGGATGTGGCATGGTCCTTACACGATGAATATCCGCTAGGTTGGTAGCGCATGCGTTGTCGACGTGCGCGACGTAGCGAGACAAATCTGTATATCATTATGTACAATATAAACACAACCACTATCACAATTACGAAGAAACTAGAGTATATTTTCTGGTAGGTTTCAGTGAAGGAATGATTGAATATCAGCCCATTTGGCTTGCAAATGCCATCGTACATCAGAAATGATTCAGTTCGGATGACTTGTGTTGATGTTTCGGTTCTATTAAGTGAATATACGATTTCAGAGTAATTCCAATCGCGTTTTGGCACCAAAATAATACCATCATTATTATCTTGCTTTGAAACTTTCGGCCGATTGTTTTGTGCAAGAAGGGATGTTTCATTCGTATAAAGTTTTGACGTTCTAAAATTAACCCCGTAGTTAAGAGCTGTTATAATTCCAAGCATAAAAGCTAAGCTTGCCAGGATCGTTATTATGAGTTTTGCCCTTCGTGTTGTCAGAAAGTGTGTGAATGGATGACAGATACAGAAATACCTGTCTACAGCTATAGCCATCATAATGAAAGCAGAGAACGGCACATTGGAAGTAATAAGAAACATATAACACTTGCACAAAAAGTCATACTTAATGAAGTAGTCCATATATTCTAAGACAATGGTATACGGGATTATAAGAACACAAGTTAAGAAATCCGTACACGCTAGTGTTATTATGAAAACTGTCGCCGCCAATTTGTTTCTTTTTCGGACGTACACATATAAGACGAGGAAATTACCGACGGTTCCGAGAACACAAAAGAAGGATAATATTCCAATGACTGCCATCAATAGTTCATGACTTTGATCACTCGGTAGCGGGATAAGGTCAATCTTTGCCGTGGTGTTCACTGTGGTGTCAGAAGCCATCATTATGCCCTAGTCTGAAAAAAAGAAATATTAACAAAGCATTTAATAACAATGGTCAAATTTATGTACGATTTTTTAAAACCTGTTAAATTCCCGTCTAATATATTACGTGATTGAAACATATTAAAGTATATGATATTGGTACCAAAATTCCTGTTCTGATTCCAATATTCAAATTGACCTAATGTACACATCAACATCCTCAATTCTACGCATACAAAACGCCTTATATCAAATATATAGACTTTTGTAAAGAGCAATATTGTTTCTTCCTTTACAACACACTCTTGAAGAAAGAATTAAAAAAATATACTGTTAATTAGGCGACTGATTGTGAGCTTGTTTCATTTCGCGTTGCTAGCATAAACATATCGTATTTAATACAAATATAAACTTGCGTGCATGCTCAAAGTATCCAGTTTCAAATTTAAAGGAGACTTCAATGGAAAACAAAGCAATACCCTACAAATCAGAGGCTATACAACCAATCGAAGAAAATAACTTGACAAATACTTAGGATGTCAAAAGTTTGAATTTAGCTGAGAGTGTTCCCCTCGAGTTTCTATTTAGTTTAAATTAATACAAAACCGTTTATTATCTAACGATCTACCTACCACATATATCAATGTTAAACATCACAGGCAACAAATTGACAAATCTCAGTGTTTCTCTCCTGATGATAATCATGTTTTATTTATTCATTTAAAGAGCTGGAAATGTTTCACATTCAGTATTTATGTCTCATATTGCATACTTATCTTTTCATCAACACGATTATTTCAGCAGGCCTTGGAAGATGAAATAGCAACACTAATGGCAAAGCTGTTGAAATTAATGGAAGAAACAAATGGCTATCATAATATGATAAACATAATTTTAATAACAAAAACAAAACGACAATGTGACAAAAACATGGTATTCATGAACAAATAATTGTTTGAACATACCCAGTATTTTACAGCGTAGTAAAGGTTTTGATTTCAAATTCACGTTTGTTAAACAATGATATTTGAAGGTTCAATACAATCCCTGTTTATAGCCGAATAAATTAGTGTGATGGCATTGGCATGAGTTAATGATACGCGCGACACTGAATGTGAAAACATGAACGTGCTTTGTCTTACAGAAGTTCACCTAGACATTCCGTATGGGTGTTAAAATATTGTCTACTTTCGCTTTGAACATATTCAATTAAATAAGATGGATAATTTGTCACGTTTGCGCTATAGGAAGCTGTCTGGCTACCGTTAGTTCAAGTTATGTCAATTTGACCATCGGTTTTAAGGAAGTTTCTGTAAGGTTTGAAAAAAATCCAATTGATTGTACACAGACAGAATTGATTTGTAACAGGTGTTTTGTGTTTATTTGAATGCACCAATAGAAACGTCATTTATTTTGCCAATCTAAATATACCGATATTGACACAGGCTTTGCAGATTTTTGAACTGACGATCAATTTTTAATGCTGTTTTATTTTTATTGCCAAAAGCACTATCAAATTAAAAATGTATTATATAATCTTTTTTTCAGAACATTGCAAATACTATTAGACAGTGAAAAAGAACAAGTCTGCCCGAAACGTGTGCATGTACTTTCATCATTACAGGTCAAACGTATACTTGTTTCAGATTATGTCGTTTGTTTGTACGATCGAATGCAACATTGTCATGGCCCATCAACGAGAGATTTATATGTGAACGCATGCGATAGTACCCGAATAACATTGGCAAGACTGGTAGAGCATTGTATTTCTCAACAAATAACTCTTCTATAACTAAAGTTGTAATTCAGTGACGGAAAGATATGGAGGGAATGAAGTATTCTTTTCTCGATAAAATGACATGTTCGCTGCTAGAAACAAGTGTAAATGAACGAGTCTAAATCATTGAACTTATTACAAGACGTACATATATGTATTAGTTTATCAAACTGATTACTTTTCAGAGGTAATATTATGTGTAAACACAACTAGTACGTGCTATTAATGTACATATATGACATTGTCAAGAATCCTCACAATCACTTTGCAAATTGACATTGCCAAGAATTATCACAACGGTTTTTTTAAATATACATTGCCTAAAATCCTAACAACCGTTTTGTAAACAGACATTGTCTGTAATCCTTGCCACCGTTTTGTATATAGACATTGCAAAGAATATTCATTATGTTCTGTAACTAGAAATTTCCAAGAATCCTCACAACCGTTTTGTAACTATACATTTTCAGGAATCCTCACAACCGTTTTGTAAATAGACATTGTCAGGAATCCTCAAAACCGTTTTGTATATAGACATTGCCAAGAATCCTCACACCCATTTTGTAAATAGACATTGTCAGGAATCCTCAATACCGATTTGTAAATAGACATTGCCAAGAATCCTCAAAACCGATTTGTAAATAGACATTGCCAAGAATCCTCACAACCGTTTTGTAAATAGACATTGTCAGGAATCCTCAAAACCATTTGTTAAAAGACATTGCCAAGAATCCTTACAACCGTTTTGTGAATAGATATCACAGAGAATGCACGCCATCGTTTTGTAAATAGATATTGCCATAAATCCTCACAACCTTTTTGTAAATAGACATCACACAGAATCTACACCATCGTTTGTTAAAGAGACATTGTCATAAATCCTCAAAATCTATTATAAAAAGACATTATCAAGATACTTCACGATCGTTTATGGTGCATACAAATTTTTGATTTTGCATAAGAAAGCAAGATTGCACATTACCTCTAAATCGCGAATATATATTTGTATCGTTTAGTTTAAATGCATCCTTTTCCGGACAGTTAGCTGAACGCGCCGTCACTTAAAAATAAATAACAGAAAGGAGCCCTGTTTGTCCCTTTCACTCTGTCGCTAGATATAATATGAGTTATTTCCCTGGCACGACCTTCGACAAGTACATACGAGGAATCATGCCTTGGGGAATTAAAGACAAGGTTCCATATGCAGGTCTAAGTCAAACACATACTGTTTTAACTTGAACATTGTCAGAAATAGCCTTTGATTATTTAAAAACGTTTACATTAACAGCCTTCAAATCCATTCGCACAAAACTTTAAAAAAAAACATTCATACGTGCAACTACGAAATAAATTATAACCACACCAGCGGACAGGCATTGCAATCATTCCACTGTCGTTTATCGTCGTTTATTGACGTTTTTTTATCCCAAGTCCTCCAAAACCTCTCGAAAATATCACGCAAAACATTATGTCGATTACGAGTGTATGCACATCTAACTCAGTCGTTCATTGAGTTTATCAATTGGATAAAGTTATAACATTTGTACCGTTTTTTGTTTCAATTAGATCCAATATCGCCTGATTATTAGTTGTTCGCACAGTCAAAAATGTGCCAAGAAATGATTCCAATGCGATCTCTTAGATTGGAGACCATGTGCAATCTTTCAACGAGAAATGTTCAAGAATGTCACAATACACTGACATCACCGATAAAATAGAAACACAATTATCTAAAAGATGCAATTTACAGGCGGAATTTTCTTGAGATTCGCACAATAAACCATTTCATTCAAAATTGTACTGTGATACAACATTGAAAGAATGTCTACCAGTTACAACTGGTTTAATGGAGTTTTGTGATTGTGTTTTAGGTACGATGTTATACTGTAATGATTCTTTGCGGCATTAGACCAGTTTAATCGCATTGTGTTCAATGTATAGAATGCATTTTTAAGCATTTTAGAATAGTGGTTGACGGGATAGAAATTATATTAAGCCCTATATGTAAAATACCCCTGTAAAGCAACCATATTACATAAACGTTTAATAACGATTTACTTCGCGTCAGGTTTTATTGACGACCTCAACGTGTCACACATCGTCATCCTGTTGCTCGAAATATTCATATAGTGCAATGAATCCGTGATGACTCGTTATCCTGTGTTGCAACAAGTCATGCGTTACCAGCACTGCGTTGTATTCTATTGCCAGGACTTGGAAGCCGTTTTTGACGGCGAGAAAGGTCAAAATATACAACAATAGGCTAGACCATAGGCTTAAGTCCCTAGATGTATACGATAAAACAAGAATAGCAAGAATGTTTAACATGTTGAAAATCGCGTATGTCGGCCGCGATATAGGCGATATATCTTTATATTCCCATCGAATTGAAGCGGACCCGCCGTTATGGATATAATCAACGTTTCACTCACGCTTCCATCTTACCTTCGACTTTAAGAGAACTTTAATATTCGTAGAAAAAAAATCAATAACTGTAGTGTATATCTTTGTGATAATATTTCTAAGAACTCGCCGCTTAAGCTGACATTTATAAAAAGCCATGGACGTGATCGTTTTCAAATATTACATCATAAAAATATTGAGTTCTAGAGTTCATCGTGATAGTTACAAAAACAGACCATAGATATGAGACCTAAATCAATTGCAAATTAGGTCGTATTACATATTTCTTATTAATAAAACAATGGATCTCGGATGACTAGTCTAGTAGCCTCAAATTAGATCAATGCCCTGTTTAAAGGCAGAAGGAGCGTACAATTATAAAAGCTAATATCAATCATATTGTTGATGTTGTCATTGAGTCTTTTCGAAATGTTTAATTTTGACCTCATGTTTTAAAACATGTTGTCAGTAAGTGTTCGAAGTGGCTATGTGGATACGTTCAAATTTGTCGACGAATCTACTGAAACATGTGAACAGGATTTCACAGAGTTAACACATACATAATGTTCAACTCGAGGTGTCGATTTAATTATGTCGACAAATCCAGTATATGAATGAACTTGTCAACAAAACTGAGTCAAAATTTCGTATTATAACGCGAAAACTTGACATTATGGAAGTGGACATAACTCTGAGACCATGCCGTTGTATAACTAATAATCTGATAATAAAAACAAGTCAGCAGAATTATATGACCACATCATTAGACAGTACAATATACATAAACTTATATAAATCGTAAGGAAAAAGGTGATAAATAAAATCCTAACAACTTCGAAATATTACAAACCCAACATGACTATTTACATATACAATCTGCATCAGAAACTCAAACCTGAAACCTAACTTATATAATTGTACTAACATTACACACATTCTCTTGGAGTGGAATGATAAACAACAACGAAGTTGGCAAAAACTTTCACTTATCAGCTTGCGAAATACTACAGACATGTTATTGTCAACCTGTATTATGGATTACAAACAAATAACATTCTTATTGTGTGTATTATTCATGGTATTTATAAATTGTTTCCGAGTGACCGATATCCCTTACTGAAGTATTAATTCCTAGACGACTATTCAATGATAGTTGTTATTATACTACTGGTTACATCAAATACTAGATCTGATGATGATTCTTTTAAACATATGCATGTCACACAGTAACCCAACAATGTAACAAGTCCGTTCAGTATATATTACAAAGTTGTGAATGCATGTAGGTTAAATACAATATTTTTTTCATAATCGTAATTTTCACAGCTATTTCCACAGCTCATATATACTTTTGTTCCCATTTTGCGTAACATTTCATTCTTTGAGCTAGGATGAATTGCATTGAACACAGAATAAACTGTTATGATTTTTTGATCACACGGTGACTCAAATGCTATACAGAATGTGACCAAAATTAACTTGATATATATACTTGATATTTAACGCGACACCGCTGGGACGATTTTGTTGGCTCAAACTATTTGTTTAAGGTCGTACTATCATACTTTAATGCATAAACACGTCGGCTTTTATCATATTTGGTTACATCTAAATGAATATATTATTAATTTTAAAGTGGATTTTGTCATTTGCCGTGATTGAAATGTCAGCCGTATAACAGCTATCATGTGAAACAAGGGCGCTGTAGTATTTTCTACATTCAGTTCACACCTGTCGATGTTGGAATCTTTCTAGAAGGATGGTGGTAATTGCGGAAAATGTTTCTGTAAAAAAGTTAATCAACAAATATCTATCACGCGTGGCATATCTTACTACGGATTAAATTATACCAATATTTCACTGTTAATATATATGCTTTTAGATATTTATCTCGTGATTCCCATACAATCATATCTCGATGTTAAAGTAGTGTCATGTTAGCTATGTGGGTATTGAGGTTATATGTGGACAACGAAACAGTCCAAAGCTTTAAGGCTTTTATATAAATACAGTATAATGTTAAAATACTTTGACTTTAATAACAAAACAAAAGACTCATGATTCGTGTACGAAGCGCCGAAAATCATTAATATTAAAGTATATGTTATTAAAACAGAACACTAATTACGCTTTGTGTTTCGATAATTTAAAGTCAAGTAAATTACAGAATAATGCATTGAAAAATAAACGTAAAACATTTGCTTCTATTACATTGTGCGCCTTTCAAGCAGTGATTCTGTTAGGATATCTAACTGCTTTAAACCATTGAGGTATGAAATTAACAAACATTTTGAATTGCTAAAATTTACGGGAAAAATGATACAAATGTGTTATTCTTCTGTAGCCGGATGAAATTGTGAATAACTTTGCAAAGGTCTTTGTTAATGTTTTGGCGTGAGAGAACATACAAAGGCCACAATCCAAAGTGCCTGGGTATAATTAATTATCTGCCACATATGATGACGTATGTCAGATGTATTCTCAGATATCCAAATTAGCATATTATTCTCCATATGCAAGAATTATCATAGAAATCTTATGAGACAACATGAACTTTTTGCAAGACAGCAAGCGAGAAAGATGGAAGGTGAACACGTAATTCGTGTTTGCGTTGGTTAACGGGTTCAAACATAAAAAATACAAACGGTCCTGTAATGAAAACTTCAATAGCTAATACTCCTTAATACCAGATAGTTTTTCATGGTTTTAAAGGTTGGTGGGTATATTTTATTCGTCTGTATGATAAACAAGATTTTATTCAACTGTTTTATTTTGATTGTATGATTTCTCAAAATTTACTGCAACGAATGTTTATCAATAAAGGTTGAGTTACTCAGCTTGTATCCGTGAGCGAAACTACCTTTATATATTTATGTGTGTGCTCTCAGTTTAAAATATTCGTTTATATAATTGAGCCAAACTCTGGTTGTCATTTACTTAAAAAGGAAAGAAAGCATGATAAATTCTAAGATATGCTGGTCAAATCGAAAGTATTATATATCTAGTTATACAGCTTTAAAAAATAAGTTTTAAATATCACAGATCTTAAAATTAATAGAAATACAAGTGGTAGTTCGCTTTAAGATTACTTTGCTATATATTTAAAAATTTGTGCATGTCGTTTCAGGCATCATATACAAAATAACGCTTCAATAATGAATTCGTAATTTATTTGCAATACGCAGCGTTTTAAAAACCAATCATTTTTTAATTCCTAATAATGGATACCTTCTGTTTTTTTGCTGATGACTGGGAAATCGCGATCAATTATGCTGAAGAGCAATACGTGTTTGTTTTTTTTGTATAATGATCCTACGGCTTATGGAATGTATAAAAAAGCGATACGTTTTAGTTCTCCGTCAATGCTAAATTGTGTTTAATTGAATGCATACATAGACCGCCCCCCCCCGTTCTGACCGTTTTATCTATAAACCAGTTTTGAATGAGGTTTTATCAGTATTAATTAGTGTTGGGAATCGGTTGCAATTTTACTATCGATGATCGGTTCCACTCAAGAAACCGATTGTCGATAGTACAATCGGTTTTTAATATACTAGATAGTATCTGAGTTGTAGTTTTATTCATGTACAGTATTAAAATCTTAATCTTTATATGCATATACCTTATGTCTATAAATGAAGTTATTAAGTGTTGTTGTATAAAAAATAGTTCATTTTCTTGCTCATTGTGGCTTTCATCAGCCATTTTGTTAAAGATAACATTTGAACACTTACTAATAATTATTTTTTTTCGATTATCGATTATAACTAAATACTGTCGATTGTCGCCGATTTCAGGCCCAGCCAATCGATTTTCGATTATAATCGATCTTCGGAACATCACTAGTAATAATATACATAGAAAAAGGCAAGACAATGAGAAAATGAAAATACCGATTGACTGTTACATACATTTAGATATCCGAGGTACTTCAATGAAACATCAACAACTCTGCCGAAATGGCAATAATGACCACATGGTTTTGTATTACAATAATTAGTTACATGCTTTGATATTCGATAATTATATCCCTCTTAATCAATGTTCTAAAATACTTTAAGAAAAAGGCATCTTTTGTTCAAAAGGTTCAATATTCAACGAAAATGATATATTCCCCCGAATGATGCTAACGGTTGGCAAATGCATACACAAATATATTATGTAAAATATCAAAAATGTATTGTAACTTGGTTGCCTTTTCGTAATTGAATTATACACTGTTGTCTTTTTAATATATCTATACATTTTATTAGAACTATCAAGGAATGTAAATGAATATCAGAAATTTATAACCATATATATATATATATATATATATATATATATATATATATATATATATATATATATATATATATATCTACTACAGATATTAAGGTGACCATATATATATTAATCTAGGCATTACGGGGACCGCTGGATTAAGGCGACAAAAATTGGTCTCCTTAATATTTTTAGTCCAGATTTGATGTATCAAATGTCAATAAAAATGTCCATTGACAGTAAGTTGATAAGCTTGAATGTTTATTTACGAGATAATTTCATTGTTTTAAATCTTATTATCTTTTAATATTAAAAAAAATATTCTTAAACTTTTGTGTGTGTATATTTGTGTATCCATAAAAATAGCTATTAAGGCGACCAGGGAAAAAATCATAATTTTGGTCAAAAATAGCTATATACTAAGCATTTTTTATTTGTTTTACTTTATTTAAAGCCTATTGTATATTATCCCGAAGTTTCATTCCATAAAAAACAGAAATAAGGAAATTCGATATTTCGTGTACCATCAGCATCCAAATTTTCAAGTATACAGAAATTTAACTTTCCGGAATATAACGGAAATTTTCGGGTATCTCCGTGGTACCATCTCCGTGCAATTATGCAGTATGGCGTTCATCTCTTACGGAAAGAGAATGGTAACTTGGTAAGTGTTTAAAATACATATTCAACGTTTTTTTCGTTTATTTTTATGACTTTTGTACAGTAGTATAAATCGTCCACCCTTTGGATGAAAAGCAAATGATTTATCCGGATTTTGTTCATCCGAAACTAAATCACTAGTATCAACATCCGGTGTAATTTTTGCTGGTATTTTGGAGAAACCCGATTGATTTCTAGCAAACTTGGTTTACCACTACATCGTCGCTTATTATTGTTTGGTATGTTCCAATCTAAAAAGGGATTTGCTCCCTTAACATCTCAGATTTTAATAAATAAAAGACGAAATGATACAAATGCCTTACATTTTGTTTGTCAATGTCATTAGTCATTCTCATCACCTTTGAATAGCAGAACAGAACGAACACTATCACCAATTCGTATTGTGGCTTTTTGCATGTGTCTTAAATGCTCATATTTGATAATAAATGCAACAATAAAATATTTCCCTTATTCTGCCACAGTTATGCACCAGTCAATTGTAACCATGGCCCCCAGGCAGGTCTTGTTTATACCAGGGATAGCAGGGGAAATGGGCCATGTTTTTACGTTCCAGGTGGACCAGCAGTGCTGAGTGAATGCGGTGTTATTGTTTTTGCGCTGAAAACTGGGAATGGGCCTAACCTAGGATGTCCCCAGGGGCATTTGACGGGGATCTGGTCATTTCGTAACCTTACCATTTCGTAACTGCTGAATCTTGGTTATTTCGTAACCATTTTGTTAGTCAATTCGTAACCGTCAAGAAATCAATTGCTCATATGGTAACCACCATTTAACAAGGTGATAAATAGTACACTTAGCACCTCGTTAAGTGTATTGTTCGAACGTGGATGTATATGGCACAGTAACCGAGACACTTATTGGGAGACATTACTCAAATTCTCACTAGTAACAAGCCAATGCTAAATTAGAAATGATTTGTTATACTACCAAAATATGTTTATTATTTTCTTACATTTTGCTTACTTATAAACAATAATTTAAGACTGATCGTGATGTATTTTTGAGTAAAATTACGTTTACATAAATGATCATTCTTGACCTATTTCATTGACAATATTTGTTCGAATTGTTTAAAACGAACAAAATTTTGTTCTGTTCTTTTCTCAATTGATCCATATTCTGCATACTTTATATCCGAAACCGACAAAAAACAGCCTAAAATTATTAGTTATGGTACAGTGGAAATTCACTAAACCGGATCTTCACAAAACCGGAACCTCGGAATTCCGGATACCGGACAAAAAAATCGAGAAAATTTGTTAGTTGTCAACGTAATTTTACCTCACGAAACCGGACGTTTTGTTCAAACATGTCAAAATAATTCTGTGTATTAGGAATTCGCGAATCGTGTGTCACTTTGTTTTGACAGCCGGTACGTCGTTAAATATTACACCTGTGATGTTGTGTTAACACGATAATCGATAATGATGATTGCGCTGTGGATTGACTGTCGCGCGATAATCAAACGATAATCAAACTTGTGAAAAGAAAATTGATTAAAACATTTATTTGTTTGTTGCAGAAAATAAAGAACTAGAAACGGTTTTTTAGTGATCATTTTGAAGGGTTGTTTTATCTAAAGACTTCTATGATTGAATCAAATTAGAGCGGTGCTTTAATTAAACTATCAAACATACTAAACAAGCATTAAATTACGAGAGTTGTTTTATTTCAAGACTTGGAAAAAAGATGGTTATTATTATAAAAACGCAGAAATGTTTAATTATGCTTATCACTTTTGCAAGTGCTTTAATCATGTCTCAACCTCCGTCTAAAAGTCGGTGAATTGAACTGTCCCTAGAGGACAAAAGCCTTTAAAGGTTAACTCAGTTAATATATTGAGTAAACTTACTCCGGTTTAGTGAGTTTCCAATGTATTTATTTCCAATAACAAGATACAAAATTAAACACATCGGCACATTTTTAATACTTTTAAAACTCACTACATTTTACAATACTTCTATGCAATTTAAAAAAAATTGAAATTCTAAAGTTATATGGTCTATATATTTAAATAATATAGGCTTAAGGTCACAATTCCTCTCAATGGTAGAACATCTATGAATTAAAAAATTATTACATTTAATATTCAGCCTACTTATAATATTTCCTTCGCAACATAAAAAAATAGCTAGTGTGAATGTTTCTATTTGTCATAGTTTCAAGAGTTTATTGGCAAATCGCACTAAACTATTAGGAATAAAGAAGGAATACAACAACTAGATTTAACTTTGTTTATGTTGTTATTTTTATGTTTTATACTTACAGTAAACTTATTTTGTAAATTCAAATGGTATTAAATTAATTCCTCATAATTATAGGAGTCAACGGTTAAGATATGACCATTCGATTTCTTAACGGTTACAAATTGACTAACACAATGGTTACGAAATGACCAACAATGAGTGGTTACGAAATGACCATAATTCATTTGACAAGGCTTTTACCAGCTGTTTGTCTGTGCAGAGCGGGAATTTTACCTGGGATTGGCTGGACCGAAAGTCAAAGTCCCCGCTATTAGCAGGACCTTGGGGGCCCATGCTGCAATTGACTGTTGCATTATTTGGATTTTTTCTTAACTTTACGACACGCCCCCCTACAGTATTTTATAGTCAAGTTTAGTAACATTTATTTACAGAAATCGGATAACTTAACAAGTAAACTGTACTGAGCTTTTGAACAAACCTACATACTTATAAATCAAAATTGATATTTTAGGGTCTACACTGAATAAACCCAAAATGTTAGTTTTGATTTACTAAATTCGAATAGTATTTAGTCTATCCACACAAAATTTACAGGATCATCAGATAACAAATTTTCTAAAAATTCTCTGTTTGCCAAAAAGGGAAGACAGGTTTAAGTGGGGTTAAAAGGTTGCTATCTGTGACCAAAGAAATACTGTTCAAAATTGTGAGTATTCATTTATCTTTCGTTCAGTAAAGAGCATGCAATGGCATAGTGGTTGGATTAGATAATCTGACAGCGGTGCTGGACGTCATGAGTTCAAATATTGTTGTGAGTTCAGTGTACCAAAAGAATACCTTTGGAATACACAATTATCTATAAAAAGGGCAGAGCAATTTGCCCATATTGTAGTAATGTCTTAGATCCAGCTTGGATAACTTGGACACAGTAAGCGGTTCACACCAAGGGAAATTCTCAGATAAAACAGCGCTTATGAACATGAACATTACATTTTTCATTGAGACAAAGAAAAAACATTATTGCTGATCTTCTGAAAACAAATCTTGGATTTAAACAAATCACCAACAAAAATATATGCATTTTAATCACACAATGTTAACAACAGCGCCACAGATCTTATCTGTATGTTTAGGGTTTTTAAAATTTAGCAGTTAAATATAGATTAGCATACTGGTAGGTCTGGTTGGTCTGTTGCTTTAGATGCTAAGTAAACATAATGTCAGTGATTTCATCACTATTTCTATTAAAATATCAGTTTTCTTCTTCAGAGCTTCTCACATTTGCACCATTTTTTACCATTTGAATCATAAAAAGATAACAAACAAACACGGATGGAACATTTGAAAATACAATTCAGTTGGTTTCTATTTTCTTGCTCATTTTTGCTTGAAATTATTCTGCTTGAATGTGATATTTGTTGCTTAAATTTGAACTTAACTCTTTGTGAATATTTAAGGAATGTAAGGGGTCAGATTTCAGATTGCTCGTTATTTCTGGAACACTAAATACTTTATTTGATTGTGTACACTGCACTTTCTTGTTAAGCATTCATCCAAATCATTTGGGTAAATATTGGCAGAAAAACTGCTTTTAGATTTATACTGGTCATCAAAACCGGGACTGACAAAACATAAGATGTGTTTAATTAATGTGTGGGAAAGAGGTTTAAAGGTGTCCGCCCACAACGAAATGCTTGCGGGTCACAGTACCCCTTCAAGTAGTTCTTGAAAAAAAATGATTCTCTCAGGTAGCGTTTGATTATGTGTACATTGTATCCTTGTATGTATTTTCAAGTGTACACATGATTTATTTTAGGTTTGTACAATTTTAGTTTTATTAAAATTTTGACATTTTTTTAAGATTTGCCTGCTCCTGTCTAAACACTTAAATTCTTGGTCTTTGGACTATTGTCTGCAACTTCAAAACACACTTTTTGGAACAGGACACATTTTTCTGATATTTTATCCAGTTTGACTGCAATATAAGTTGTATTTATCAATCAAGTAAAAAATGACATTTATATTTCCATAATTACCTGGTAGTTATTTGTTAATTTGTTTTAATTCATGGATAGGTTTATTGCGAGTGTCATGGAAAGCTGGAACTTTTCAGTACACAACATGCAAACTGAGAATGAACTGTGTGTGCCGGCTTTGTGAACAAAAACGCAAGGCGGCTATGGTTAGTTGCGTCAAGATATCCTTGGGACCCCCCCCCCCCCCCCGGACACGCAATACAATTTTTGTTTTGCTGATCTGTTGGGATCAGATCATCCATTTGGGGATTTAGATATGTTACCCCAGCCAACAGGCTGCATGTTTAATTTTACTCAATACTAAACTTTGTTTTAGTGCGAACATCAACATCTTTATCTAATTGCAGTTGCTGCTTGGGACAATAAAGTTAAGTCAGCAACCGTCTACCAGACTGCAAGATTCATCTCTTCCAAAGGATGTTGTACCTTTCCAGGTGGGTGTGCATTGATTGATTGATTGATTGATTGATTGATTGATTGATTGATTGTGAGTTTGTGTAAATGAATAACTGTGAAACCATAACCAAATGTTGGGCTGTAAAGGTGTGTATGTGCATGCTTCACATATTCTCCGTCCTGGTTGGCATACTGGACCGTCATCAGACACTCTGCCATGAATGTTAGAGAGTTTAAAGCTATTTCTTATGTTCCTGTGTAACTATATTGATGTTAGATTAAATTTATGCCGCGTGTTACTGAGTAACAATTTGAAATTGGGCCAAAATCATCAAGCTAGAGCTTTGCATAATCTTTTTCAAACTTCTGCGAGATTTCTGCCCTTGACAATATTTGCTCGCAGCCCCCCTCAAAGTTGCACTTCGTTCAGTATTTGAAAGCTTACGGATACACTTTTTTGTTAATTTGAGATCTTAATGTGGCTACTTCTAAGTAAATAGATGCTCAAAGTAACTAGATGCTCTGGCTGTTCACTGGGTGACAAAGGCTACCCAGTATTGGTTGTTTCTTTTTTCTGAAAAGATGTTTCTAGTGAATTGCCCAGTTGCAGTGGTTTTGACGCCACAGAACCAGCATAGCTCCATGACAGATATATATGTTTTCGTCAATGATGTCAGTACTGCTGTATTGGATGCCTCACAATTTCTGTGTGGAAATGTCATCTGATACACTCATAACGGCTTATTTCTAGCATAGCTTTCATAAGTGCATGGCCATTCTCTGTCATTTTCAGATACACTGTGTTTTGTGTGGATAAGAAATGCAGAGTGGTACCACCAATCACCTAATGGGGACAGTTCCTGCAATTTACAGAAAAGCTCTCAATTGTAGCCCTACGAACTTCAGGTAAGCGATAAATCTAGACTTCAAGATATCTCTGTACTCAAGTAAGTTTATACATCATTTGAATAAAACATAGGGCCGAATTCAGAACAATCACTCTCACTCACACTCAATGAGTTAATCCTCTGTAATCACATAACGGTCGAGATATTTTCGAGTGAAAGGTATATCCGTATTCACAGGTGTGAGTGAGACTCAAGTGTTTTGCGTGAGTGGGACATTTGTGAGTGCTCGGCTAGGCCACTTGAACCGCCCTCGAGGATTGGTTTTGAATAGGAATTGAATGAGTGTATGTGAAAACAGTACATGGCAAGTAGAAAAGATTAAATATATCAAATATTTGGAACAAATAAGGGACATGCTCGTTCCCAGACAATATTTAAGAGAGTGGGATAATCCATTGAAGTACATGTTCATTCAATAACGTGGCCATCTATAAACAAAACAAATTCAAAAGGATGCGCCTATCATATATTTGTTTTGTTTCGCAATGATCTTGACCCCCCAGCAATGTTGATGTTTGCAATTCATCAATGGCTGCAAAGACAGGCAGCTAAAGGTACGTGAAGTTAGCATCTTAGCGGCATCAAGTTAGCGGCCTAGCGGCGTGAGGTTGGCAGACTAGCGGCCTGAATTTGTTATCTATTTCAAGGTTCAATGGTTTAAATGGGAAATATGATAAATCAATGTTTTTAGTCATACATTAGCGGCCTTAAATTGTTTTCTACTTCAGAGCATTTTTATATGAGTTTTCTTCTAAAACAATGCTAAAATAATTGTAGATTATGCAAACAATGCAAGATTATATATGAATACATATTTAAATTACGTGATACAATGGAAAACGGCTACATATTTAAAACAGCAACAACAACGACAACAGAAAACATGCATTTAAACGTATTTTGCAACAGTTATTTACAACCCAAAACGTTTATTTTTATTAACCAATTGTTTTAAAATGTAAATTTCAGTTTCAGAATAACACTTATTATCATTTGTTTGTTGCCATAACTAACAATAAGGTACTCAAATCTCAAATAAACATATGTTTACAATGTATAATGTAAACATCACCATAGTCAAACAGATAATCCGATATGATCATGTAAACATACATTATAATTATATACTGTATTGCTCACTTGATGAAGTGGAGTGTTAGCAAGGCGTGTGAATACGAACAGATCACTTGAGTGTCACTCCCCATATTCCACTCAAGTGATCATTTGAGTGTCCCTTACGGGAATGTGGTTGGAGTGTGAGTGAGAGTGGATGTTCTGAATTCGGCCCTTACAATTTCAGCATCAAAATCCAGGTTTAGATCCCAGACCGAACTTTGTCTCCTTCATTAAACTTAATTTCAGATGTTCTATAAGCCACATACATGTTCACTACTTATGACGGATAAGAACTTTCGCAAATTGATTATAAATGCGTTTTCCCAGATTTACACCCTCCTCTTGCAGATACTGCCGATGGTGAAGCTTGGGTGCACTAGGCCGGTTTTCCAGCCGTGTGGAATCAACATCTCCATCTGAACTGGGGCCGGGAATTATATAAGACTCCTTAGCAGCATGGTGAGCTTTTGCGTATTTATTTCCTGGCTCATATACCCGGCCAGACTTCTGCGTTTACGCTTTCCTTTCGTCATTTTTTTAAATAACGTATCTCAAGTCTTTCAATGAAATCACAACTGTGACACCTTTGGAGACTAGATTTAAATTAAGGAACCATTATGTGTAGAAAGCCTTTTGGGTGATTTAAAATCAAATTAGTAAACAGGATTCTCATGGTTCATGGTTTATAATTGGCCTTGACCTTTCATTCTTTACTTTGGTAACAGCTGCTTAAGTATGTAAGAAGGGGGGGGGGGTACAGATGTGATAGTAAACAGTGTTTAATAAGGTATATTTGTTTTTATTTTATCACCATTTTGAAGGTAATGATTGTGTTAAATCAGGGATAAGTAACAAGTTTAACACAAACACTGCAACATGTTCTTTATTTCAAATAAATCTATAAATTATCTCTGGAGAATTTAGTCTGATCACCATTTCTCAGAAAATGTAGCTGTCTAAGTGCCTATTCCATCAATGAGTATCACTGTCTTTAAATTGCTGTTGCGGTACAGTTTAAATTGCAAAAGTTTTATGGCCCTGCTTGTTTGCAACTCCTCATTCATTTTTGTACAGCGAGAAAAGTAAGGGAATTCTAGAGATATACTAGTATTATGGATTGTTTTTCTTGAGTTATACAGTACATAAAGAGGAATAAGTGTGTACACAACTCCTCATTTTATTCCTGTTTATTATTTATATATGTAACATAGATGTGTACAAGACTTAGAAACATGACATAAAAGAGCTCACTTTGATAAATTTTCTCAAAAAAAGATATCTTTACTGTTAAAGTAAGAACTTTTACTGCATTGTAAGTAATGTCTTCTGCTCATCTTTATGACATCATTACATGGAATGGAAACTTCCCAAGATACATTTCCACATGGCGCAGCTCATTTATATATATTGCTGATGGATTGTTTATAAAGGGACAGTTTTAATTGGACAAAATGTTTTAATCGCCATTTTACAGAGTGCCAGCCAGTCATTGCTGTTCTTTGCATTGCTGAGGAGGACAGTCCTGCCAACATAACAGTTTGTTCAATAACAGGTAAAAAACTGGTCTCACTTTACATTTTCAACCACTGCCAGATAATATAATCTTATATAATGATAACTCCTTCTTCACAACTGGTGTTAAATATATAATGATTAAACAAACAATAAAATGGAAATTATGCTCTTTAAACTCAGAACCATTATTGACTGTCAGATGCTACTGGTAAATGAACAGGTCTTGATGTCCTTTTCTTGAGATAATAACTATTTGCATATTACCCCGGTACTACTATTGTACATTCAATAGAAAATCGTCTTGTTTGTATCGTTAAATGGCTTTATAATGTTCCCCACTTCCTGATTCTTGAAAATTACGTGAACAAATGACAATCCTACTACCATTTAAAGTTTGATTAAATATCGGACAAGTGTGTTTGTTTTAATTTGCCTTCTGCTTAAAGTAAGGGTATATATACTGGGCAAGAAGTGCTGAATTTCATTGTGAATGACAGTGATTATCCATAGTTTGGATTTGGTTCGGACATGTTTGACGGGAATTCAAAGACATTGTTTTGTCATCATTTTCGCATACATTGGTTCATTCCAAGATAAAAAATATAACCTTTTTCAAAATGTTCAATCTGTGAGAGTGCAGCTTTAATAGACCTGTAAAGACTTGTCGATGTGAAACTAAACTCTCAATCAAACTTTGGTAAAAGTCTTCATTTGAAGCAAAATATGTTTTAATACCCTGTATGAATTTTCTTCACTGGATATTGATTCATAAAAAACAATGCTCCAGGGTGCGGAGCTATTTTTTGCTATATGTCTAAATGGAAAAATCTTCTCCTCAGAAGTCAACTTTGTTCCCCAATGTGCAAGGCACAATCAGTGAAAATAATTTCAATAAAAGTCACTGATTATTATTATTGTTATTATTATTAATAAACTTTTACTATTTCAGGAGACAAACAGAAACACAGAGGTGCTATACATTCTGATGGAAAAACAAAAGCATCTCCCATCATTTTGGCGTGGCTCAGATCAAGAGGAGAATTTTAAGAAAGGTAATAACTGAGCAACTAAGAACATGCAAGTTGCACTGGTTAGAGTGTAAAAAAGACCCATCTCCCTTCATAAGAATTGATAATCATCACTGTATTAAATCAAGAAATTGAAACGTAAGTGTCTTGTCTTTTGCAGTGTTTTTGAAATATAATATAATTTAAAAAAAACTAAATTATTATTAAATATGATTGTGAATGTGTGATGTTTTCTTCTGATCATTCACTCTCAAAAACCAGATACTAAAAACATATTTGTAGATTTTTTTGTTTTACTTGTAAATATAGCTTTAAGGTTGTATTTTAGTCAAAGCCTTTTATTCTGCTCAATACAAACTTAAATATTGTAAGAGTTATGGCCCATTGTAATTTTTAAACAAATACATTTTTTTTATGTTTTTGTAAGCCCATTATTAAGGGACTTTTAATATTTTCACCAGCTGCATTATAAAGTCGGACCAAAAGTGTTCAGTAAGTGTCCAAACAATAACTAAGTTAGAATCCTTTCTCAATTCAAGTGAGCGATATAGGGCCATCTCTGTGTTTGTCTGACTAAAAAACAATAATCAATCTTTGAGTTAAATTGACAAATATTGTTGTAGAATGTTTTGTGAAGACATACAATTGGATTACTTTTGTGTCAATAGGATTAAGGTTTCTGCACATAAAAATTATTTAGAATTTGCATTTGGGTCAGGCGGTTCACGTTCAATATTACTTGCAGTATAAGTGGAAGCAGTGACTAAAATTAATTACCAAACAGTTTCTGCTCAATTGCTTTGAGTTAACATACGAGTTATGAAACTTGGAATACTAGTTCTTGGTGGCATAAATGAAAGACCTTGTTTTGTCACATTGACTTGTAATCAAGCACTAACTTCCTCTAAATTCTCTTCAGGTGATGGTTTGGCACACACAAGAAGACATAGATCACAGGTGTCTAGCCATATTAGTAGATAGGAGTGTCACAATCTGCCAAACGTACTTCATCAGACGAGCAGAAAGCTTCTCAAGATCCCGCACTGCACACTAAGACATAGTCTTTGACTACAACAAGGTGATGAAAGTACAGAGAGGTCCAATTGAAATCAATTCTGTGCTGCTGTCATTTCTTCATTCTGGAAGTCATTTCTTCATTCTGGAAGTCGATGGACGTGATTTATCATGGCATCAAGTGTGCAGTGCTGACTACCAGCAGTCTTGTTCACCAGCTGTGCAACTTGAGCTGGTAGCTTTATTGCTTGAAGCCACTGCATAAGAGGGGGAAGGTGCAGGCTCATCAAAAAGTCTCAAAAGTTGAAACTAGGAAAAGAAGTTTATCAAGAGTGTGAATCTATTTTGAAAACAATCGTAAACATACTATGAATTGAGATGCTTAAATAAAAAACCGCTATTCAAATATCAGGAAACTGCCTTTTTCATACTAAAGGGTAAATGATGTCGCCATTTCCTGTATGTATTTAAATAAGATATGTCTCCACAATTAATATTTTTAGGGAATTTTTCTCAACCTAATGAATGAGATTAAATTGTACAGTGTTATATGAGCTTAATATGTGTTTTCTCATTCTTTAAAATTAGTGAAAAATTGTCAGAAGATAATTAGACCAGTATCCATTACTGCAATCATACAATCAAATATACAGGGACAAGCCCACTGGGCATATGATATAATTAAACCCTGTTTAGGGGCACGAGGCAAACACTTTCAAACGTTAAAGCTGCACTCTCACACTTTGGATGTTTTGACAACCTTTTTCATTTTATGTCTTGGATTGGAACCATCCAATTTTTGCGAAAAATTAAATCCCAGATTTTTCTATTTAAGTTAAAACATTGATGTTTTTTATGCACTTTTCTTAAACTGTTAGTAAATATTAATTTTCGAACGGAAATATGAAATCTGCGATCTGATCTTTTGTCAGCAATCTTTTATCATTGGTTTGCAGATAATTACGCCAAAACTTGCTCATTCCAAGACAAAAAAAGTTGTGGAAACGGTATATCTGTGAGAGTGCAGCTCTAAATGTTTAATTGCTTGATTTTACTACTGTATTAGAAATTACAGGGATTGGGGCATATTTTTAGTGTTTTTATTGCTTGTTTTTGATTCATACAGTCATACTTTATTCTTCAGGGCACAACTTACAAATAGACAAAACTGGAAAATGGTCATATCAAAAGGTCAAAGATAATGCAAGTTGAACAATCATATTGTTCATGGCTTGTATTTTTGGTATATTTTGTTGCATATGCTATAGAAAAGTTGAAAGTTAAAAATAAATTCTTAGTTGAAATGATGGCTTTGAATGGTATTGTCAGATGAGAAACGGCACTATTAAGAAATAGGTATAATGGTACTTTATTTATTTTAATCAATTTTAGATATTATGAAAATTATTATCTTATTTAGTACATGAGACCTTTTAAACAGTTATTGACAATATAACAATGTGTATATGAAGCTTTAGATCAACACTTAAAGCTGCACTCTTACAGATTGTCAGTTTAGACACAAACTTGTCTCAAAATCGGCTGATTTGGTTATCATTCCTTTAATTCAGTCATATTAGATAACCACGATAGAACCAATCAAAAATGTTTGGTAAAACTGCCGAAAAGTTCATTTACATTAAATTGTTCGTAATGCTTTTAGTCATTGTTCGTAATGCTTTTAGTCATAAAACATCATTTTTTTAACATAAATATGATGAACTGCAATATGATCTTTTTTCAGCAGTCTTATATCACTTCAAATTGGGTCTAGACATTTCTGCAAAAAATACTCCATTTATAGACAAACAATAAAAGAGTACCAGTAGTCAAAACGATCAATCGGTGAGATTGCAGCTTTAAATACACCTTTTAAGACCGCTGTAAAATTCCAATGGTTTGCCTAAATCTTTAAAGCTAGCATACTGTTTAATTGACAACCATACTTATTGTTTAAAAGTGTCATGATATCTTTGTACAATGTTTTTATATAATTCATTAAAGAAGTGAAAACAAATTTGTTTATCTTGTAATTTGTTATCTATTATTTAAATGACTCAGACAAAAATGGGAACGTCAGTGCTAGTTCTTTTACTATTAACATCACATGAAGTTTCTATTGGTGTAGCAGCAAGGAGGTGTTACATTAACCCTTTGCATGCTGGGTAAATTGTCGTCTGCTCTAAAATGTCATCTGGTTTATTCTAAATTTCTTTCAATTTACTTAAAACTTTGGGGATATATTGACTGAGTGGCAAACAGCTTGGAACCTGACCAGGCGCCGAGTTCGGTGTCTGGTCTGGTTCCAAGCTGTTTGCAAAGCCTTTAAAATCGCCATCAGCAGCTTAAGGGTTAAGGATGCATCATTTAAACCAAATTATACATTCATATGCTTATCATACAGGCGTGTAGCCGCCTATACGTGAATACGCGGCTGAATCCACATGATTCTGACAAAAAAATCAACCAAAGTTGCAGTATGCGAACTTGACTACATGAATCTAAAACTGGTTATTTTCCAGTACTAAATAATGCACATCGGAACGCCCAGAATGCACTAGATTGCACCATGGTTTTCAAAATTTTCTGAGGGGGCACGCCCCTGAACCCCCCAGCACATTTATGAATTCACATGAATAGAGGGGTAGCTACACCCCTGACATAATTGAAACCACAGTGTGGCTAAACAACACTTGTATGTTTATCATACGCAGTGATCTCCCATGGAAATGCAATCGTCAAAGAATCTGAAGGGGCTGTTTATATGGACCAGATTTGAAATGCACCAAGTGTTTAAAAAAGTTGATTTCAGTCACGAAGAGAATCAACCATACCCCACACTTGTTGGAGTAAGATGAAATGTCCACTTTCCGCGAGAAAGAAAGTACATTGAAAATGTTCATTTGATTCAATTGACTTTATCTTTTTATAAATATGTTGCAATACATAAACTACGTTATTTGTTATAATTGTTTACCCATGTTGAATTTTATTTGGCAAATTTATAAGAGATTTAAATATTAAGAAACTCAGCCGCCAAAGAGGATATGATTATGACATACTTTTTTTAAATCTTTCGAACATGAGTTTTTGAGTGAATATAAGCGAAGCGTTAAGTGTTTTGAAAATGCATCTTTTACTTGGATTTTATAGATTGTTATTACGAAATAAAGTATGGCGAATCAAACGAAGTGTTAAAGCCAAGCTATTGATGGCTGAAACTCTTCAATAAATGTTGATATGTGCTAAAATATAGTCTTTGAAGTTCAAAATTTTGAAATGCGTTACTAACCCGATTCAACAAAAGGCTGTTGCACAATCAGTTGATTGACATAATCACGTGATAAACCAATAACTTCCATTAAGGTTAAAATATTCAACACCTTAGTATGAGTCCCTGTGGGCGAGTGGATAAGCGATCCGTTTTTGATTCTATGTGTTATCTGCACCCCCATGTGCTTGCTCCCAACTTGAACAAGATCAATTTTTAATACTTTAATCGGTTTTTTAAAAATGCAATTGAAGTATAAAAGAAAATCAACCT
Organism: Mya arenaria; assembly: GCF_026914265.1. NCBI lineage: Eukaryota > Metazoa > Mollusca > Bivalvia > Myida > Myidae > Mya > Mya arenaria. The sequence goes on from NC_069130.1 coordinate 22,846,275, forward strand.
GGTTACTATTATTTCGGCAGTTTCAGTACCAAGGAGTAAAATAAATATACATGTAAGTGTTTTCAGATGCATTACGAGGAAAAATATACGAGAACGTTGTATACAGAGTATGTTTTTACTGAACATGCGTCTGTTTATTTTGATGTCATAAAAGGTTTAAACTGTTTAAAGGAACTATAACATTATAAAACAAAAATCCGATTACAGATATCAGTGGCAGATCCAGGAATTGACTTAAGAAGGGGTACGTGAAACTCATGGGCTTAATCTTTCCACATCCGCCCCTCCCTCAGAACAGAAATTGAATGGCTTAAAATGTTGGACCCAGGTGGGGGTTAGACTCCCCTCATTTATAGTCCGAAATAGAGCAAATTTAATCTTAATATTGTATTTTTCCCGATGTTGACTGAGAACGTATTATAAACGGACGATTTAAAGGGGTGGGGGCGGCGCGCGCGCTGGGACCGATCCCCCCCCCCCCAACACCCCCTGAATCTGCAATTGAGTACATGCATTAAAACCGTCTCCGTAGCCTATTGGTTAAGGCGTTCTATACCCTTCATTAAACTGACTTAATACTTCACACAATTGTTCAGGACCATAAGCCAATGAGGTTACATAACTCCATATCCTTAATACAAGTTATGGCCCCTGATTGACTTAGGTTTAACTTTTAGGCAAGTAAAATTTAAGGGGAAGTTGGAATTTAATAAAAAAAAACTTCCATGGGTCACAATGAACCCAATGAACAATGTTCTTTAATCATGAGCTATATAACTGTTCAAGCGTTAACAGACACATTCGTGTGCAGACGAAACTTTTATTGTTTTTTACAAGCACAGAACTTGTATTTAGCATTTACAGTTTCTATATAATTCAACTGAAAGTTCTATTTAACCATACTATATCAAATATTATGTCACCATTCACTAGCGGATTGAGAAGGGGTGCAGTTGGCGTGCGCTCCCTCTAAAATCGTCCAAGTTTACTTTTTGTGTCAATATATGAGAAGAAAATAATAAAATATACACATAATGCATCATTTCCGACTACAAATTGTTAAAAATTACTTGATTGAGTAACCCGCAATCCTCCTGCAAACGCCCCTAAGTAACGCCCCCTTCTAACGAGAATTCCTGGATCCGCCCCTGGTCATTATATATTTTGTTTATCAAACGGTACAGAGACCAAGTGACTGAATCTGACTTGCATTTAATGAATGAGATGGTCTGTAAAAGATTTCCGATGAATATCCTATGAAATTTGCAGTCCTCCCGTTTCGACTGGTCATTGTTTGTGGATTTATTATACACAATTATAAAAAATACTATTACCAAGTTGTCTCTTAAGGTTACGGGAGCCTATACTGTCAAAAGTTAAATATATATAATGTGTCCCCCTAATGCCATAAAATATGGATGGTCCCCTTAATGCCTCAAAAATAATATTATATATACACTGGTCTCCATAAACCCTTCTACATATATACCTGTCCCCTTAAAACCTGCAACATACTTACAAATTATTAAGGAGACCGCAAATTACGTATATTTTTTGTTAATTAATTTAAGAAGCCTAAATTTTGTACTCATAATAAATGATCATTTCAATACTAAATTATCAACAAAAAAGCAAAATAAAGTATAAAACAAAAAATATACAAATTGTCTCCTTAATGCCGTAAAAAATATACGGTCACCTTAATGCCCTAAGTAGATATATATATATATATATATATATATATATCTACTACAGATATTAAGGTGACCATATATATATTAATCTAGGCATTATGGGGACCGCTGGATTAAGGCGACAAAAATTGGTCTCCTTAATATTTTCAGTCCAGATTTGATGTATCAAATGTCAATAAAAATGTCCATTGACAGTAAGTTGATAAGCTTGAATGTTTATTTACGAGATCATTTCATTGTTTTAAATCTTATTATCTTTTAATATTAAAAAAAATATTCTTAAACTTTTGTGTGTGTATATTTGTGTATCCATAAAAATAGCTATTAAGGCGACCAGGGAAAAAATCATAATTTTGGTCAAAAATAGCTATATACTAAGCATTTTTTATTTGTTTTACTTTATTTAAAGCCTATTGTATATAATCCCGAAGTTTCATTCCATAAAAAACAGAAATAAGGAAATTCGATATTTCGTGTACCATCAGCATCCAAATTTTCAAGTATACAGAAATTTAACTTTCCGGAATATAACGGAAATTTTCGGGTATCTCCGTGGTACCATCTCCGTGCAATTATGCAGTATGGCGTTCATCTCTTACGGAAAGAGAATGGTAACTTGGTAAGTGTTTAAAATACATATTCAACGTTTTTTTTCGTTTATTTTTATGACTTTTGTACAGTAGTATAAATCGTCCACCCTTTGGATGAAAAGCAAATGATTTATCCGGATTTTGTTCATCCGAAACTAAATCACTAGTATCAACATCCGGTGTAAGTTTTGCTTGTATTTTGGAGAAACTCGATTGATTAACAAACTTGGTTTACCACTACATCGTCGCTTATTATTATTTGGTATGTTCCAATCTAAAAAGGGATTTGCTCCCTTAACATCTCAGATTTTAATAAATAAAAGACGAAATGATACATTCAAATGCCTTACATTTTGTTTGTCAATGTCATGTCATTAGTCATTCTCACCAGCTTTAAATAGCAGAACAGAACGAACACTATCACCAATTCGTATTGTGGCTTTTTGCATGTGTCTTAAATTCTCATATTTGATAATAAATGCAACAATAAAATATTTCCCTTATTCTGCCACAGTTATGCACCAGTCAATTGCCCCCAGGCAGGTCTTGTTTATACCAGGGATAGCAGGGGAAATGGGCCATGTTTTTACGTTCCAGGTGGACCGGCAGTGCTGAGTGAATGCAGTGTTATTGTTACCATTTCGTAACTGCTGAATCTTGGTTATTTCGTAACCATTTTGTCAGTCAATTCGTAACCGTCAAGAAATCAATTGCTCATATGGTAACCACCATTTAACAAGGTGATAAATAGTACACTTAGCACCTCGTTAAGTGTATTGTTCGAACCTGGATGTATATGGCACAGCAACCAAGACACCAATTGGAAGACATTACTCAAATTCTCACTAGTAACAAGCCAATAATTTATGTTACTCAATAGTTATTAGATATATATATATATATCATGCTAAATTAGAAATGATTTGTTATACTACCAAAATATGTTAATTATTTTCTTACATTTTGCTTACTTATAAACAATAATTTAAGACTGATCGCGATGTATTTTTGAGTAAAATTACGTGTCAAAATAATTCTGTGTATTAGGAATTCGCGAATCACGTGTCACTTTGTTTTGACAGCCGGTACGTCATTAAATATTACACCTGTGATGTTATGTTAACACGATAATCGATAATGATGATTGCGCTGTGGATTGACTGTCGCGCGATAATCAAACGATAATCAAACTTGTGAAAAGAAAATTGATTAAAACATTTATTTGTTTGTTGCAGAAAATAAAGAACTAGAAACAGTTTTTTAGTGATCATTTTGAAGGGTTGTTTTATATAAAGACTTCTATGATTGAATCAAATTAGAGCGGTGCTTTAATTAAACTATCAAATATACTAAACAAGCATTAAATTAAGTTTGATTGCAATATAAGTTGTATTTATCAATCAAGTAAAAAATGACATTTATATTTCCATAATAACCTGGTAGTTATTTGTTAATTTGTTTTAATTCATGGATAGGTTTATTGCGAGTTTCCTGGAAAGGTGGAACTTTTCAGTACACAACATGCAAACTGAGAATGAACTGTGTGTGCCGGCTTTGTGAACAAAAACGCAAGGCGGCTATGGTAAGTGTTGCGTCAAGATATCCTTGGGACCCCCCCCCCCCCGGACACGCAATACAATTCGTGTTTCGCTGACCTGTTGGCTGGGATCAGATCAACCATTTGGGGATTTAGATATGTTACCCCAGCCAACAGGCTGCATGTTTAATTTTACTCAATACTAAGCTTTGTTTTAGTGCGTACATCAACATCTTTATCTAATTGCAGTTGCTGCTTGGGACAATAAAGTTAAGTCAGCAACCGTCTACCAGACTGCAAGATTCATCTGTTCCAAAGGATGTCGTACCTTTCCAGGTGGGTGTGGATTGATTGATTGATTGATTGATTGATTGATTGTGAGTTTGTGTAAATGAATAACTGTGAAACCATAACCAAATAGTGGGCTGTAAAGGTGTGTATGTGCATGTTTCACATATTCTCCGTCCTGGTTGGCATACTGGACCGTCATCAGACACTCTGCCATGAATGTTAGAGAGTTTAAAGCTATTTCTTATTTTCCTGTGTAACTATATTGATGTTAGATTAAATTTACGCCGCCGTGTTACTGAGTAACAATTTGAAATTGGGCCAAAATCATCAAGCTAGAGCTTTGCATAATCTTTTTCAAACTTCTGCGAGATTTCTGCCCTTGACAATATTTGCTCACAGCCCCCCTCAAAGTTGCACTTCGTTCAGTATTTGAAAGCTTACGGATACACTTTTTTGTTAATTTGAGATCTTAATGTAGTTACTTCTAAGTAAATAGATGCTCAAAGTAACTAGATGCTCTGGCTGTTCACTGGGTGACAAAGGCTACCCAGTATTGGTTGTTTCTTTTTTCTGAAAAGATGTTTCTAGTGAATTGCCCAGTTGCAGTGGTTTTGACGCCACAGAACCAGCATAGCTCCATGACAGATATATATGTTTTCGTCAATGATGTCAGTACTGCTGTATTGGAGGCCTCACAATTTCTGTGTGGAAATGTCATCTGATACACTCATAACGGCATATTTCTAGCATAGCTTTCATAAGTGCATGGCCATTCTCTGTCATTTTCAGATACACTGTGTTTTGTGTGGATAAGAAATGCAGAGTGGTACCACCAATCACCTAAGCCACCATTCCCCTAACAGACAATAAGCTCATGGGGACAGTTCCTGCAATTTACAGAAAAGCTCTCAATTGTAGCCCTACGAACATCAGGTAAGCGATAAATCTGGACTTCAAGATATCTCTGTACTCACTGTAAGTTTATACTTCATTTGAACAAAACATAGGGCCGAATTCAGAACAATCACTCTCACTCACACTCAATGACTTAATCCTCTGTAATCACATAACGGTCGAGATATTTTCGAGTGAAAGGTATATCTGTATTCACAGGTGTGAGTGAGACTCAAGTGTTTTGCGTGAGTGGGACATTTGTGAGTGCTCGGCTAGGCCACTTGAACCGCCCTCGAGGATTGGTTGTGAATAGGAATTGAATGAGTGTATGTGAAAAAAGTACATGGCAAGTAGAAAAGATGAAATATATCAAATATTTGGAACAAATAAGGGACATGCTCGTTCCCAGACAATATTTAAGAGACCGGGATAATCCATTGAAGTACATGTTCATTCAATAACGTGGCCATCTATAAACAAAACAAATTCAAAAGGATGCGCCTATCATATATTTGTTTTGTTTCGCAATGATCTTGAACCCCCAGCAATGTTGATGTTTGCAATTCATCAATGGCTGCAAAGACAGGCAGCTAAAGGTACGTGAAGTTAGCATCCTAGCGGCATGAAGTTAGCGGCCTAGTGGCGTGAGATTGGCGGACTAGCGGCCTAAATTTGTTATCTATTTCAAGGTTCAATGGTTTAAATGGGAAATATGATAAATCAATGTTTTTAGTCGTACATTAGCGGCCTTAAATTGTTTTCTACTTCAGAGCATTTTTATATGAGTTTTCTTCTAAATCAGTGCTAAAATAATTGTTTTCCTATGCAAAATACATCACGCTTGAGCGGTCTTGCGGCGTGAACTTGGCGGCCTGGTGGCCTGGCGGCCTAAAAATCCCCAAAACTCAATCCAGAAGCCCAGGAAAAGGGGGAAATGCTGATATTCGCTAAAGGATGTTGATTTATGAAAAGGACATTTAATTTATCATTGTTTTAGAAAAGAACACATATAAAATGCTTTGGAATAGGAAACAATTTTAGGCCGCTAGTCACATGAGGCGGCTAGGCCGCCAGGCTGCTAACTTGACGCCGCTAGGCCATTTCATAGCGTGGTAAGGGAATTGATATGTATTTTTCAGCCTACATTCAGCTGGATTATTATTACTATTATTATTATTATTATTATTATTATTATTATTATCATTTTCATCATCATCATCAGCAGCACCACCACCACCAGCAGCAGCACCACCAACACCAACACCACCATATCATCATCAACATCATTATTATTATTATTATTATTATTATTATTATTATTATTATTATTATTATCGTCATTTTCATCCATTTTCCCCTACATTTCTTGAGTTGTTTTTCACTCCGAGGTGTTATTTCCCCATAAGAAGTAGATTCATTCGCTAATTCTATCCATCTGCTATTTTTTCAACTTCCATTTTTTCATTTTCCATATATTATTTTCAAACGCCCAAGACCGCTTTATGTAGAATACAAAAGCAAGATTATATATGAATACATTTTTAAATTACATGATACAATGGAAAACGGCTACATATTTAAAACAGCAACAACAATGACAACAAAAAACATGCATTTAAACGTATTTTGCAACAGTTATTTACAACCCAAAACGTTTATTTTTATTAACCAATTGTTTTAAAATGTAAATTTCAGTTTCAGAATAACACTTATTATCATTTGTTTGTTGCCATAACTAACAATAAGGTACTCAAATCTCAAATAAACATGTGTTTACAATGTTTAATGTAAACATCACCATAGTCAAACAGATAATCCGATATGATCATGTAAACATACGTGTATAATTATATACTGTATTGCTCACTTGATGAAGTGGAGTGTTAGCGAGGCGTGTGAATACGAACAGATCACTTGAGTGTCACTCCCCATATTCCACTCAAGTGATCATTTGAGTGTCCCTTACGGGAATGTGGTTGGAGTGTGAGTGGGAGTGGATGTTCTGATTTCGGCCCTTACAATTTCAGCATCAAAATCCAGGTTTAGATCCCAGACCGAACTTTGTCTCCTTAATTAAACTTAATTTTAGATGTTCTATAAGCCACATACATGTTCACTACTTATGACGGATAAGAACTTTCGCAAATTGATTATAAATGCGTTTTCCCAGATTTACACCCTCCTCTTGCAGATACTGGCGATGGTGAAGCTTGGGTGCACCGGGCCGGTTTTCCAGCCGTGTGGAATCAACATCTCCAGCTGAACTGGGGCCGGGAATTATATAAGACTCCTTAGCAGCATGGTGAGGTTTTGCGTATTTATTTCCAGGCTCATATACCCGGCCAGACTTCTGCGTTTAAGCTTTCCTTTCGTCATTTTTTTAAATAACGTATCTCAAGTCTTTCAATGAAATCACAACTGTGACACCTTTGGAGACTAGATTTAAATTAAGGAACCATTATGTGTAGAAAGCCTTTTGGGTGATTTAAAATCAAATTAGTAAACAGGATTCTCATGGTTCATGGTTTATAATTGGCCTTGTGGACCTTTCATTCTTTACTTTGGTAACAGCCGCTTAAGTATGTAAGAAGGGGTGGGGTACAGATGTGATAGTAAACAGTGTTTAATATGGTATATTTGTTTTTATTTTATCACCATTTTGAATGTAATGATTGTGTTAAATCAGGGATAAGTAACAAGTTTACCACAAACACTGTAACATGTTTTTTATTTCAAATAAATCTATAAATTATCTCTGGAGAATTTAGTCTGATCTCCATTTCTCAGAAAATGTAGCTGTCTAAGTGCCTATTCCATCAATGTGTATCACTGTCTTTAAATTGCTGTTGCGGTACAGTTTAAATAGCAAAAGTTTTATGGCCCTGCTTGTTTGCAACTCCTCATTCATTTTTGTACAGCGAGAAAAGTAAGGGAATTCTAGAGATTTACTAGAATTATGGATTGTTTTTCTTGAGTTACACAGTACATAAGGAGGAATAAGTGTGTACACAACTCCTCATTTTATTCCTGTTTATTATTTATATATGTAACATAGATGTGTACAAGACTTAGAAACATGACATAAAAGAGCTCACTTTGATAAATTTTCTCAGAAAAAGATATCTTTACTGTTAAAGTAAGAACTTTTACTGCATAGTAAGGAATGTCTTCTGCTCATCTTTATGACATCATTACATGGAATGGAAACTTCCCAAGATACATTTCCACATGGCGCAGCTCATTTATATATATTGCTGATGGATTGTTTAGAAAGGGACAGTTTTAATTGGACAAAATGTTTTAATCGCCATTTTACAGAGTGCCAGCCAGTCATTGCTGTTCTTTGCATTGCTGAGGAGGACAGTCCTGCCAACATAACAGTTTGTTCAATAACAGGTAAAAAACTGGTCTCACTTTACATTTTCAACCACTGCCAGATAATATAATCTTATATAATGATAACTCCTTCTTCACAACTGGTGTTAAATATATAATGATTAAACTAACAATAAAATGGAAATTATGCTCTTTAAACTCAGAACCATTATTGACTGTCAGATGCTACTGGTAAATGAACAGGTCTTGATGTCCTTTTCTTGAGATAATAACTATTTGCATATTACCCCGGTACTACTATTGTACATTCAATAGAAAATCGTCTTGTTTGTATCGTTAAATGGCTTTATAATGTTCCCCACTTCCTGATTCTTGAAAATTACGTGAACAAATGACAATCCTACTACCATTTAAAGTTTGATTAAATTTCGGACAAATGTGTTTGTTTGAATTTGCCTTCTGCTTAAAGTAAGGGTATATATACTGAGCAAGAAGTGCTGAATTTCATCGTGAATGACAGTGATTATCCATAGTTTGAATTTGGTTCGGACATGTTTGACGGGAATTTAAAGACATTTTTTTGTCATCATTTTCGCATACATTGGTTCATTCCAAGATAAAAAATATAACCTTTTTCAAAATGTTCAATCTGTGAGAGTGCAACTTTAATAGACCTGTAAAGACTTGTCGATGTGAAACTAAACTCTCAATCAAACTTTGGTAAAAGATCAAATGCGGGGGTCCGTGTGCGGCATAGACTGTGTTAATATTTATTTAATATGATGAAGAGCTAGTTAAGTTATTTTTGTTAAAAGTCTTCATTTGAAGCAAAATATGTTGCAATACCCTGTATGAATTTTCTTCACTGGATATTGATTCATAAAAAACATTGCTCCAGTGTGCGGAGCTATTTTTTGCTATATGTCTATATGGAAAAATCTTCTCCTCAGAAGTCAACTTTGTTCCCAAATGTGCAAGGCACAATCGGTGAAAATAATTTCAATAAAAGTCACTGATTATTATTATTGTTATTATTATTTATAAACTTTTACTATTTCAGGAGACAAACAGAATCACAGAGGTGCTATACATTCTGATGGAAAAACAAAAGCATCTCCCATCATTTTGGCGTGGCTCAGATCAAGAGGAGAATTTTAAGAAAGGTAATAACTGAGCAACTAAGAACATGCAAGTTGCACTGGTTAGAGTGTAAGACCCATCTCCCTTCATAAGAATTGATAATCATCACTGTATTAAATCAAGAAATTGAAACGTAAGTGTCTTGTCTTTTGCAGTGTTTTTGAAATATAATATAATTTAAAAAAAACTAAATTATTTAATATGATTGTGAATGTGTGATGTTTTCTTCTGATCATTCACTCTCAAAAACCAGATACTAAAAACATATTTGTAGATTTTTTTGTTTTACTTGTAAATATAGTTTTAAGGTTGTATTTTAGGCAAAGCCTTTTATTCTGCTCAATACAAACTTAAATATTGTAAGAGTTATGGCCCTTTGTAATTTTTAAACAAATACATTTTTTTCATGTTTTTGTAAGCCCATTATTAAGGGACTTTTAATATTTTCACCAGCTGCATTATAAAGTCAGACCAAAAGTGTTCAGTAAGTGTCCAAACAATAACTAAGTTAGAATCCTTTCTTAAATCAAGTGAGCGATATAGGGCCATCTCTGTGTTTGTCTGACTAAAAAACAATAATCAATCTTTGAGTTAAATTGACAAATATTATTGTAGAATGTTTTGTGAAGACATACAATTGGATTACTTTTGTGTCAATAGGATTAAGGTTTCTGCATATAAAAATTATTTAGAATTGCATTTGGGTCAGTCGGTTCACGTTCAATATTACTTGCAGTATAAGTGGAAGCAGTGACTTAAAATGAATTATCAAACAGTTTCTGCTCAATTGCTTTGAGTTAACATACGAGTTATGAAACTTGGAATACTAGTTCTTGGTGGCATAAATGAAAGACCTTGTTTTGTCACATTGACTTGTTAGCAAGCACTAACTTCCTCTAAATTCTCTTCAGGTGATGGTTGGGCACACACAAGAAGACATAGGTCACAGGTGTCTAGCCATATGAGTAGATAGGAGTGTCACACTCTGCCAAACTTACTTCATCAGATGAGCAGAAAGCTTCTCAAGATCCAGCACTGCACACTAAGACATAGTCTTTGACTACAACAAGGTGATGAAAGTACAGAGAGGTCCAATTGAAATCAATTCTGTGCTGCGTCATTTCTTCATTCTGGAAGTCATTTCTTCATTCTGGAAGTCGATGGACGTGATTTATCATTGCATAAAGTGTGCAGTTTGCCGACTATCAGCAGTCTTGTTCACCAGCTGTGCAACTTGAGCTGGTAGCTTTATTGCTTGAAGCCACTGCATAAGAGGGGGAAGGTGCAGGCTCATCAAAAAGTCTCAAAAGTTGAAACTAGGAAAAGAAGTTTATCAAGAGTGTGAATCTATTTTGAAAACAATTGTTACAATGATTTGGTTTCCTTTGAAACTTGATACATACTATGAATTGAGATGCTTAAATAAAAAACCACTATTCAAATATCAGGAAACTGCCTTTTTCATACTAAAGGGTAAATGATGTCGCCATTTCCTGTATGTATTTAAATAAGATATGTCTCCACAATTAATATTTTTAGGGAATTTTTCTCAACCTAATGACTGAGATTAAATTGTACAGCGTTATATGAGCTTAATATGTGTTTTCTCATTCTTTGAAATTGGTGAAAAATTGTCAGAAGATAATTAGACCAGTATCCATTACTGCAATCATACAATCAAATATACAGGGACAAGCCCACTGGGCATATAATATAATTAAACCCTGTTTAGGGGCACAAGGCAAACAGAGTTACTTTCAAACGTTAAAGCTGCACTCTCACACTTTAGATGTTTTGACAACCTTTTTCATTTTATGTCTTGGATTGGAACCATCCAATTTTTGCGAAAAATTAAATCCCAGATTTTTCTATTTAAATTAAAACATTGATGTTTTTTATGCACTTTTCTTAAACCGTTAGTAACATTAATTTTCGAACGGAAATATCAAATCTGCGATCTGATCTTTTGTCAGCAATCTTTTATCATTGGTTTGCAGATAATTACGCAAAAACTTAATCATTCCAAGACAAAAAAAGTTGTGGAAACGGTATATCTGTGAGAGTGCAGCTCTAAATGTTTAATTGCTTGATTTTACTACTGTATTAGAAATTACAGGGATTGGGGTATATTTTTAGTGTTTTTATTGCTTGTTTTTGATTCATACAGTCATACTTTATTCTTCAGGGCACAACTTACAAATAGACAAAACTGGAAAATGGTCATATCAAAAGGTCAAAGATAACGCAAGTTGAACAATCATATTGTTCATGGCTTGTATTTTTGGTATATTTTGTTGCATATGCTAAAGAAAAGTTGAAAGTTAAAAATAAATTCATAGTTGAAATGATGGCTTTGAATGGTATTGTCAGATGAGAAACGGCACTATTAAGAAATAGGTACTTTATTTATTTTAATCAATTTTAGATATTATGAAAATTATTATCTTATTTAGTACATGAGACCTTTTAAACAGTTATTGACAATATAACAATGTGTATATGAAGCTTTAGATCAATACTTAAAGCTGCACTCTTACAGATTGTCAGTTTAGACACAAAATTGTCTCAAAATCGGCTGATTTGGTTATCATTCCTTTAATTCAGTCATATTAGATAATTCACAATAGAACCAATCAAAAATGTTTGGTAAAACTGCCGAAAAGTTCATTTACATTAAATTGTTCGTAATGGTTTTAGTCATTGTTCGTAATGCTTTTAGTCATAAAACATCATTTTTTTTAACATAAATATGATGAACTGCAATCTGATCTTTTTTCAGCAGTCTTATATCACTTAACATTGGGTCTAGACATTTCTGCAAAAAATACTCCATTCATAGACAAACAATAAAAGAGTACCGGTAGTCAAAACGATCAATCGGTGAGATTGCAGCTTTAAATACATCTTTTAAGACCGCTGTAAAATTCCAATGGTTTGCCTAAATCTTTAAAGCTAGCATACTGTTTAATTGACAACCATACTTATTGTTTAAAAGTGTCATGATATCTTTGTACAATGTTTTTATATAATTCATTAAAGAAGTCAAAACAAATTTGTTTATCTTGTAATTTGTTATCTATTATTTAAATGACTCAGACAAAAATGGGAACGTCAGTGCTAGTTCTTTTACTATTAACATCCCATGAAGTTTCTATTGGTGTAGCAGCAAGGAGGTGTTACATTAAGGATGCATCATTTAAACCAAATCATACATTCATATGCACATCATACAGGCGTGTAGCCGCCTATACGTGAATACGCGGCTGAATCCACATGATTCTGACAAAAAAATCAACCAAAGTTGCAGTATGCGAACTTGACTAATGAATCTAAAATAGGTTATTTTCCAGTACTAAATAATGCACATCGGAACGCCCAGAATGCACTAGATTGCACCATGGTTTTCAAAATTTTCTGAGGGGGCACGCCCCTGAACCCCCCAGCACATTTATGAATTCACATGAATAGAGGGGTAGCTACGCCCCTGACATATTTGAAACCACAGTGTGGCTAAACAACACTTGTATGTTTATCATACGCAGTGATCTCCCATGGAAATGCAATCGTCAAATAATCTGAAGGGGCTGTTTATATGGACTAGATTTGAAATGCACCAAGTGTTTAAAAAGTTGATTTCAGTCACGAAGAGAATCAACCATACCCCACACTTGTTGGAGTAAGATGAAATGTCCACTTTCCGCGAGAAAGAAAGTACATTGAAAATGTTCATTTGATTCAATTGACTTTATCTTTTTATAAATATGTTGCAATACATAAAATACGTTATTTGTTATAATTGTTTACCCATGTTGAATTTTATTTGGCAAATTTATAAGAGATTTAAATATTAAGAAACTCAGCCGCTAAAGAGGATATGATTATGACATACTTTTTTTAAATCTTTCGAACATGAGTTTTTGAGTGAATATAAGCGAATGTTTTGAAAATGCATCTTTTACTTGGATTTTATAGATTGTTATTACGAAATAAAGTATGGCGAATCAAACGAAGTGTTAAAGCCAAGCTATTGATGGCTGAAACCCTTCAATAAATGTTGATATGTGCTAAAATATAGTCTTTGAAGTCCAAAATTTTGAAATGCGTTACTAACCCGATTCAACAAAAGGCTGTTGCACAATCAGTTGATTGACATAATCACGTGATAAATCAATAACTTCCATTAAGGTTAAAATATTCAACACCTTAGTATGAGTCCCTGTGGGCGAGTGGATAAGCGATCCGTTTTTTATTCTATGTGTTATCTGCACCCCCATGTGCTTGCTCCCAACTTGAACAAGATTATTTTTTAATACTTTACTGTAAAATGCAATTGAAGTATAAAAGAAAATCAACCTGGTTACTATTATTTCTGCAATTTCAGTACCAAGGAGTAAAATAAATATACATGTAAGTGTTTTCAGATGCATTACGAGGAAAATATGTTTGGTGCCAAAACATGAGAGAGTCTCTTTAAACGGAAAAGTTTTGGCAGTCAGATGGTGATAAATATAATGCATAGCATCATCGCTCTGGAGTACGAGAACGTTGTATAAAGAGTATGTTTTTACTGAACATGCGTCTGTTTATTTTGATGCCATAAAAGGTTTAAACTGTTTAAAGGAACTATAACATTATGAAACAACAAATCTGATTACAGATATCAGTGGCAGATCCAGGAATTGACTTAAGAAACTCATGGGCTTAATCTTTCCACATCCGCCCCTCCCTCAGAACAGAAATTGAATGGCTTAAAATGTTGGACCGGGGTGGGGGTTAGACTCCCCTAATTTATAGTCCGAAATAGTGCATTTTTATCTTAATATTGTATTTTTTCCCGATATTGACTGAGAACGTATTATAAACGGACGATTCAAAGGGGTGGGGGACGGCGCGCGCGCTGGGACCGATCCCCCCCCCCCCTGAATCTGCAATTGAGTACATGCATTAAAACCGTCTCCGTAGCCTATTGGTTAAGGCGTTCTATACCCTTCATTCAATTGACTTAACACTTCACACAATTGTTCAGGACCATCAGCCAATGAGGTTACATAACTCCATAATACAAGTTATGGCCCCTGATTGACTTCGGTTAAAGTTTTAGGCAAGTAAAATTTAAGGGGAAGTTGGAATTTAATAAATAAAACTTCCATGGGTCACAATGAACCCAATGAACAATGTTCTTTTATCATGAGCTAACTGTTCAAGCGTTAACAGACACATTCCTGTGCAGACGAAACTTTTATTGTTTTTACAAGCACAGAACTTGTATTTAGCATTTACAGTTTCTATATAATTCAACTGAAAGTTCTATTTAACCATAATATATCAAATATTAAGTCACCATTCACTAGCGGATTGAGAAGGGGGCGCAATCGTCTTTAAAATCGTCCAAGTTTACTTTTTGTGTCATTATATGAGAAGAAAATAAATACGCACATAATGCATCATTTCCGACTACAAATTGTTAAAAATTTCTTGATTGAGTAACCCTCAATCCTCCTGCAAACGCCCCTTAGTAACGCCCCCTTCTAACGACAATTCCTGGATCCGCCCCTGGCCATTATATTTTTTGTTTATCAAACGGTACACATACCAAGTGACTGAAGCTGAATTTCATTTAATGAATGAGATGGTCTGTAAAAGATTTCCGATGAATATCCTATGAAATTTGCAGTCCTCCCGTTTCGACCGGTCATTGTTTGTGGATTTATTACACACAATTATATAAAAATACTATTACAAAGTTGTCTCTTAAGGTTACGGGAGCCTTCACTGTCAAAAGTAAGATATATATAATTTGTCCCCCTAATGCCATAAAATATGGATGGTCCCCTTAATGCCTCAAAAATAATATAATATATACACTGGTCTCCATAAACCCTTCGACATATATACCTGTCCCCTTAAAACCTGCAACATACTTACAAATTATTAAGGAGACCGCAAATTACGTATATTTTTTGTTAATTAATTTAAGAAGCCTAAATCTTGTACACATAATAAATGATCATTTCAATACTAAATTAACAACAAAAAAGCAAAATAAAGTATAAAACAAAAAATATACAAATTGTCTCCTTAATGCCGTAAAATACATACGGTCTCCTTAATGCCCTAAGTAGATATATATATATATATAGATATATATATATATATATATATATATATATATATATATATATATATATATATATATATATATATATTCAAAACAAAATAAATCAAATTTTGTAATATTCTTCTCGATATTAGAAGCAACACCAAATTGCTAAATAGCGCAGTGGTTAGCGCATTTGCTTCTCACTTAGGCGACCCGGGTTCGATTCCCAGGCTGGGCGTATGTGAGTTTGGTTAATTGTCATTAATCCAGACAAGTGGGTTTTCTGCGGGCACGCCGGTTTCCCCCACAGCACAAGACCACACTCTCGCACAACGTCGTGCCAACGAGAAACGAGAGTGACTGTGTGAAGCCGTGAAATACAAACATTTTCTTACCGTTTGTAACATTTTGCACGGACATTTTGTATCCGCCGTGTTATAAAATATGTTTTTATAAACATTTGCAATAAACAAATATTCGTTAAAGCCGTGTTATGAAAATATCAACCTTGTCATATTCGTAGTGATAGATGTTTTCGTCGGATAGAGGCATTGCAAAAATAGGTAGCCTTAAAAGTAAGCAAATTAAAATATATATATATGCTATTCTGTAACACACTGTATACCTTATATGATAACATTGTATCATCAATACTTATTACTTATGTTTCAAAAGTAATTTATCAAAATATTACCTGTCAAAGAATTACCATAAATCCTTGGATGATCTCTGATCTAACAATGTCATCTTATTTATAACTTTCAACTCCCACTGGCACATCCAATTACTTCAACAAATTCGATACAAATGTTGGTTAAGAAGTTTCTAATATCGGTTATTCATCATCGGGAAGAACCATCGAAACTCTACAAGGAACCCTGTAAGCTGCTTCAATCTCAATACGTTTTAACCATACCACTATACAGCTGGCATTCCGAAGAAGCCAATATCGGAGAAACGTTCATTGAAGAAGACAAGTTGTGTCAGTCAAGCATACAATAAACAATTATATTAAAACTAGCACGTGTTTGTATGCTATCGTATTATTATACTCAAAACATAGATATACTAAAACCCGAAACTTTTTGAATACCTTGAAGTATTTTTTTCTGCGATTTCTGTATAAAAGAGTAATTGATATTTGATAGATTTTGGAGTGTTTTTAGATGCATTTTAAGGAAAAACATTTTTTTTCCAAAAGATAAGCGAATCCTTTAAAAGTGTAAATGTGTGATTAAAAGAATTATAAAGGAAGATGTTTATTCAACGCAATGTTTATTGTTAGAACAGAATTTAAGGTACACGCTCATTTTTTAACCTGTTTTGTTCTGCTTTTTTTCCTGCTCCTATAGCCGTATTAAAAAACAAAAGTATAATATATAATTACGACTAAGGATCTTAAATGGAAGATTTAACTATGAGTGTCTCGATTGGATTGTATCATCAATTGACAAAAATACTTAATGGAAACACTTAAGTGTGTATATGGATAAAGGTAATAAGTAACTATGTTGATTTTGGAACTTGGTCATTGTTTTTACCAAATGGCGTTTAATGTGTATTCAATTTATGTATTTTGAATTAAATGTAACTACCTGACAACTCAACTCAAGGCAAGTTACCTCCTCCAAAAAACACATCGAAAACTACAGGGACAATCCCTGGTGCATATAGTTAATCCAAGGTACTGTAATAGGGCACATCGATCAAGGCCAAACAATCATAAAACATTCGGACAAACAGAGGCACAAGACAGCAAATGCATTGCACAAGAATTAGCATGAAATCATCATTATAGAAAATGGTCGCGTAATCACATGCGCATGGTATGTGAAACTCACGCCTTCAATGAGCCTGAACATCTAAGCATTGTACTCTGGCATATCAAACTGTCGCTTCCATAGAAAACATTGGTAACCGCATTGGCATAGTAAGTGAAAACTTCTGAAATGTCCTGAATATATGATATATGTATGATCTGTTATAGCCTGTTTTATTAAGATCATCAGAGAGTGGGCACAACGGGATAGAGAATCAAATGGTAGTCGTGTAACACATGTTTTTAGGGGTGTGGGAGTCAACGAAGATACATCACCAGCATCATTGTTCTAATATTCGTTATCACAATCATCATAACGACACTGAATAAGAACACTTTTATCTGTAAAATTGACGGGGATTTAATCGGAGAATAATTGATTTAATCTAGATAAATGAAGAATATATGAAGTTCAAAATAGTATATGTTAGTCTCATCATAATTAATATCACCATTTTATTCGTTTTTATCGTATGTCTCATCATATTCATACCGACAACATTTTTTTAATACATCAAAGACTTTTGCTAAAAACACAATTTTCATTGGTACAGAAATGTAGGCATACTCTAATATGCATATATGTTTACTTACTTGCAGGTTTATTTTAATTGTACATGGCCTACCTCAATTCATAGTCGTCGGCGAGAAGAAACTACGCTTAAGTCAATTATAAATTTTGAGAGTAAGTCAGATCGATAAAAAATGTGTTGGTTTCCTTTTTATTAGTCGAACAATATGTGATTAGGTATTCACATGATTCAATGTTAATAAGTAGTTGGTCCCCCAATGTTGATGAAATTGCATCAGGGAAACCTTAAAGAAGTTAAACCAACATATAATACTGCCAAACATGTTTATTCGATAAGATATATTGCGAAATAGTATTTTTAAACCGTAAAAGTCCCAATTTCTCGTATGTCAGTGTAAATATCATATTGATCGGAGTTCTCTTTTAATATGTTTTTCCGTTCCTACGAAAACAATGAAAATGAAAACCCGGATTAATTCGAAAGACAGTTATCCGAAATTGCGAAATCGTTTACTGAAATTATACAATACTACTACTACTAACCACGTGGAAATATATCTTAAACCACGCTGTTTCTTACATGTGTGCCCCGATCTTTGAGTTCAGAGGATAAACAACTTATTTAATGCAAGAATACTTAACGTGTATTTCCTGTTTTGTGTTAATTTATATATTTAATTATGTTATGAGTGTCTTTCGTTGAGTTTTTGTTGCAGCATAAACAAAGCAGTAGTTCAATAATTGATTACTTGACATGTCTCCTAAGTTTTCTCGTGGTATTGAAATTGCGTTTCCATATTCGAGTTGCTGTGTTTGCTATTTTCAAGTTATTTTAACCAGGTCAATTGTCAGTGTAATTTGAAATTAACCGCAAATGACACTATTAGAGAACGTCTGGTTGTAAATAACAGAGAAATTCTGGTTGCTTATTGACGAAAAGCCGGAAAATAATTTGTTATAACTACGGTGTTCAACCTTAGAGTAATGACTCACCAATCACTAGCGGAATATTGCCCCACAGCCCCCATGATTCTTCCAAGTTTACTTTCTACGTTAAATTCGGTAAAAAGTAACGAAAAACGCTTAAAGTGACCATATGTCCAATATCGCCTGAACATTTACGAAAACAGATTTTTTGTTATTAAAAATAATCAGTTGCATATTGATCAACTTGTAAATGTTTAAAATATGGCATTTGTAAAGCGTGGAAGAAATTCTATGATTGTAGAGTATGTTGTCTCGTGAAGAATTGAAGGAGTTATGTACTGTATAAAGTGTGTTGTAATGTGAAGCGTTCAAGTAGTTCTATACTGTATAGAGTATGTTTTCTTGTGAAGCGTCAAAGTAGCTCTATACTGTATAGATTATGATTTCTTATGAAGCGATTAAGGAGATATGTACTGTATAATACTATGTATGGTTTGTTGTCTTATGAAGCAATGAGACATAGAAGTAATTATATATTGTATGTTTTGTTTTTGTTTTGTAAAACGTTCAAATAGTTCTGTACTGTATATGATATGTTGTCTTATGAAGCATCGAAGTAGCTCTGTACTGTATATTATTTTATTTTTTGTGAAGCGATGGAGCTTATAGATAATGATTTCGTGTAAAGCAATGAAAGAGTAATATGCTGTATAGAGTATGTTTTCTTGTGAAGCGTTAAAGATTATAGATAATGTTGTCTTTTGAGGCGATGAAGGTGTTCTATATAGTATAGGGTATGTTTTCATGTGAAGCGTTGAAGTAGTGCTATACCGTTTAGAGTAAGTTATTTTGTGAAGCGTTCAAGTAGTTCTATACTGTATAGAGTATGTTGTTTTGAGAGGCGTAAAACTAGTTCTGAACTATATATATGTATGTTGCCTTATGAAGCATTGGATAATTTCTATACATGTATATAAACGTAGTAGTCTTTGTGGGTAGCATTAAAGTAGTCTTTATTCTGTTTATAGCATGTTGTTAAAGAAAACGAATA
The DNA here is from genome assembly GCF_026914265.1 of Mya arenaria. Lineage (NCBI taxonomy): Eukaryota > Metazoa > Mollusca > Bivalvia > Myida > Myidae > Mya > Mya arenaria. Next base: position 22,866,186 of record NC_069130.1, read on the forward strand.
GCTTTTGTTTGAATGAGTAAAACATATCTAAACGTTTGAATCTCGCTATTCGGTTATATGGTAAAATGATTTGAGTCACAATTATAATGAGTCCATTTCTGAAAATATCAATAAACATTATACTGCATCGACTAATTAAAGCATTCTAAATAATTATTCAAATGCAACGTGTTACAGTAAAAAATATGCTCAAAATTTTCTCCGTCCTCCGTTTTTCAAATTGAAAAAAACACTTGATAGTTTAGATGTAGCGCTGCTGTAAAATTTACAGGAAAAAGGAAACAAGCGATTTTACATCTGAAATGATGTATGAGGCTGTGTTTCATTTACAGAGTTTACGACTAAAAATGGCTAATTTGCCGTTTACTATGCACATCAATCTTATAATATTGATCGAAATCATCCGTATAAAATTATTACGAACTTGGATAGCTGGCACTTACTGTTTGTTCTGGGTTGTGTATTTCATTAAACAAGAAACTTAAAGATATAAGTATGTAACCATTTAAATACGATACCTTCTAATTTCTTATGTAAACAAAGTAATTCTAACTTACGTTATACAATTTATTTTTTTAATATTGATAATGTATATAGGAATTGTATTACTTATACACTTCTGATGATTTGAGCATGTATTTATATATATTTATCAACTTAGCATGAAAATGAACCTATTCGGATACATAATATGTACTACAATACTGATAGCAGCCGGAGCTTTGCCTTAGGTCAGAGCTGTTAGGGGTAAGCTTATTTCATTACAATCTTAAAAGATAACTTAAACGAATCCATTGGCTTCACGTCGTTCTAAATATTTATTCGGGAAATTCAGTGCTTAGCTTTAGTACCGAATGAACCAACAATATGCTTGTAATAAAAAACAGACATACTTACCCACAAAAATGCCATGTACTCATGCGCAGGCCAAACAATGAACTTACGTATTGGTGTCTCTCAATAACTATCATTTTTGATATTTAAAATGTAGCCCTTGCCTTTTCGTATCACCAGGCATTTCGTTTCATTGCTTACAACCATTGAAGATCGGGCCGTGTCTCGGAAAATTCCAAAGATTCTTTTTCAACACGTCAAGTCGGAACTGCGCATGCGGCTTGCCTTAAGATGGCGGACCCTTGTTTTTGCTCCTCACCAAGCTGGTACCACGAAGATGGCACGTGCAAACAATTTGTTTGGCGCGGTTGTGATGGAAACGCGAATAGATTATATTCAGGATTGCATTGTGCGAAACTCTGCTTGTGATAGTGTAGCTGTTTAAATTGAATTGCATTTGTTTAACCATGATTACAAATAAAATGTATGATCAGTTTACAATATTTGTTTCTAAGAGTATATTAAAGTTTACCATCGCACATTGGCTACATTATGACATGACCCCACCGTGACACTATCACGTCTTAAAGTTTGTTTATAAACCATATAGAAAAACATCGACAACCGTGCAAGGGAGGTACTGGTACCACATTTTAAAACATTTTGGTATGATGCGGCTGCTGTATGAAACCGCGATATTCCGCATCCGAAGTTGGGCTATCATAGTGGTATGACCAGTTGTCTTGTCTACAACTGTTCATACCATTTGAAGTTTCAAGAAAGCATAACTATACATTGTCATTAAAAGCATCGAATTATTGTTCAAGTATAAGTCAGATAAGATGCAACAAAACTCTGCATAGCAAACTTCCATAAAAGGGTCTTAACCAATTCGATATAATTTTATGATTCTCACACACCCACGTCCGTTCTGATACGTAATAGTGGATGCTAGTCCTTGTAGTTTGTGACTTCAAAAAATTCAAAGGTAGCAACATAACCGCAGCCTTTTTTAATTTGCATTTTATGTTGTAATAAAACTTGTAGATTTTCTGGTACTCCCCGCGGCCACGAGACAGCTGCGTTGATAAATCATAGCATTAACATATGTATCAACTGACGCGTGTTTGCCTGACTCTATCCCTTATTATCAAACACATCGTGACACATCGTGATACTTTAATGTATTTTGTGAGTCATTAATAAAATTTAAATTGCATTGCTACTGACATATTCATTATGTGTGGGGCATACCATGCAAACAAATACTAAAAAAAGTTATACATTTCATGATCTCGATGACATTCTCTATGTGAATATTTTGGCTTTTTCATTGCTTTCAGCATATTTTCCCTACGCTTAATGTGCTCTATAATTGTGATGCCCGATTAAACATTTTCCAAAAAGGCAGTTTTAAATTAAATGAAGAAGACACAAACAAGCAAGTCATGACAAAACATATCTAATATGCAACAGAAGGATGATGACACGGTAAAGTTCGCCAAACAATTTTTCATTTAGTATGTTAAAAAGAATGTCGTTTACGTTAATGAGTTGGAGGTTCTATCCTATTCACTTGAGTTGATGAAAGAACAAACGTCGGTATCTAAATGGAAAAACCGGCTGAATATCAGGCATTATCGGTAATGTTAAAACTGCAGTGTTTGTCTCATTGAAACTGCGCCTCGTTGCACTGCTGCAAGTAATATTTATTATTTTTATCATGAGAACCATTCAGACACAGACATTTATCTCTTAGATTTTGGAAGAGAAAAAACCCCAATGACAACACTGTGTGCAGAGCACTGCTAGGTCGCATTTATATCTTGTTCATATTGGCTCTTAGAGGATAAATTTTAAATGACATTTTTGTAAAGGTCAAACAGAGATAATAAGTATTGCTCTAAAAATGACTTGCTCACAGATTTTTGTTGTCAACAATTTCTTTAAGCTCTGAAGAAATTGTTTTTTATTACTGACTTTTATATACAAATACCACAAAGCACCTGTTTGAAAATCATTTGAATAAAATGTTGTATATATCCTTGCCTAAGGTTATACAGTTGTAAACGGATTTACGAATACTTTTGCTAAAATACAGCCTTTTCGTTCAAATGTGAAATATTAAAACTTAAGAGCTAATTGGACTGTATCTATGAATAAGCAAGAAAGAAATTATCCACATGTCACAAACAATATATTTTTTCTATGTCTGACCTAATAAAACGTAACCTTGCCTCTTCAACCGACCAAACCATTTTCTCTACAAAACGAAACCAAAATGATTGTTGATGCCCAATTGCAAAATATGGCTAACGCATGGCGGTGAAAAGGGAACACGCTAATGGTGTAATTGGTGTAATGATCTCTTTCTCCCTCAAATTATGTATTGGTTAGGTTGCCATAAACATATCCTAATAACTGCGCTTCAGTTGCAAGGTCCTATCCCCGATCAAACACTCTTTAATATTACATGCTTTTTATAGGAATTGAAACTCATTTATCTTTGTCAATTCCGATGTAAGGGCAAAATTAATAATGTGGCCTAAACCATGTTCATTATATCAACGTGCAATATATTGTTTACATTATTATAAAATAATTAAATAAAATTTCCAAAGACATTGCAAGAATCTAATTTCAGATGATAAACTCATTATTCATCTCTTTTTATAATGATTAATATCATAAACAAATATCAAAGGAGTTTTATTTCCATTATGCTATGAATCAGTGTAGGTTTTCATTGTTTCCTAAAATAAATCATCCATAATTAACAAAAAGACAATAATGTCATGCGTGTATTAAAGCAACATAATGATGTTCTCTTTCATCCGTAGTAGTTAACTAGCATAATTAGTTTGGCAAAAATGATTTTCTTGTCAGCTTCATTACTATCCGAATGGGTAATTGATTGACATTTTTGTACGTATTGACCTTCAAGAAAACCATCAACAAACAGAGTATTATCCTTCAGCGTCAATTATCCCAGATACTCGTGTTGTACATTATTATTTAACATTACTAATGAAGTAACTTAACGAACTGTTTACCGTCGGCGCTAATGATCAATACACAATACCAAAGTAAAGTCTGTATTCGAGTTGAATTGTAAAATTGACTGCAACTCACATTTTCATTAGGTGAAGCTGGAACTAGTCACACTTCAATGTAGCCAGGGTATATCTGTTGATGCATTGACCATTCACATTATCCTAAGCTGGAACTACAATCATATTTCAATTATACCAGGGTTTATTTGTTGGAAGTGTGTGTTTTTTTTTAATTTGGTTCGTTTTTGTATGTGACATATGTTTGATCAATGCTGTTTAACTAGTATTTATCGTGATGTTAAACAGTTTATTGCGAATATCCAGCACTTATATTGTATAATTATCATCATTATCATTATCATTATTATTATTATTATAAGTAGTAGTAGTAGTAGTAGTAGTAGTAGTAGTAGTAGTAGTAGTAGTAGTAGTAGTAGTAGTAGTAGTAGTAGTAGTAGTAGTATTTGTAGAAGCAGTATTTGTAGTAGTAGTAGTAGTAGTAGTAGTAGTAGTAGTAGTAGTAGTAGTAGTAATAGTAGTAGTAGTAGTAGTAGTAGTAGTAGTAGTATTTGTAGAAGCAGTATTTGTAGTAGTAGTAGTAGTAGTAGTAGTAGTAGTAGTAGTAGTAGTAGTAGTAGTAGTAGTAGTAATAGTAGTAGTAGTAGTAGTAGTAGTAGTAGTAGTAGTAGTAGTAGTAGTAGTAGTAGTAGTAGAAGTAGTAGTAGTAGTAGTAGTAGTAGTAGTAGTAGTAGTAGTAGTAGTAGTAGTAGTAGTAGTAGTAGTATTTGTAGAAGCAGTATTTGTAGTAGTAGTAGTAGTAGTAGTAGTAGTAGTAGTAGTAGTAGTAGTAGTAGTAGAAGTAGTATTATTGCTGCGTGACCTTTTTAATAATATAGCGAGGATGCACATGACATTTGGCCAAGTTTGAAAATACCGTTGTTTTTTTCAATTTCACTGTCGCTTTCAATTGTGGGGATTTGCTATCTAGCTTGTGGATTACCACCTGTTTTTTGTCATGTTAATGGTTGTGCTTATGGATAATACTTCCGTAAATTTGAGCACCAAACATGTTGTAAAATCCACAAGAAACAGAGAGATTTGAATTTGATGTGGATTCAGTGAATTCACTGTTTCTGTGCAAGGTATATTCTGGCGCCATGATTAAAGACAGTCCATCATTATCTACCATTTGTTCCATCGTGGAACTGAGTTTGGTGACACCCACAGTACGCTCTTTTAAAGGGTCCCGATACCCTGGTAAATGAATTGTATTTTGACAGCGCTTATGAATACAGTGTTCACTGATGCGATTATCATATTTGCATAGTTATTTCATAAGTAACTATTGCATGAGATAATAATAATCCTGCGCAGTAAGTTATGATAAAAAAATGTTTACACTTACAATTTGCTTCTTGATTGAATTTTAAGCTAGTATTATGAGTTTTCCTATTCAAATGTACGAGTCAAATGTTCAGCTTTTTCTGTGATATGAAGCAACAATGAGAATCCACAATAACAGTACACATAGTTGCCTGCAACAGTATATGCACAATGGACATGCACAAAGGACATGCACAATAGACATGCACAATAGACATGCACAAAGGACATGCACAATGGACATGCACAATAGACATGCACAATGGACATGCACAATGGACACGCAATTGGTCTGTGATAACCTCACCAACGGACCATTGCAGGCAGCTGGCCATAGCCCGATGATGGCAATGCCACTTAGCCGGTAACGGGACACGAGTTTACTAGCTATAATACGCCAGTGCCAGGCCGGCACAATATGCAACATATCACCTGGCAATAGGGATGTTTATAGCCGAGTACGCTCGTATAGGAAACACATTTAGGGAATACAGTTGAACACTGTTAATCCGAAATCGTAGGGACTCATATATTTCGGAATAGCGATATTTCGGATTAACAATTTTCAGAAAAGGACAGCATTCGCGAATTATAGATAACGTGAATACTTAGTCTTGTAGATTGCAATAAAGTATTTGTATTCGTATTCAATGTCGGTAACACGTTACCAATACGATACATTCGGTTGGAGTGATCTTTCGTATACAAAAATATTTTTGTTGATTTATTGTTTAATAAATGACAAATTATTCGTTATTATACTTAAAACAACATAAACATTTAAAACAAAATGACAGCACATGTATGCATTCGGAGCACAGCACTGTTGTTCGGTAGCTGGTCGAGTGAGCAATGCGGCAATCGAATCTGATGATTTCGAATGATATTTAGGTTGTGTTAACCAGCAATTATATACACACTTCATCACCCAAATGAATTGCTCATTTTCTGACATCGATATGTGTAACATAAGCGTGCTCAATGTCATTCTTTAACAAGCGCTAATTGTGCTCCATTGTCACATCAAGCCGATGCCCGAGTGCATTTGAAGTATGGTGTGAAAAACTATGACATGATCGAGTTCGAAATAAAAATTGATAAATACGTGCGAAATACCAAATCGGGACCGTAACTTTAACTTCGGAATAGCGCTTATTTCGGACTAGCGATTTCGGATTAAAGATTAAAAATTGAGTAAAACAAACAAGGAGTAAAATCGGGACCAAAAAATAATTTCGAAATAGCGACAATTTCGGAAAAACGGTGTTCGGAATAGCGGTGTTCAACTGTATTGTGTTACTAATATAAGCACAATCTGCGCCTTTAAGTTCTATTGTATTATTTACCTTTCTTTATTCAGAATATTCACGTGTTACAAGCATTGTTCAAACATAATTTCGATATTTTAATGGAACAATAACATAAGAATTTGCTTGTTAATACATCATTTTTTTAGAGCAATAACCTCAAGAAAACAAACACAATTACATAAAAAGGATATCAATGCCGATACAACTACAAATGATAAGCTTACAGTTGTTTTGATATTAGCCAGACCAGTTTGTTCTTTCCCCAGAATGTGACATATTGCATGTTAGGGAGAAAATTAGTCCGCCTTTTACGTCAAACGTCAAAAAAGGCGCCTATTGTAGGTATTGTCTTGCGATAACCAATCTTATAAGTCTCAAAATGGGCTAGAAAATATGTTATTATAAGATTAAAGAGTTACAAATCGCATGCTAGACAGTCTGTAGTGGTTCGTATACGTCTTAATACCAGTAAAAACTTGCCAACTTGTTTTGGTATATAGCAATAAATACCAAATAAAATGAGTGTTTTTGAAGAGTAAGCAACTTGTATAGAATTTATGAATAAAATACCAAAATTTAAAACCATGTTGTATCATTGTTTGGTAATGACTGATTTCATAGTGCTTTTGAAAGTGTACAATAATATCTTTAATATGATTATTCTCTTTTTAAAGCAAGTTTATGAGAAAATGGCCAGTCAGGTGAAACTACAAGGCCTAAATTGCATTGCAGTTGTCAATTCAATAACATTTTCTGCTGTTATTCAGAGAATTTTAAACTTTAATCTTTTCAAATCTTTATATTTTAGCGGTGTATTTTTGATGTCTTCTATAATAGCTTAGAAGCGATTTACATATTTACCTATGTCTAATTTTAGCGTAAGAAGTCTATCGTTAGATCGAGGATATGCGGCCAATTTTATTCGACGTCGTCAGTTTTGACTTATCTTTCGAAAACAGTTCGTAAAACGGGCTTAAATTCTGTATTGAAGATTTGTGCAATACAATTTGATTGTTTTAAATAATAAAACTGTATAAGGGGACTGAATGCTTCTATCAAAGCCTGCATGTACATTTAATAAAATGCACTGGTGACTTTTTAATCATTGTCGATATACCTAGCGCTCGATATATTAACTGTAGAAGGAGTTGTGTATTATACTGTTTTATACTGAAATATTTCCAGTATTAATTTATTTTCTTATGATGCTCTATCAAAGCATATAAACAATTGATTGCTTTCTATGTTCTCATCATGCACAATAATATAAACTATGAACTACTCTAAACGTCAAATGTAAATAATCCCAGCAATTATTGGACATTAGATCTGCAATTCTGCAAACCTCACTCGAGCCTTTGTAGTTTCATTTGTTGTCTATACACATCTCCTTATCTTTTTATTATAACCACCCAATTTAATAGCATGGTGATCTCAACCACATCTAGCACTCGCATTGGTCGACTTCACGCACACGCAAACCACACTCGGTACATTTGCCTTCGCTTTTAAACAAGCAGCGTAATGTATAGATCGCTTATCATTAAAGTGACACTCTTATTCAACATCAATACATACACATGTATAACATATATAAATTTCGAGTGATTCACCCTCAAATATTTACTAAATAATGCACTTATGGAAAATACTAATTAACATTAACAATTTTATAACCATGTATTTAATAGCTGAAAACGCAAAAATATTAAATGATTGGTGGATTGGTAAATGCTAAAAGATTTACTGCGATCTACTATGGTCTCATAAGGTAGCAATACCGTGTTTTCTGCACATTTCTTTCAAATAAAACTCTGTATCCACTTTAAGATCTATTGTTTTCGACATGTTTCCATTCTTTTTTGGTATATTTAAACAATTATATTAAATGTGTTAAATCTTATTCTTGAGTTTATGTTAAGCAGGGAAACGAACAATTATTATTATTAGTATTTGAATATTTTACAAATCCCATTTTTCTAAAATTATACTTTTCAAGTACAATCCAGTTTGATACAAAGATGCAAGTTTTTAATTTCCAATGTAAAAAACATAAATCATTTTTGTTCCAATGATATTTTTTGTTAATTTGAACTTTGATAATTGTGATTAACGACATGTATAAATATGAACTATTCATTTCAAAAGTAAATGATGATCTATTTCTTTCATTCAATTCATCTTTGATGTATTTGATACCGTATGAATATAGTATCTAATCGTCAAATTGAAAGAGTATGCTTTCCTCGTCATTAACATTACTTATATAATAGCAATTTATAACATATGTGTTGTGACGGTGATTTGTTTCCCTAGTATACCAGCCGATTGTAAGGTAGTGAAGGAAGATTCAACAATCACGTGATACTAAATATATATTGATATCTAAGTTTGAGTAACTGGTATAAAAGTGAGTAATAGAAAGATATAATTTGTCCTAAGTTTATTATGTTTAAAACAGCTGTTAATGATGATATGATTCGGTCATGCACTATTTTGTCAAATGTGTTTCTTCGAATGAAATATGTGTCGAGCTCATGTGCCCTTGCATATACATGTATATGATCAGGATGTTTTTAAATGGCTATCTCAAGAATAGTTACCACTGACGCGCGTTTTAACATGTATAAGCATCATTCAGTGTTTAAACATATAAATTCAACAAGAAGGAATTTTACTTTTTTTTCAAATTGCAGTCCTATAGTGAATACATGCAAGACTTAATCTCAAATTATTGTATTTTTTAATTCAATTCATCTACAACGCAGTAACCTCGTCAAACTGTTTTACTATACAGATAATAAAACAAATAATAACACTCCATATTATTAATTGTATTTACGTCAAGCGGCATTCAACAACATCCTTTAAATCACGTCTAAATGCTTTGTTCATAAAGGCATAAATAATCGGATGGGCAACGTTATAGAAGAAATACATATAAAATATCAATATATTATACGGTATGACTTGATGGGCCATTAGCCAGGCTGGTAGAAATACAATAATAAACAATGCAGTAACAACAAACAACATCCCGGCTGTCCGTATATTAGCAACAAGACCTTTCTCTCTGATTGTCATTTGACGGTTAATTTCCGTTTTTTCGGACTTTGGTCGTTCTTCCAGCTCACTATATGGCTCTAGTTCGGTTTTGACGCAGCCATTAAGTGAGGCACGCGTGTTCAGGTAGGTTGCGGCATGGTCCTTACACGATGAATACCCGCTGCTTTGGTAGTGCATGCGTCGTCGACGTGCTCGACGTAGCGAGACAAATCTGTATACCATTATGTACAGTATAACCACAACCACTATGACAATAATGAAAAAAACTCGAGTATATTTTCTGGTATGTTTCAGTGAAGGAATGATTGAATATCAGCCCATTTGGCTTGCAAATGCCGTCGTACATCAAAACAGATTTCGTTCGGTTGCCCCGAGCTGATGTTTCGGTTATATTAAGTGAATATACACTTTCAGAGTAATTCCATTTGCTTTTTGGCACGAACACAATTCCATCATTATTTTCCTGCTGTGGCACTTTCAGCCAATGTTTTTGTGCATAAAGCGATGTTCCATTCGTATACAGTTTTGACATTCTATAATACACCCCGAAGTTGAGCTGTTATAATTCCAAGCATAATAGCAAAGCTTGCCAAGATCATGATGATACGTTTTGCCCTCCGAGTAGTGTGAATGGATGACAGATACAGAAATACCTGTCTACAGCTATAGCCATCATAATGAAAGCAGGAAATGGTACATTGGAAGTTATAAGAAACATATAACACTTGCACAAAAGTCATACTTTATAAAGTAGTCCATATATTCTAAGACAATGGTATACGGGATAATTAGAACACAAGTTAAAAAGTCCGTACACGCTAGTGTAATGATAAAAACTGTAGACGCCACTTTGTTTATTTTTCGGACGTACACATATAAGACGAGGAAATTACCGACGGTTCCGAGAACACAAAAGAATGACAATATTCCAACGACGGCCATTAATAGTTCATGACTTTGCTCATTCGGTAGTGGAATAAGGTCAACCTTAGTCGTGGTGTTCACTGGGGTGTCGGAAGCCATCATAATGTCGTAGTCTGAAAAGGAAACAATAACAAAGCATTTTAAAACAACGGGCATATTAGTATATGATTTTATTTCAAGCCTGGTTAAGTCCCGTCTTACTTATTACATGATTTAAACATAAAATAATATGATAATAAGTACCAAAATAAGTGTTCTGATTCCAAAATACACATTGGCCTATTGCTAATATACATATATACTTCCAAACTACTAAGCAAACAAATCGCCTTATATCAAATTCAAAGGCTTTTGTAAAGCACACTATTGTTTGTTCTTTTACAACACACTCTTAATCAGTTAAAACAAATATTCTATATTTGGCGACTGAATACAAATATATATTTGTGTATATGCCCAAGCTATCCGTTGTCAAATTTAAAAAAAACATTGATAAACAAAGCAAAATCAGAGGCTTAAAGGTCAATCGAAGAAATTAACTTAGCGAACTACTTGGGACGTCAAATGGTTTATTTTAGCTGAAGGTATGTATCTGGAGTTTCTATTTAGTATAATTTCAAACAAAACCGTTCATTATCCAACGATATAATTGCTGTATATATATATATATATATATATATATATATATATATATATATATATATATATATATATATATATATATATATATATATATATATATATATGTTAAATATCAGAGGCAACACAATGACAAATCTCAGTGGTTTTCTCATGATGAAAATCATGTTTTATTTATTCATTCAGAGAGCTGGAAATGTATCACTTTCAGCTTTCTTGTCTCGTATTGCGTTATTATATTTTCATCAACACGATTATTTCAGGAGGGTAGATGAAAAAGCACCACTGATGGCAATCCTGTTGACATTTATGGAAGAAAAGAAAAATGATTTTATAATATAATATTCATTATTTTAATAACTAAAACAAAATGACAATGTGGCAAATGCATGCTATTCATAAACAAATAAATGTTTGAATATGCCCAGTAATTTTCACCGTAGTAAAGGTCTTGATTTTAAATGCACGTTTGTTAGACAAGGATATTTGATATAGTTCAATGCAATCCCAGTTTATAGCCGAATAAATTAGTGTGATGACATTGTCATGACTTAAAGATACGCGCAAGTGACACCGAAAGAGAAAACGTGAACACTGCTATTGCGTAATATCTTACAGAAGTTCACCTAGACATTCCATATAGATGGCACATTTTAGTGGCATTTGAAGTTCAGTGATTTAAACTCTGTTTGCTATTAAAACATTGTCTACTTTCACTTCGATATAAACAATTAAATAAGAGGAACATTTGTCACTTTTGCGCTTCTAGAAGCTGTCAGACTACCGTTAGTTGAAGTCGTGGCAACTTGGCCATTGATGTAAGGTAGATATAAAGAAGCCTTTTTAAGGTTTGAGTGAGGATAAGAGTGAGGTTTGTGCACATAAACTGGTTTAAACCCCCAGTAAATTTACATTTTACTGACCGTTCCAAGGCGGTACCTAGCAATCCTTGATAAACATACTTAGTTTTGTTTATATAGTATGTATGCACTGTGCTGCTTGTGGAGTTTTGTGCTGTTCTTTCATGTTTCTTGTTTGTGATTTTATGTTCTATGTCTTTGGCGTTTACTAAGTGTCATTAAACCGGGTTTATGTTTAAACTTTTTGCTACTGAGCTTGTTTCTGTAGCTTTTCGCATAAATATTGAAAAAAATAATCCAATTAATTGTACACAGACAAAATTAATTTTAACAAGCTGTTCTGCCGTATTCTGAATGTACCAATAGAAAAGTGTACCGATATCGACACAGGCTTTTGAAGGTCACTTGCAGATTTTGTAAACTGACGATAAACTTTTTATGATGTTTTATACGTTATGTCAAAAGCAGTATCAAATTAAATATGTATATTCCTTCAGAACATTGTATATACTATTAAGCAGTGAAAAAGAACAAGTCTGTCCAAAACGCGATTTCTTACAGGTCAACGTATATTGTTTAAGATTATGTCGTTTGTTTGTACATCGAATGCAACATTGTAATGACCCTTCCATAAGAGATTCATATGTGATCGCATGCGTAAGAAACCGGTTTATATTGACAAGACTGGGTGAGCATTGTATTTCTCGATAATTTACCTCCTCTATTACTTGAGTTTTAGTTGAAAGACGAATATATATGGAGGCGATGATTGGGTATTTTTCTCGAGAAGAAGTCCTATTTCGCTGCTAGAAACTAGTGTAAATAAACGGGTCCTAATCATTGAACTTCTTTTTGAGACGTATACATTAATATAGGTTTATGAAACTTATAACATTCAATGGTAATAACATGTGTTAATACAATCAATTTATAAGTACCCATAAAATTGATCGTTTTCAAAAATTGGATCATAAAAATTTTAAGTTCTAGAGTTTCATTCACCACATGCACGTTCATCGTGCTACTTACAAATATCACTATGAAATTAACACCGAAATCAGTTGCAGATCAGGTCTTATAACATATTTCTCATCAATAAAACAATGAACTCTCGGATGACGGACTTAGTAGCCTCAAACGAGACCAATGCCCTGTTTAAAGGCACAAGGAGCGTACAATTATAAAAGCTTATATAATACATATAGATTGTGTTGTCATGTAGTCTTGTCGAATTGTTTTATTTTGACCTCAAGATTTAAAACACTTCAGCAAGTGTTCGAAGTGGCTATGTGGATACGTTGACATAAGATTTGACGACGAATCTGCTGAAACATGTGAACAGGATTTCCCAACGTTGAAATATACAAAATAATTAACCCAAGGTGGCGATTTAATCATATCGACTCGTCCAGTATATGAGAGAACTTGTCGACATAACTTAGTCAAAATGTCGGATTATACCTCGTCAACTTGACCTTTAACAAGTTGACATAACTCTGACAACATGCCGTTGCATAACTAATCAACTTCTTATAAAAACAAGTCAACAGACCTACATGACCATATCATTAGTTAGCACACTTTACGCATAAAAACATATAAAATGTCAGGAAAAGGGTGATAAAAAAATCCCAACAACTTTAAAATATTACAAGCACAACATGAATATTTACATAATAATATAATTGCACAAGAAACTCAAACCTGAAACCTAACTTATATATTTGTACTAACATTACATACATTATCTTGGAGTGGAATGATAAACAACAACGTAGTTGGCAAAAGCTTTCATTAATCAGCTTGCGAAATACTACAGAAATGTAACTGTCAACCTATATTATGGTTAACAAGCAAGTAACATGCATATAGTGAGTATTATTCATGGTATGTATAAACTGTTTCCGAGTGACCGATATTTCTTACTGAAGTATTAATTCCTAAACGACTGTTCAATGATAGTTGTCACTATGCTACTGGTTTCATCGAATACTAGATCCTCCGATAATTCTTGTAAACAAATAGCACAGTAACCCAAAAATGTTCCGTTCAGTATATATTACATGTTCGTGTATGCATGTCGGTGAAATATTTTTGTTTTCAATACCATTGTTTTCACTGCTATTTCCACAGCCCCTATTTTCTTTTGTTCTCGTTTTGCGTAACATTTCGTTCACAGAGCCGGGTTTAATTGCTTTGAGCACGGAATAAATTGTTTGGATATTTTCGGTATAAAAATCGAAAGTTATTTAATTTAAAATCAGTTGTCATCACGATAAATAAATTGATCAGGCATTGCTGCACCAATCGCGAATGTATTGCGTGCTGTTATCACTCGGTGGATCAAATGATATACAGAAATAGATAAAAAAAAAAACTTAGAATATTGACTTGATATGTAACACGATACGGCTGAGACGATTTTGTTGGCTCAAATAATATGTTTAAGGTCGTACTGTCATACTTAAACGTAAAAACACGTCGGCTTTTATCTGATTTAAGTACATCTAAGTGACTATATTATCAATCTTAAAGTGGATTTTGCCATTTGCCGTCATTAAAATGTCTGTATAACAGCTGTGTTAAAATCGAGGGCGATGCCGTTTACACTATATTGAGTTCACACCCGTCGAAGTTTTAATCTTGCAAGAAATGAGGTGATAATTGCAAAAACGTTTCCGTGATCTATCGATATTGCATTTACAAAAATGCGTCACGCCAAAATTTAAATGTAAATAATATCGCTGTTTTATATTTATCTCGTGATCCCCACACAATCACATCTCGAAGTTAACGTAGTGTCATGTTAGCCATGTGGGTATTGAGGTTTTATAAGGACAACGAAACTGGCCAAAGCTTGAAAAAAAATTATTAAATGTATTATAAGGTTTAAGTCATTTAACTTTAATAACAACAAAAAAACTCATGATTTATGTACAGATAAAATACATTTCACTTTGCAAATGCTTACAAAACTAATAACCGATTTACTCGTTAAAAGCGCCGAAAATCATTTATATTTAATTATGTTTTATCTAAACAGTACACAAATCATACGCATATTGTTTCGATAATTTAAAGTCAAGTAAAAATAAAAAAGAAGACATTGAAATATAAAAGTAAAACATTTGCTTTAATAACAATGTGCGCCATTAAAGCAGATATTCGGTTAGACTATTAAACTGCTTTAAACTAGTAAATTATGAAATAAACAAACATTTTGGCTTGCTAAAATTCACAGAAACATGATTAAAATGTGTTATTCTTCTCTAGCTGGATAAAATTGTGAATTACTTTGCAAAGGTCTTTGTTAATGTTTGAGATGTTGAGAGAACATAAAAGGTCACAATCCCAAAAGCCTGGGTATAATTAATTATATGCCACATATGATGACGTATGTCAAAAGCGGTCGTATTCTCAGATATCCAAATTAGCATAATTTTCTCCATATGCAAGAATTATCATAGAAATCTCCTGAGACAACATGAGCTTTTTGCAAGACAGCATGCGAGAAAGATGGAAGGAGAACACGTAATTCGTTTTTGCTTTTGTAAACGGGTTCAAACATACAACATACCAACTGTCCTATACTAAAAACTCCATTAGCTAATACTATATAAATATAATAAGGCAGCATAACTGACATTGACGTTGTCGGCCCGAGAGCAGATTGTCACCCGAGGCGTAAGCATGTTAATGAAAAAAATTAAATACCGAATGACTGTTAAATACATTCAAATATCCGAGGTTCTAAAACGAGACATCAACAAATCTGCCGATATTACATAAATCACCACACTGTTTTTATTAAAAAAAGTCGTTATATTTTTTGATATTCGATTATTATGTCTCACAATCAATGTTCTTAATTACTTTATGAAAAGGCATCTTTCGTTTAAAATTTTCAAAATTCACAGAAAAAAAATATATTCACCCGAATGTTGCTTACGCATTTAAAGGCTAACGATTGGCAAATGCATATACACATATATTTAGCATTTTTTAGAATGTATTGTAATGTGTTTGCTTCTCCGTGACCGAGTTTTAAACTGTTTTTTTTTTTAATATTTTCCTATATTTTATCAGACATATCAAGAAATGTAAAGACTTTGAGAAAGTTATATACATACATATATTTGTTTTCAAAAACAAACAAGTCAACTAGTGTAATATTCCTCTTGATATTAGAAGCAACACCAAATAGTTTAATAGCACGGAGGTTAGTGCACTCGCTTCTCACTAAGGCGACCCGGGTTCGATTCCCAGCCTAGGCGTCTGTCAGTTGGGTTAGTGGTCAGTAATCCAGACAAGTGGGTTTTCTCCGAATACGCCGGTTTACCCCACAGCACAAGACAACACTCTTGCACAACATCGTGCCAACATAGGGAACTTAGTATAAGTTATCATAACATTTCACACTCGTTGTAAAGTATACAGTATACATGAAGTTATAATTAAGTATTAATGCATTTAAATTAGATTGTACAAATATTTTTCAGATGTTTTCATAAATTTGTGTTATTTGTAAGACTATTTGTAATAGCTGTGTTATTAAAGATATGTATTTTTCAGATTTGTCATTATTTCACGACTATTTGTAATGGCAGCTGTGTTGTACACACGTTTTCTTTCCGTTTGTAGTATTTTGCACAGAATTTGTATCCGCCGTGTTAAAAAATATGTTTTGATAAACACTTGTCATGAACAAATATTTCTAAAAGCCGTGTTATAGAATACATCAACATTGTCATAGTTGCTAATATGCAAGTTTTCGACGGTCGTATAGAGACATTGTAAAAATGGGTAGTATTTTAGGGAAGCCAATTAAAAAAAAAAAATTCATATATATATATGTGTGTGTGTGTGTGTGTATTATTTGTTATCACACTGTATAACATTATATGATAACATTGTATCATTAATACTAATTAGTGAGGTGTGTATATGGATAAAGATAATAAATATGTTGAATTTGGAACTTGTTCTCATTTTGTCAAATGACGTTTGATATGAATACAATCCATCTACTCTGATTTAAATGTAACTACTTGACAAAACAGCTCGAGGCAAGTAACCTCCTCCAAATTAAAACATCGAAACTACAGAAACAAGCTCTGGTGACTAAATATTATCGAAGGTACTTTAAAAGGGCACGTCGATTAATGAACGGCAATGAATAAGAACACTACACTCTGAAAATTGACGGGGATTTAATCATTATATTTGAAGAATGAAGGCATTTTAAAATATTATATGCGTGTCTCATTTGTTATCAATATTACCATTATATTTACGTGTATTTTATCATAAAATTTGGTAGTGATGGAATACTTATATGCATATTTGTTTACTTACTTGCAAGTTTATTATAAATGTACATGGCCTACCAAAGTCGACGAAAAGACATTACGGTTAAATATTCATTTTGAGAGTCAGATCGAGAAGAACATTTAGTAAGAGTGTGTTGCGGGTTTCCTTTTAATAAGTTGAACAATATGTGATAACAGATTTACATGATTCGATGTTAGGTCCCCTAATGTGGATGAAATTGCATCCGGGAAACCGTAAAGTAGTTAAACCAACATAAAATTCTGCAACAGCGCCGTTAAGAAAGGAAAAACAAGCATTTTACTTGGATGGATATATAAAGAAAAAGTCCTAAATTTTCACTTGGCATCTGCTAATAACGGATTTTGCGGACTTTGCCTTCAAATATTTTTACGGTCCCTACGAATCAAAAAACGGATTTACCCGGTAGAGAGTAAAGCCGAAAGGGCAAAATCATTTATGGGAACTATCTAATTAATAACTACAAACCACGTGCAAATATTTCCCAAACTACGGTGCTTCTTTTATGTTTGACTTTCTTAAACCAATACAGGATCACTTAACGTGTCTTTCCTGCTTTGTGGTAAGTTATGTGTAATGACGTTGAGTGTGTCTTTCGTTGATTATTTGTTGCAGCAGAAACAATATTTGATTACTTGACATGTCTCTAAAGTTTTCTCGTGCTATTGCAATTGCGTTACCATATTATAGTTGCTGTGTTTGCTATTTTCAAGAGTTTTAACCAGAAAATTTGTCAGTGTAAATTGAAATTAACTGCCGAATGACAATGTTAGAGAAACGTCTGGTTGCTTATTTACGGACAGCCGAAAAAAATGTTTGCTGTAACTGCGGTATTGAACCTTTTGAGTAATGATTCATCAATCACTAGCGGAAAATTGGGTGGGGGCGGGCTTTAATCTTCAAAGTTTACTTTCTACGTCAATATCGGTAAACAAAGTAATGAAAAAAAGTGACCATATGTACTAAAGCACTTGAACTAGTATGAAAACAGTTATGTTGTTAACGATAATCAGTTGCATTATGATCAAAGTGTAAATGTATATAATATGGTATTTGTTAAGCGTAAAAGAAGTTCTGTAAAGAGTATGTTGTTTTGTTCTATATGTATGTATTTTGTCTTATGAAGCATTGTTTTTATAAATGTATTAACTTATGGTAGGCTTTGTTGGTAGCGTAAAAATAGTTTTATTCTGCTTATAGTATGTTATTTTATTGACAAAATAGTTGTTGTTAACAAGCTCTTTAAAGGAGTAAATCATACGTAAAAGTTTGAATCTCTCTATTCGGTTTTATTACCAAATGATCTGAGACTGAGATGCGTTTGTGATATATAGAGCTAATAACACTGCACGAGCGTAATATATTTCTGTTTAAAAGATAAAAAAATAGCATATAAATATGCACGACAATGAGTCCATTTCTGATAATATAAATTAACATTATACTGCACAAACACTTATTCAAGCATTCTGACAAATTATTCAAATGCCACATGTTACAATAAAAACTATGCTAAAACTGTTTTCCGTCCTTCAAATTTTAGAAAATGTATAGTTTTGTTGTAGCGCTGCTGTAGAATTTACAGCAAAAAGTGAAACATACGACTTGACATTTGAAATGATATATGACGCCGTGTTTCATTTACCTAATTTATGATTAAAAATGGGCTAATATTGCTGGAAAACACAAATGCCATGATCCATCTGTTACAATGCACATCAATCTCATACTTTTATTCGAAATCATCCGTATAAAATTATTTCGAACTTGGATAACTGGCACTTGGTGTTAGGGTTTGTGCATTTCATTAAACAAGAAACTTAAAGGTATATTATTTAACCATTTTAATACGATACCTTTTTAATTCCTATCTAAACAAAGTAATTCTAACTTAGGAAACTCATTTTATTTTGTTTATATGAATAATGCATGTAGAAATTGTATTACCCATAAATTTCTGATGATGTGAGCATGAATTTATATATTTATCAACTTAGCATGAAGATGAACGTATTCGGATGCATACTATGGAATGCTATACTGATAACAGCCGGAACATTGCCTTTGGTCAGAGCTGTTGGGGGTAAGTTTATTTCATTACAATCTTACTTTGAATTTTGAAAAAAAAAACTTAAACGAATCCATTGGCTTCACGTCGTTCAAGTTTTCTCAATATTTATTCAGGAAATTCAAAGCTTAGTTTTAGTATTGAATGAAACAACAATATGCTTGTTATATAAAACAGACATACTTACCCACAAATATATCATGTACTCATGCGCTGGCCAAACAATGAACGTACATATTGGTGTCTCTCAATAACTATCATATTTAGATACTTAAAATGTAGCCCTTGTAAACTTTTGCTTTTTCGTATCACCAGGCATTTCGTTTCATTGCTTACAACCATTGAAGATCGGGCCGTGTCTCGGAAAATTCCAAAGATTCTTTTTCAACACGTCAAGTCTGCAATGTGAGGTGTTCGCATGGGGTGGATGTTTTGGTGGCCAGAATAATTTCGAAACCTATGACAGCTGCCTCCGCGAGTGCGCATGCGGCTTGCCTAAAGATGGCGGTCCCTGTTTTGGCTCCTCACCAAGTTGGTTCCACGAAGATGGCACTTGCAAACAATTTGTTTGGCGAGGTTGTGGTGGAAACGCGAACAGATTTGATTCAAGATTGCATTGTGCGAAACTATGCTTGTAATAGTGAAGCTATTTAAATTGAAATGTATTTGTTTAACCATGATAACAAGTAAAATGTATGATCAGTTTCCAGTATTTGTTTCTTAGAGTATATTAAAGTTTACCATCGCACATTGGCTACATTATGACTTGACCCCACTGTGACACTATCACATATTAAAGTTTGTTTAAATACCATCTAGAAAAAACAAAGTGATATACAATGATGTCTGGGTGCGGTACCCTAGCGCTTTTCGAACTGACCTCTTGGTGTACGACACCTATTCACAATGCCCATAGGTTTAAAGCAGTACTGAGTACATTTTTTTCCGACAACAGCTCTTTTTATTACTCTTTTAAAACCATGCAAGGGAGCTACTGGTACCACATTTTAAAACATTAAGGTATGATGCGGCTGCTGTATGAAACCGCGTTATTCCGCATCCGAAGCCAGCGCCTTTCTCCTCGGCTATCACAGTGGTACGATCAGGGGTCTTGTCTACAACTATTGATATCATTTGAAGTTTCAAGAAAACATATACATCGCCATAAAAGCGTCGAGCTATTCTGAAAGCTGAATGCTAATACTAGTAGTTTGTGACTTCAAAAAAATCAGTACTACAAGCGCAGCCTTTTTAAATTCGCATCTTATGTTGTAATAAAACTTGTATGTTTTCTGGTACTCCCCGCGGCCACGAGACAGCTGCGTTGATAAATCATAGCATTAAAATATGTATCAACTGACGCGTGTTTGCCTGACTCAATCCCTAGAGATTATTTATCACATCGTGATACTTTAATATATTTTATGAGTTTTCCAATGTTGTCATTTATAAAATTTAAATTGCATTGCTACTGACATATTCAATATGTGTGAGGCCTACCATGTAAACAAATACTTAAAAAGTTATACATTTTATGATTCGATGACATTCTCTATTGGAATATGTTGGCTTTTTCATTGCTTTCAGCATATTTTCCCCACGCTTAATGTGCTCTATAACAGTTATGCCCGATAAAACATTTTCAACACAGGCAGTTTTAAATTAAAATGTGTAGGCACAAACAAGCATTTGAAATGAGAAACTTCAAAACTGTTGATACTATTCTTGCATAAGTAACAGAAACAAGAAGGTCAATGCAACAATCGCAAATTTCCTCGAAAGGTATGAGTGCCCCGCAGACTCCGTTATAGCATAACATTTTAAAATGCAGGGCAGGAACAAACTGCAGTCACCAAGAATTTCAGTCACGAAGACCCCGTTGTGACAAGAGCAACAAGATTAATACAACAGTCGCGGGATAAGTGTTCGGTATAATCCAGCGTAACACAACAATAAAAAAATCTGGGCAAGAACAACCTGCAATCTCAAAGGTGGGGCTATGGAGGCAACCCTGTTCCAAATAGAACACATCATCATTATCATCATCAGCAGCAGCAGCAGCAGCAGCAGCAGCAACATCAACAACAACAACAACATCATCATCATCATCATCATCATCGTCATCATTATCATCATCATATTCATCATCATCATCTTACTGTGATGGGATTGTACGAATTAAAATGTGAAAGTATTTTCTCGTCTTGCAAACTCAAAAAAGTTAACATATCGTTTCTAAGCAACACTTAAACACATAGACCAGTGAGCATGTAAGCACATGTCTTCCTTTAAATAAAATGTTTTAGTATTTAATTGTATATTGACATGCTCCTCCAACGGAAAATTCTAATGCTAATAAATAACGTGCATTTGCATCCCAAGAAACATGAAATCAATATGCCTTTATGTCATTAGTTGAGGTCATTGTAGCCAAATGTAATATAAAGCAGAACATGATATGCACCCCTTGTCTGAATGCGTGACAAACTGAGAAAGTTTAAAAGCAGAACCAATCTCAATTGTATAATCAGGCAATAAAACTACATGGACTAGACTGGTAGCCAGATCATTTAGTAATACACTGATTCAAATGAAAAGCACGACGTTAAAATCAAACAGAAATTGAACTAGATGACCTGAACGTAGAAAACACCACAGACATACCACAAATAAAAGGATATAGACATACCATACACAAAACATTACAGACATATCACAAATCAGTCGAAATAAATGTATAGGCAAATCTTGGGTCTACAGACTTGAAACGCTCTAAGCCAATCGGAGATCACTGGGGGTTTAAACTAATTGATTAGTACACAGCTTCACACTTGTCCCAGCATTTATCAAGCCTTGCAAAACCCAACTAATAATACTAATTAGAATTGGCACCAACTTAAAATATAAAGCAAAACAAATAATATAATCTACAAAAGTAACTTCAAGCACTCAACAACCAAATGCAGAAATAAACTGCAAACGAATAAAAGTCATGAAAAAACAAATCATATATGTACTAGAAGGATGATGATTTGGTACAGTTCGCCAAACAACAAAATTAAATAAGTATGTTAAAGAAACAAAATGCTTTTAACGTTGATGAGTTTTAGGTTATATCCCATATTTGAGTTAATCAATGAACAAATATTGTTATCTGGATGGAAAACCCGCAGACTCACAGACGTTATCGGAACTGTTAAAACTACAGTGTTTGTCTCATTTAAACCGCTCAAGGACATTGATAAGTGCAGCGCCTCGTTGCACTTGGGCAAGTGATATTATAAGAACCATTCCTACACGTTCATTTATCTCTCAGGTTTAGGGTCAGAAAAACAATAACTAGGCTGTGGACAATGAACTGTTAAGTTGCATATATCTTGATCATATTTGCAAAGGTACTTAGAGGAGAAGAATTGTTACAGGACATACGAGTGGTGTTCGGAAAATTTCGGCACAAATTCTGGCAACTTTTTATTTCATGACATATTCGTATTAATGTTTCAGTATTTGTACCTACGCGTTTCCTGTATTCATTCAAATATTGCAAATATGTATAAAAAAATATTTTTTATTTAGACGATGTAATTTGTTGTTATGGTAACGTCGGATTAGCGGGGCACTGTTACAACAATGTTACATCAACATCGAAACTGAATAAAGAGCTACGCGTTTGTTTTACATTTATGGTCCAAATTAGCTCTGCAAATTAAAGGTAACGTATGTTGAAGTTATTCCGGGAATCTACTGGACATCCACGACGTTATTTCCGGTCTGTAGGGTAAACAAGTAGAGGCATTTAGTGACTTTATGAAGAAAGAAACAATAACAAGGATATTGTGTCAAATATTGCGTCATGATGTGTAAAAGCAAACAAAAGACATTATCCATGATCGAAAATACGTATTGTGCTACGGCAATGTCTAGGTAGTGGATCTATGAGTGGTACAACACTTTTAAGAAAGACCCTTCACGTGACGCAGTATTTGATCCAAGGGCTGGACGTCCCAACTAAGAGTCGAGAAAGGTAGATGAGATTGCGACGTGACTGGGAGCTGACCGGAGATTAACTGTTCGGGATATTGCATTGAAAGTAGGACTTGGAACCGCATCTGTTCATGATATAATCACATAGCTAGGCATGAGAAAGGTTTGTGCTCGCTGGATTCCACGTGTTCTCACAGAAGCAACATCGAGTTACTGACAGTAACACTTTTCTGAAAATATAAAAAAGCCATGGTAAAAGATTCCAAGAATCCATCATCACTGCTGATGAAACGTGGGTTAGTCATCAAGACTCCGAAATTAAACAAGACAGATATAAGTGGAAGACACCGAATCCTCCATCACCAACTAAAGCTTTGTTAAAGACGTCTGCGAAGAAAATGATGTTCATCGTATTTTTCGAAAGGAATGGCATCATCCTAAGCCACGCAGTACCCTCTGGAAATACGATGACCATTAACTACTCAAAGGTATTATTTTTAATATATGCTATATCTAATGTTTTACGTAATATAAGATACTATATGTACAACTAGCTTCACTTATTAGTTAAGCATAATAATACATGCAAAATAACCGCTTTTAGGTGCTGCTGCGTGACTTGATAAGAGCATTTAGGAAAAAGTGGCCAGAGATTGTCGGCAAATTTTATTTTCACCATGGCAACGCACCACCTCATACGTATGTAGTTACTAAGACAATACTAGCTGGATGATATATTAAAACTATTCAACATCCCGCGTACTCTTCGGACCTAGCACCATGTGACTTTTGGCTTTTTCCCACCATCAAGAACGAATTTAGAGGCTCACGTTTCGACGACATCAAAGACCTGCCAGTGGTTGTTTGGGAGTGTATCAGGATAATAACATATTATTATAAGAAAACTTCAACAACTGCTTTATAACTTGGGTTCACAGACACGAGAAGTGTGTGAAGTACTCTGTTGAATACTTTGAGAAAAATTGGCATGTGTATTGTGTCAAATATTACGACATGGATCTTCTGCAATTATTTATACTTTTCATTGCCCCGCTCAAGTGTAAATAGCGTTGCTATGGTGATGATAACTAGCATCTTATTTTTAATTGTGTAATTTTGCTTCTGAAAATCGATAAAAAGTAGATAGAGCTATGTCAGTTTTAAGAATCGTGTACAAATATTAAAAAATAGAATCGTACGGCACTTGTCCAGAATCTTTCCGAACACTACTCGTCTTCGTATAAGGCAAAACATGGATGATTGTGCTTTCAAATGACTCACTCACAGATGTTATGTTGTCAACGAATTACTAAGCTGTGTAGAAATCGCTTTATAATTCTTACTTTTATATACACACTTTTAACACTTTTAATACTACAAAGCACATGTTAGATACTTATTTGAATTAAGCGTAGTATATATCCTTGTCTAAAGTAATACAGTTGTAAACCGAGTTACTTATGCTTTACGTTAAAATACATAATTTTCGGTCAAATTTTGAAATATTTGATAACAACGCTAAGACTTTATAACGATGTCTTAAACAAGACGTTTCTCCACATGCCACTAACAGTCATCTTAATTTTATGTCAGTACATTTAAAACGTGAACGAGCCTCTTTAACCAATTGCAAAATATAACTCATGAAAATTCAATTCAATTAACAACCGCCCTGTAATCATATACATTGGACGATATGTTAGTGCAAATGATTTGTTTGTAAGTCCACTTCATCTTGCCTTAATGATCATATATGGCGTCCTTAATTAGACGATGAATAATAAGAAATGGTGTCGTTTCCTGTATATCAGACTTTAAGAATAATACACATTCCGTTCTCATTTATAAGCGAAAAAAATGGACACGCATCTCGAAGTAGTGGGACCATGCCCAAGCCTAGCAGCATCAATTGGATGTTTCCTGTCACGAAACATTGCACGTTTCTGGTCTAAAATTCAAAGCCATGCATCTGGAAACCGTGGCCAGATGGCGGTCTGAAATGTCGCTAAAATTAGGGAATGAAATATAATTAACTCAGCGGTAATCTTAGTTTTGTTTTCGTGAATTCCTAAAATACATCCTCATTATAATATGTTCATTGACCTTGTGTGTTCAATGGTTTTTGC
Organism: Mya arenaria; assembly: GCF_026914265.1. Classification (NCBI taxonomy): domain Eukaryota; kingdom Metazoa; phylum Mollusca; class Bivalvia; order Myida; family Myidae; genus Mya; species Mya arenaria. The sequence goes on from NC_069130.1 coordinate 22,891,782, forward strand.
CTGTAAAACTCGAATACAGCCAATATGTAATTACTAAATTATTTGGTACAATCACATCTCTAAAGTCCATGTGAAATCGATAACATGCATCTGAGCCAGACAGAATAAAAATCAAACGTTAATAAAGCACAGAAAAATCATTTATTAAAAGAACTATAATCACGCAGAGAGTTAAGAAACATTTTCATGACCATCTATACTATTTGAGCTATAAAGTAATTGAATGAAAACGTTTAAAGTAAGATGTTAGTGTAATCAATTACAAAATCAATGAATCAATGTGGGTCAAGCGCTGAGGTCTTCAACTAAGATATTTAGAAATGTATGCAAGCCCCGAGTGAACACCTATTTATACCTATATGAATAATGTATTTTACCATCAAAGCGAGAAAATTGGACAAGCCAATGCTGTGTCAATTTAAATTGATTGTGGTCACATAGGACGTTTTAATCATATGGAATGTGTACTGACCTTACCCAGAGTGCTACGTGTGGTATATAACGTCTAAGGTAGAACGGTAGTACAACGTGGTTGTCCTGTCCTCGTAGTGCAATTATGTGCAATTAAGGAAAAACATGCGCGCTCAGTGTGCGCATGGCGGTGAAAAGGGAATTAACTAATGGAATTTATATGATTATCAACGCGAAACAAGCGAATTTTGGTGTAATGATCTTTTTTTCCTCAGTTTATGTATTGGTAAGTTTGCAATATACATATCCTAACAACTGAACTTCAGATGCAAAGTTCTATCCCTATGTTTTGTTTTTTTTTTAATTCGAATAGAAACTCATTTTACTTTGTCAATTTAGATGAAAGAGCAATATTTATAATGTGGCATAAACCATGTTCATAATAGCATCATGGAATATATATTTATTTAAATTAATATAAAATAAAGAATATTAAATTTTCAAAGACATTCCAAGAATCTAATTTCAGATGACAAACTCATTATTCATCTTTTTCTATTATAATGAATATCATATACAAACATCAAAGGCGTTATATAACCATTATGATATGAATCATTGCAGGTATTCATTGCTACTTAAAATAAATCGTCCATTTTTAATGAAAAGACATTTATGTCATGCATGTGTTTAAGCAACATAATGATACTCTCTTTCATCCATAGTAGTAAATTAGCATAATTTGTTTGGCGAAAACGATTTTTTGTCAGCTTCATTACTATCCGAATGGATAATTGATTGACATATTTATACGTATTGACCTTCAATAAAAACATCACCAAACAAAGTATCATCCTTCATCGTCAATTACCCCTGATACTCATTTTTTACATCATTATTTAACATTACTAATGGAGTAACTTAACGAACTGAGTAGCGTCTGCGCAAATGTTCAATACGCAATGCAAAATTAAAGGTTGTCCGGTTAGCGCAGTGGTTAGCGCACGCGCTTCTCACTAAGGCGATCAGAGTTCGCCACACCCTCGCGCAATATCGTGCCATCGAGAGTGACTTTGTATGAGCTATCATAGCTTTCTTCACAATCGTTATATAAAGTTTAAACTAAACCAGAGTATATCTGTTGATGCATTTACCATTGACATTGAGAGTATTCTTAGATGGAACTACAACCATATTTCATTTATACCAGGGTATATCTGTTGATAGTGTTTAATTTAAAATTCGATTCGTTTTTGTATGTGACATATGTTTGCTCAATGCTGTTTATCAAACTAGTATTTATCGTGATGTTAAACTGTTTTTTGCAAATATCCAGCACTTATATTGTATTATTATTATTATTATTATTATTATTATTATTATTATTATTATTATTATCGTTATTATTATTATTACTATTATTATTATAATTAGTAGTAGTAGTAGTAGTAGTAGTAGTAGTAGTAGTAGTAGTAGTAGTAGTAGTAGTAGCAGTAGCAGTAGTAGTATTAATATAAGTAGTGGTAATATTGCTTCGTGACCTTTTTAATAATATAGCGAGGATGGTAAAGGCATTTGGCCAAGTTTGAAAATACCGTTTGTTTTCAATTTCAGTGTCGCTTTCTTTGTTGAGACTTGCTATCTAGCTTGTGGATTACCACCTGTTTTTGTCATGTTCTGGTTGTGCTCATGAATATAACCTCCGTGAATTGGAGCGACAAACATGTTGTAAAATCCACAAGAAACAGAGGGATTTGAGTTTGATGTGGATTCAGTGAACTTCACTGGAGTACAGGGTGTTGGATAGTTCATTGTGTTGATTTATTTTTGCTATAGTTGTAAATAGATGCAATGTTTGTGTTTCTCAATATTTGCATAATCTGGTTCGTAGGAACATTGTTGTCATTCTATTTTTGGGAAAGGTATTTTCTGTCGCCATGATAAAGACAGTCAAGCATTATCTACCATTTGTTTTATCCTGGAACTGAGTTTGGTGACACCTACAGTATATTCTTTTAAAGGGTCCCAAAACCCAGGTAAATGAATTGTATTTTGACAGCGCGTATGAATATATTGTTCAGTGATGCGGTTATCTTATTTGCATAGTTATTACATAAGTTACTATTGCATGACATAATAATAATGCTGCGCAGTAAGTTATGGTATCCTGATTGATAATTAAGCTAGTATTATGACTTCTCCAATTCAAATATGTACAAGTAAAATGTTCAGCTTTGTCTGTGCATAAACAGAAGGAATAATGAGAATCCACAAGAACAGTACACATAGTTGCATGCAACAGTACATGCACAATGGACATGCAATTGGTCTGTGATAATCTCACCAACGGACCATTGCAGGCAGCTGGCCATAGACCAATGATGGCAATGCCACTTAGCCGGTAACGGGGCACAGATGTACCAGCTATAATAGGCCAGTGCCAGGCTAGCACACTATGCAATATATCACCTGGCAATGGGATTGTTTATAGCCAAGTGCGCTTGTATAGGAAAAAATGTAGGGAATATTGTGTTACTTATATAAGTACTATTTGCGCCTTTAGGTGTTATTTACCTTTCTTTATTCAAAATATGCAGGTGCTACAAACATTGTACAAACCTAATTTCGATATTCTCATAGAACCATAACATAATAATTTTCTTGTTAATACATTAATTGTTTTAGGGCAATAACCTCAAGAAAACAAACACCATTACATAAAATGGATATCAATACCGATACAACTACAAATGATGAGCTTATTGTTGTTTTGATATTAGCCAGACCAGTTTGGGTTTTTTCCCAAGAATATGACATATTGCGTGTAAGGGAGAAAATTAGTCCGCCTTTTACGTAAAACGTAAAAAAACGTAATTATTGTATTGTGATAAGCAATCTTGTAAGTCTAAAAATGGTTTAGAAAATATGTTATTATAAGATGAAAGAGTTTCAAATCGCATGCTTGACAGTCTGGAATGGTTCGTATACGTCTTAATACCAGTAAATACTTGCCAACTTGTTGTGGTATATAGCCATTCATACCAAATAAAATGAATGTTTTTGAAGAGTAAGCAACTTGTATAGAATTTATGAATGAAATACCATCATTTAAAACAATGTTGTATCTTCCTTTGGTAATGACTGTATTCATAATGCTTTTAAAAGTGTACAATAATATCTTTAATATGTTTTTTGTCGTTTTAGAGCAAGTTCATGAGGAAATGGCCCGTCAGGTAAAACTACAAGACCTAAATTGCATTGCAGTTGTCAATTTGATATTATTTAAAGCTGTTATTCAGATAGATTTTAACTATTATCTGTTCAAATCAGCAAACCTAAGCGGTGTATTTTTGAGGTCTCCTTGAATAGTTTTGAAGCGATTTACACAATTACCTGTGTTTAATATTAACGTAAAGAATCTATCGTTAGATCGGAGATTTGCGGCCAATTTCATTCGACGTCGGCAGTTGTAGCTTATCTTCCGAAAACAATTGGTAAACTCGGGCTTTAGGTCTGGAATTAAGACTAGTTCAATACACTTTGATTGATTTACATAATTAGTTTTTTTATTTACTTTAAAAGGAGACTGAATGCGTGTATCCAGTGAAATTGTTCAGACTAGATTTTAGTCAAAACCTGCATGTACATTTACTAAAATGCACTGATAACTTTTTAATCATTGTCGATATACCTTGCGCTCGCTATTTAAATTCTAGAGCAAGTTCTTTATTATACCTGTTCTATACTGAACTATTTCGAGTATTCATTTATTTTCTTATGATGCGTTATCAAAGCATATAAACAATTGATTGCTTGGTATGTTAACATCGTTCACAATAATATAAACTATGAACTACTCAAAAAATCTTATGTAAATAGTCCCAGCATTTTTTAGACATTAGATCTGAAGTTCTGCAAACCTCACTCAAGCCTTTTTAGTTTCATTTGTTGTTAATACACATCTCCATATTTCCGATAATACCATAGCATGGCGAACTGACCCATATCCTGCACTCTCATTGGTCGACTTGACGCACGCGCAAACCACAATCGGTACATTTGCCTTTGCTTTTGAGCAAGCAGCATAATGTGCAGATCGCTTATTATTTAGCTTACAAATTCACATTTAATGCTCCAGAAAATAATTACCGCGCGCATATTTTCTACGTTTTGTCTCGGAGCCCTTAAAACTGTCATTGATCTTATTGGCCATATGCCATCACAACAGTGCATTTGTGACTAGAACATTTGAAAATAATTTAGGGAGTTATGTGCGCATTGAAGGGAATACTTTGTCAGAATATTATTGATTTCCCAAAAAAAACTCTTGTTATATTTTATTTTACTGATATGTTCTATCGTTAAGTTTTACCTCACTCTAATTTTACTAAGGCTACGCATTAAGACCAAAATTAACAATGTTCCAATGATAGTTTGATATAAGTTGAACAATGATATTCGTCGGTCAACGAGTTATATTAAAAAAAACTATTCAATCCAAAACGAAACGATAACTTTTTTCTTTCATTCAATTCGTCTTTGATGTATTGATCAACGTTTAATTTAGTTTTTAATCGTCAACTTTAAACAACATGCTTTCCTTGACTTAATCATTATATACGTTTCATCAGTTATTCATTGTCAAATGCCTTTTTTCAACGAAATATGTTTCGATGTCATATGGATTTGCATATGCATGTAGGTTAGAGTGCTTTTATATGGACATTTTAATAAATAGTTTTCACTGGTGTGCGTTCGATACCAGTACATATCAACATGAAATGAATCATTTCAGTATTAAAATATTAATTATATTATAATATGTTTATGTTTTATTACTGCACCCAACTCGAGTTAAAAAATTCATACAAGACTTCGAAGCGCAAATTGTATACTTTATACAGTTTTGTGCCGTATTTTCAAAGACAAGTGCACTAAGTAGCGAGCGCATAAGTGTTTATCATTTAAATTGTTTCGCATGCTACTAATTTTACGATAAGCTATATGTGTGCTGACATGATTCTGAAATGAGAATTCATAAATAAATGAAAAACAAAAAAAGAAGAACGGTTTTCAACATGGTAAAATGTTAATATTTTGCACGTTATGACCTAGTTTCGACTTTCAACATGTATCTTAAACAGGCAGTGTTTTACTATATCAATTCCACAACAAGGATACACCTTTTTTTCATTTCCACTCTTATAGTGTAGGGAAGTTTTAATCTCAAAATATTGTATCATTTTATTCAATTCATCGACAACAGCAGTAACGTCATCAAACTATTTCATTATACAAATAATGAAATAAATAATAACACTCCATAGTGTAAATTGTATTCACGTCAAACGGCATTCAACAACATCCTTTAAATCACGTCTAAATGTTTTGTTCATAAAGGCATAAATAATCGGATTGGCAACGTTGTAGAAAAAATACATATAAAATATCAATATATTGTACGGTATGACTTGATGGGCCATTAGCCAGGCTGGTAGAAATGCAATAATAAAAACTGCAGTTACAACAAATAACATCCCGGCTGTCCGTATGTTAGCAACTAGACCTTTCTCTCTAATTGTCATTTGACGGTTAATTTCCGTGTTTTCGGACTTTGGTTGTTCTTCTAGCTCACTATATGTCTCCAATTCGGTATTGACGCAGCCATTTGTAATTGAGGCACGCGTGTTCAGGTAGGATGCGGCATGGTCCTTACACGATGAATATCCGCTGTGTTGGTAGCGCATGCGTCGTCGAAGTGCGCGACGTAGCGAGACAAATCTGTATATCATTATGTACACTATAGCCACAACCACTATCACAATAACGAAAAAACTAGAGTATATTTTCTGGTATGTTTCAGTGAAGGAATGATTGAATATCAGCCCATTTGGCTTGCAAATGCCGTCGTACATCAAAACAGACACCGTTATATTGTCACTTGCTGATATTTCGGTTCTATTAAGAGGATATACGATTTCTGAATAAGTCCAATTGCTTTTTGGCACGAACATAATTCCATCAAAATGTTCTTGCTTTGACACTTTCTGCCGTATTTGGTGTGCAAGAAGCGATGTTTCATTCGTATACAGTTTTGACATTCTAAAATTCACACCGAAGTTTAGAGCTGTTATAATTCCAAGCACAAAAGCAAAGCTTGCCAGAATCGTTATTATGAGCTTTGCCCTTCGTGTAGTCAGAAAGTGTGTGAATGGATAACAGATACAGAAATACCTGTCTACAGCTATAGCCATCATAATAAAAGCGGAAAACGGCACATTGGAAGTAATAAGAAACATATAACACTTGCACAAAAAGTCATACTTTATGAAGTAGTCCATATATTCTAAGACAATGGTATACGGGATGATAAGAACGCAAGTTAAAAAGTCGGTACACGCTAGTGTAATGATAAAAACTGTAGACGCCACTTTGTTTCTTTTTCGGACGTACACATATAATACGAGGAAATTACCGACGGTTCCAAGAACACAAAAGAAGGATAATATTCCAATGACGGCCATTAACAGTTCATGACTTTGTTCACTCGGTAGCGAGATAAGGTCAATCTTAGCCGTGGTGTTCACTGGGGTGTCGGAAGCCATCAATTTGCCGTAGTCTGAAAAATGAAACGATAAGAAAGCATTATTTAACTTTGGGCATATTAATATATGATTTTATTTCAAGACTGGTTAGGTCCCGTCTAACTTATTACATGATTGGAACATATTAAATACTATGATAACAGGTACCAAAATAAGTGTTCTGATTCCAAAAAACACATTGGCATTGCTAATGTACATATCTACTTCCAGTCTACTAAGCAAACAAATCGCCTTATATCAAATTTAAAGGCTTTTGTAAAGTACACTATTGTTGTTGTTTTTTTTCTTTTACAACACACTCTTAATCAATTAAAACAAATATTTTATATTTGGCGACTGAATACAAATATATATCTGTGTTTATGCCCATGTTATCCGGTGTAATATATAAAGAAAATATCAATGATAAACAAAACAAAATCAGACGCTAAAAGGTCAATCGCAGAAATTAACTAAGCGAACTACTTGGGACGTCAAATGTTTTATTTTAGCTGAGGGTATACATTTGGAGTTTTTATTTAGTTTAAATTAAAACAAAACCGTACATTATCCAACGATATAACTGCTACATATATCAATGTAAAATATCACAAGCAACACATTGGCAAATCTCAATGTTTCTCTCTTAATGAAAATCATGTTTAATTTATTCATTCAAAGATGTGAAAATGTATCACATTCAGCATTTATGTCTCATATTGCGTTATTATCTTTTCATCAACACGATTTTTTCAGGAGGGAAGATGAAAAAGCAATACTAATGGCAATACTGTTGACATCTATGGAAGTAAAGAAAATTTGATATAGTTCAATGCAATCCCAGTTTATAGCCGAATAAATTAGTGTGATGACATTGTCATGACTTAACGATACGCGCAAGTGGCACTGAAAGATAAAACGTGAACACTGCTATTGTGTCTTATCTTACAGAAGTTCACCTAGACATTCCATATGGATGGCACATTTCAGTGGCATTTGAAGTCCAGTGATTTTAACTCCGTTTGCTATTAAAACATTGTCTTCTTTCACTTTGAATATAAACAATTAAATAAGAGGAAAATTTGTCACTTTTGCGCTTCTAGAAGCTGTCGGCTACCGTTAGTTGAAGTCGTGGCAACTTGGCCATTGATGTAAGGTATATATAAAGAAGCCTCTGTAAGGTTTAAGTGAGGATAAGAGTGAGGTTTGTGCACATAAACTGGTTAAAAAACCCCAGTAAATTTACATTTTACTGACCGTTCTAAGGCGGTACCTAACAATACTTGATAAACATACCTAGCTTTTAAATATAGTATGTATGCACTGTGCTGCTTGGGGAGTTTTGTGCTGTTCTTCCAAGTTTCTTGTTTGTGATTTTATTTTGTATATATTTGGCGTTTACCCAGTGCCATTTAACCGGGTTTATGTTAAAACTTTTTGCTACTGAGCTTGTTTTTGTACCTTTTCGCTGAAAATATTGAACAATAATCCAATTAATTGTACACAGACAAAATTAGTTTAAAGAGCTGTTCTGCGGTAATCTGAATGTACCGATAGAAAGGTGTACCGATATCGACACAGGCTTTTGAAGGTCACTTGCATATTTTGTAAACGGATGATAAACCTTTAATGATGTTTTATACCTATTGTCAAAAGCAGTATCAAAAATTTTTTCAGAACATTGTATATACTATTAAACATTAAAAAAGAACAAGTCTGTCCAAAACGCGATTCCTTACAGGTGAACGTATATTGTTTAAGATTATGTCGTTTGTTTGTACATCGCATGCATCATTGTAATGACCCTTCCATGAGAGATTCATAATGTGATCGCATGCGTAAGAAACCGGTTTATTATGACAAGACTGGGTGAGCATTGTATTTCACGATAATTTTCCTCCTCTATAACTTAAATTTTAGTTCAAATTCGGATATATTTGGAGGAGATGATAAGGTATTTTTCTCGAGAAGAATTACCTTCGCTGCTAGAAACTTATGTAAATTAACGAGTCTTAATCACTGAACTTCTTTTTGAGACGTATATATGAATATAGGTTTATGAAACTAATAACATTCGATGGTAATAGCATATGTAAATACAACCAATTTATAAGTATCCATAAACTTGATCGTTTTCAAAAAGTGGATCATAAAAATATTGAGTTCTAGAGTTCCATACACCACATGCACGTTTATCGTGATACTTACAAATACAAACCATGGAATTGACACCGAAATCAGTTGCAGATCAAGTTTTATTACATATTTCTCATTAATAAAACAATGAACTCTCGGATGACTGACCCAGTAGCCTCAAACGAGACCAGTGGCCTGTTTAAAGCCACAAGGAGCGTACAATTATAAAAACTTATATCATACATATCGATTGTGTTGTCATGTGGTCTTGTCGAATTGATTTATATTTACCTCAGGATTTAAAACACTAAAGCAAGTGTTTGAAGTGGCTATGTGGATACGTCGACATAAACCTTGTCGACGAATCTGCTGAAACATGTGAAGAGGATTTTACGAAATTGAAATCTACGGAATGTTTAACTCGATGTATCAATTGAATTATGTCGACGCGCATAGTACATGAGTGAGCTTGTCGACAAAACTGTATCATAATATCGTATTATACGATACCTCGTCAACTTGACATTAAACAAGTCGACGTAACTCTGACAACATGCCGTTGTATGACTAACCAACTTACTATAAAAGCAAGTCGACAGAACTATATGATATCATAGTTAGTACAATATACGCATCAAAACATATATATCGTCAGGAAAAAGATGATAAATAATAAGTTGAAGGTCATACGGTCATACTTTAACATATAAACGCATCGGCTTTTATCTGGGTTTTTTACATCTTAATGACTAGAGTATCAAGCTTAAAGTGGATTTTGCCATTTGCCGTCATTAAAATGTCAGCCGTATAACAGCTGTGTTTAAAACGAGGGCGATGTCGTATACACTATATTGAGTTCACACCTGTCGAAGTTTCAATCTTACAAGAAATAAGGTGGTAATTGCTAAAACGTTTACGTGATCTATCGATATTGCATTAACAAATATGCGTCACGGGTGGCACAATTTACTAGAAAAAGTTAAACCAATATGTAAATGTAAAACAAATATCCGCTGTTTTATATTTATCTCGTGATCCCCGCACAGTCATATCTCGATGTTAAAGTAGCGTCATGTTAACTATGTGGGTATTGAGATTTTATGTGGCTGACGGAACAGGCCGAAGCTTAAAGGAGTATAATATTGGTCGATACAAGAACAATGTTTAATACATTAACACGTTTAACGCATTTGATTTTAATGATCAAAATTAAAACAAAAAAGTATAGTTAGTGTACAGATTATGAAATATTAGACTTTTTAATAATCGGCGTGAAAGGACATATAATGCCCACACTCCAAAGCCTGAGTAGAATTCATTCTCATTCATAGATGATGACGTATGTCAGATGCCGTCGTTTATACAGATTTCTGAATTAGCATTTTATTCTCCAAACGCAAGAATTATCATAGAAATCTCATGAGACAACATGAGTTTCTTGCAAGACAGCAAGCGAGAAAGGTTGAAGGAGAACACGTAATTCGTTTTTGCTTTGGGTAACGGGTTCAAACATACAAAATACAAACTGTCCTATAATGAAAACTTCAATAGCTAATACTCCTTTATATCAGATAAGTTTTCATATTATTAGAGGTGGATGGATATAGTCGCATAATCTTCTGCAATGAATGTTTATCAACAAAGGTTGGGTTACTCAACTTGTATTCGTAAGCGAAACCACCTAAGTATGTATATTTATGTGTGAGCAGGTATTTTAAAATATTCGTTGATATTATTAAGCCAAACTCTTGTTGTCAATTACTTTAAAAGGAGAAAAAGCATGAACTATGCTCAAATATGCTGACCAAATCGAAAGTTTTCTATCTTAAAAAAAATATCATACATCTTGTTATACAGCTTAAAAAAACAAGTTTTAAAAACACAGATCTTAAACTTCAAGGAAATATAAAGTGCTTGTTAGCTTTAAGTACCATATGCTATCTATTTAAAAGTTTGTGCATGTCGTTTAAAGCATAAGGTACAAAATAACGCTTCAATAATAAATTTTAATGATTGATAGTAGTGTTTTAAAAACCAATCAAATTTTTTAAATGAATACTTTCGATAGTTTGCCGATGACTGGGAAATACGTGCGTTTTTTATCATGTTCCTACGGTTTATAGAATGTAACAAATAAGGCGATACTTTTTAGTTCTTCGTCAACGTTTAATTGTTTCTAATTGAATGCATAAATAAACCGTCCACCTTTTTGAGCGTTTTATCTTTAAACCAGATCTAAATGAGGTTTTATCAATATTATTATGTTATATACATTCAAATATCCGGTATGAAATGAAGCATCAACAACTCTGCCGAAATGGCAATAATGACGACATGGTTTTAATTACAGTAATTAGTAGCATGCTTTGATATTCGGTAAGTAAATCCCTCTTAATCAATGTTCTAAAATACTTTATAAAAAAAGCATCTTTTGTTCAAAAGGTTCGAAATTCACAGAAAAAAAGATATATTTACCCAAATGTTGCTGACGCATTTAAAGCCGAACGGTTGGCAAATGCATACACAAATATATTATGCAAAATATCCAAAATGTATTGGTTGCCTTTTCGTAATTGAATTATACACTGTTGTGTTTTTAATATATCTCTACATTTTATAAGGAATGTAAATGAATATCAGAAAGTTATATCCATACATATATATGTATTTCAAACAAAATCAGTCAACTTCTGTAATATTCTTCTTGATAAGCAACACCAAATTGCTGAATAGCGCAGTGGTTAGCGCATTCGCTTCTCACTTAGGCGACCCGTGTTCGATTCCCAGCCTGGGCGTATGTGAGTTTGGTTAATTGGCATTAATCCAGACAAGTGGGTTTTCTGCGGGCACGCCGGTTTCCCCCACAGCACAAGACCACACTCTCGCACAGCATCGTGCCAACGAGAAACGACAGTGACTTAGTTATCATAACTTTCTTAACAACCGTTGTAAAATATAAAATGTATATGTACTTATATTCAAAATCTATTTCATTTCATATGTTTGTATAAATGTTTTGCAACAAAATAAAGTTTAATTGTACCGTTCCTGTTACTTATGCAGAGGGGAAAATGTGTATGTCATTGTGATTGTATTTCAGATGTTTTCAATTAACTTGTGTCATATTTGCATATTAGAAATAATCGTGTTAGAATTTGTTTCCATAAACCTGTGTCACTTTTTGCAATAGGTGTGTTATTAAAGATGTGTTTTTTTTCAAATATATGTCATCATATCACGGCCATTTGTAATGGCAGCCGTGTAATACAAACATTTTCTTACCGTTTGTAACATTTTGCACGGATAATTATATAAAATATGTTTTTATAAACATTTGTAATAAACACATATTTGTTAAAGCCGTGTTATGAAACATATCAACCTTGTAATATTTGCATATTATATATGTTTTCGTCGGATAGAGGCATTACAAAAATAGGTAGCCTTAAAAGTAAGAAAATTAAAAAAAATATGTATGTTATTCTGTAACACAATGTATAACATTATATAATAACATTTTATCATCAATACTTATTACTTATAGTTCAAAAGTCTAATTTATCTAAATAATACCTGTCAAAGAATTACCATAAATCCTTGGATAATCTCTGATCTAACCATGTCATCTTATTAATAACTTTCAACTTCCACTGGCACATCCAATGACCAACAAATTTGAGACAAATATTGAGTAAGAAGTTCGTTATATCAGTTATTTATTATCGGGCAGAACCATCGAAACTCTACAAGGAACGCTGTAAGCTGCTTCAGTTTCGATACGTTTTAACAAAGCCACTGTACAGCTGGCATTCCGAAGAAGCCAATATCGGAGAAATGTTTATTGTAGAAGACATTTTGTGTCAGTCTTGCACACTATTCATGATATTGAAAATAACACTTGTTCATATGTTACTGTATTTTTATACTTAAAGGGACTGTCTCACAGATTTGCACCAAAAAAAGTTGTTTTTTTCTGTAATACATCTCAGGACAATTATCAGATAGAATGTGTTATGCTTTGACATCAAAATTGCCAAAAACGTACCAAAATATTTAAAAAAAAATATGTCGGAGACCGGCTTCGAACCCGCGTCGCCAATATTGAAGTCCAATGTCTTTCTTACTGCGCTATCAAGGGTTACACAAAACAGGTGACATAATTAAGGTATAAACCTACCTCGGTAATATCACGTGATAACACCGACTAGCCAATCACGCATAAGGAATGACTTCTTACCCGGTAGACATACCCAATAAAAAATTAATGGAAAAATACCAAATAACTGCTAAACTTAAATGAATTGTAAACTATGTAGTACTTCAATAAGCAAAGTGAGACAGTCTCTTTAAAATATAAATATTCCAAACGAATACTTGTTGACAAACAAATGGCTCTGTAATTAAAGGGATGTTTTTTTTTAAATTACATTTTTTGTATAAAGATATAAAGTGTTGCAAATCATTAGGAGTGTCAAAACTAAGATACTGACGGCTCAAATATTATTTTTGAAATCCAGGATTTTGAATAGTGTAAGTAAAGCGTTTCAACAAAAGGCTAAGTAGTCCTTATATGTATGTCCCTTTGTTGTCAGTTTTCTAATTTTCCATTGACATGGGTTATGCATTAAGTCTGTTTTTCAGCAATTTCCATATCAAAGAGAATAATAGTAATATTTTAAGTGTTTATAGATTAATTAACAGGAAAAAGGTTTGTGCCAAAACATGAGCGAATTCGTTAAAAGTGAATATGTGATTTAAGGAAGTGTTGAGGAAGACAGTCATTTAACGAAATAGGTTTGAATATTAAGTTAACACTCATCTTTTACCCTGTTACGTTTTGCGTTATCTGTTCCTAGAATCGTATTCAAAAGTCTTAAAGTGAGGAGAAAACTATAAGTGCTTTGATTAGACTGTATCATCAATCGACGAACAGACTAAATTGAATCCCTGAGGCCTGTATAAGGATAAAGATAATAAGTATGTTCAATTTGGAACTTGGTCTCTGTTTTACCAAATGGCGTTTAATACGATTCAATATATGTATTCTAAATTAAATATAACTACCTGAAAACTCAACTCGAGGCATGTAACCTCCTCCAAAATAAAACATTGAAACTACAGGGACAAACCCTGGCGCCTATCGTTCATCCAAGATACTGTAAAAGGTCTGATCGCTCAAAGCCAAAACAATCATTAAACATTTGGACAAACAGAGTCACAAGACAACAAGCACATTGCACAATAATAATAATGAAACAATCATTATAGAAAATGTTCGGTTTACCATAAACCTTGGTCAGTGAAACTCATCAAGAGCTCACGCATCCACTGAGCCAAAAAACCTAATGATTGGAATTGGGCATATGGAAATATCGCTTCTATTAAATAGTGTTGCAATCGCGTTGGAATGGTCATTAAAAAACTTATTGATAAATGTTCTGAATATGCAATATAGGCATGATCTCTTATCGACTGATTTTAAAATCGGCATTGAGCGGGCACAACGGGATAATGATTCAAATGGTGTTTGCGTAAGACCGGTATTTACGGGTATCCGAGTCAATAACCATTAATTAAATAATGCCAGATACATTCGCGAATTTTCGATTAATCTTATGACATAGTCTACTGCTGATTGCCAATCAAAGACACATGCAATGACTGCATATTATATAAATATTGACTGCCTTGAGGGTGACAGTGCATATTGTCAAGCTGAGGTAAATACTGTCGACCGAGGCGAAGCCGAGGTTGACAGTGTTTTCCAAAGGTTGTCAATATGCACTGTCACCCTCAAGGCAGTCAATATCTATTTTATTATACCGAACAAAAACTGTAGTATTTAAAGACTAAAAATACCATTTTCACTGACAGTTGCGAATCTTGCTGCCATTTTAGCAAGAATTGTCGGCTGGTAAACAAAGCGCTCAGGTGATACAGACTTAAAGTAAAATACTATCAGTAAATCCCGTATTCGTACCGTATTGCCAATTTCATATGTTCTATAGAAGTGAGGTTTTATAATTAGTGCATTTTAAGGTTGCAATGCCAGTTTTATATTAATCATAATTTTTCACATACAAATCCAACATGGCGGCGTATTTGTAGCGTATTTTCAATTTCATGACGTCAGAAGGTGACAGTGCGGCAGAGGGTGATAGTGCGGGGTGATAGTCGAAAATATTGCCCTGGCGTTTTTACTATATGTTCTATAGAAGCGAGGTATAATAATACGCGTTATTTTTGATTGATAGGCACCTTCAACTTAGAGCAATGCGGCGCACTTTGGGCAATGTAAAGATAACTCTATAAAGATAAAGGTGATACAGTATCTATGCAAGGTAAACATTTTTTTATAATCATCATCACCAGCATTGTTCTAATAGTCGTAATCACAATCACCAGAACGACAATAAAAACGAACACTATTCTCTGTAAAATTGACGGGGATTTTATCATTATAATTGGAGAGTAAAGAAATTTTAAAAAAGTATATGTTTGTCACATCATAATCAATACCATTATATTTTTTTATCGTCGATTTCATCATATTCATACCGACAACATTTATTTAAAACATTATAAAAAGGAAAACGTTTGACAAAACACACAATTTGCATAGGTCCGAATATTTTTGCATACACTTATATGCATATTTGCTTACTTACTTGCAAGTTTATATTAATTGTATGTGGCCTACCCAATTTATAGTCATCAACGAAAAGAAAATACGATTTAGTAAAATATTTATTTTAAGAGTAAGTCAGATGGAAAAGAACATTAAGTAACATTATGTTACCGGTTTCCTTTTAATAAGTTTAAACAATATGTGATTACATATTTACATGACTTAATGTTAAAGTTTCGCAAAACCAGGTTCCAGAAAGGAAAAATCAACATTTTATCTGGATGCAAATATATTGCAGAAGTCCCAAATTCTCGCTTGGCATATGTTACTGGATTTTGCGGAGTTTTCCTTCAAAATATTTATCCCGTTCCTACGAATCAAAAGCAGGATTTACCCTAAAGTAAAGCCGAAAGGGCGAAATCATTAATGGGAAATATTAAATTAAAACTACAAACCACTTGCAAATATTACCAAAACTACGGTGTTTCTTACATGTTGCCTCCATCTTTGTTTCGGAGGCTAAAAAACTTACTGAAATCAATGCAGAATCACTTAACTTGTATTTCCTGCTTTGTGTTAATTTATGTATATAACGTTGAGTGTCTCTGATTGAGGTTTTGTTACAGCAGAACCAATGCAATAGTTCAATATTTGATTACTTGACATGTCTTTTAAGTTTTCGCGTGATATTGGAATTGCGTTACCATATTAAAGTTGCTATCTTTGCTATTTTTAAGAGTTTTAACCAGGACAATTGTCAGAATAAATTGAAATTAACTGCCAAATGACAATGTTAGAGAAACGTCTGCTTGAGAATATCAGAGAAACGTCTGGTTGCTAATTTACGAACAACCGGAAAATTGTTTGTTATAACTGCGACGCTGAACCTTTAGAGTAATGACTCAACAATCACTAGCGGATATTTGGGAGGGGGGGGGGGCTTGAATCTTCCAAGTTTACTTCCTACGTCAATATAGGCAAACAAAGTATTGAAAAAAGGCTTAAAGTGACCAAATGTACTAAAGCACGTTTAACAAATCCATTGGTTTCACGTCGTTTTCTCAATATTTATTCGGAAAATTCAATGCGTAGTTATAGTTTTGAATGAACTAACAATATGCTTTTAATAAAAACAGACATACTTACCCACAAAGATGTCATGTACTCATGCACAAGCCAAACAATGAACGTACATATTGGTGTCTCTCAATAACTATTATATTTTGATACTTAAAATGTAGCGTAGCCCTTGTAAACGTTTGCCTTTTCGTATCACCAGGCATTTCGTTTCTATGCTTACAACCATTGAAGATCGGGCCTTGTCTCGAAAAAATCCAAAGATTCTTTTTTAACACGTCAAATCTACAATGTGAGGTGTTTGCATGGGTAGGGTATTTTGGTGGTCAGAATATTTCGAATCCTATGACAGCTGCCTCCGGAATTGCGCATGCGGCTTGCCTAAAGATGGCGGACCCTGTTTTGACTCCTCACCAAGTTGGTACCACGAAGATGGCACGTGCAAACAATTTGTTTGGCGAGGTTGTGTTGGAAACGCGAACAGATTTGATTCAAGATTGCATTGTGCGAAACTGTGCTTGTAAAAGTAGACCTGTTTTAAATGAAATGTATTTATTTTTACCATAAGAAATAAAATTCATGATCAGTTTCCAATATTTGTTCCTAAGGGTATATGAAAGTTTACCATCGCACATTGACTACATTATGGCTTGACCCCACTGTGACACTATCACATCTTAAAGTTTGTTTAAATACCATATATAAAATGTTTAACTATGATTACAAATACTATTTATGTCTAAAAGTATATGAAAGTTTACCATCGACTGTGACATTATCACAACTTAAAGGTTGTTCAAATACAAATATTAGAGGAACAGAGTGATATACAATGGTGTCCGGGTGCAATACCCTATCTCTTTGCGAACGGACCTCTCGGTGTACGACACTTATACACAATGTCCATATGCTTAAAGCAGTACTTACTACAACATTTTTCGACAACAGCTCTTTTTATTCCGAAAACCATGCAAGGGAGCTACTGGTACCACAGTTTAAAACATTTTGGTATTATGCAGCTGCTGTATGAAACCGCGATATTCCGCATCCGAAAGCCAGATCTTTTCCCCTGGGCTTTCATAGTGGTACGGTCAGTTGTCTTGTCTAAAACTATTAAGATCATTTGAAGTTTCAAAAAAGCATATACATCGCCTTAAAAAACATCCAATTATTGTTCAAGTATCAGTCAGATAAGATGCAACAAAATTCTGCATAACAATTTTCCGAAAAAGGGTATTAACAAATTCGATACATGATTCTCACACACCCACGTCCGTTCTGATACGTAATACTGAATGCTAATCCTTGTAGTTTGTGACTTCAAAAAGATGACGGAGGTAGCACCATAAGCGCAGCTTTGCATTTTATGTTGTAATAAAACTTGTATATTTGTTGGCACTCCCCGCGGCCACGTGACAGCTGCGTTGATAACTCATTACATTATCATATGTATCAAAGGACGCGTGTTTGCCTGACTCAATCCCTATAGGTTATTAAACACATCGTGATACTTTGATGTGTTTTGTGAGTTTTCCAATGTTGTCATTTATAAAATTTAAATTGCATTGCTACTGACATATTCATTATGCGTGAGGCATACCATGCAAACAAATACTAAAAAGGTTATACATTTCATGATTCGATGACATTCTCTATGGGAATATGTTGGCTTTGTCATTGCTTTCAGCATATTTTCCCCACGCTTAATGTGCTCTATAATTGTTATGCCCGATTAAACATTTTCCAAAAAGGCAGTTTAAATTTAAAATTTGTAGGCACAATCAAGCATTTGGAATGAGAAACTTCAAAACTGTTGATACTATTCTTGCATAAGTAAGAGAAACAAGAAGGTCAATGCAACAATCGCAAATTTCCTCGAAAGGTATGAGTGCCACGTAAACTCAGTTATAGCAAAACATTTTAAAATGCAGGGCAGGAACAAACTGCAGTCACAAAAAAAATCATTCGCGAAGACTCCGTTGTAACAAGAGCAACAATATTAATACAACAATCACGGAATAAGTGTTCGGTATAATCCTTCGTAACACCACAATATACAAATCCGGGCGAGAACAACCTGCAATCTCGAAGGTGGAGCTAAGGAGGCAACCCTGTTCCAAATAGAACACATCATCATCATCATCATCATCATCATCATCATCATCATCAACATCATCATCATCATCAACATCATCATCATCATCATCATCATCATCATCATCATCATCATCTTCGTCATCATCATCATCTTCGTCATCATCATCATCTTCGTCATCATCATCATCATCATCATCATCATCATCATCATCATCATCATCATCATCATCATCATCATCATCATCATCATCGTCATCATCATCATCATCATCATCATCATCATCATCATCATCATCAGCAGCAGCAGCAGCAGCAGCAGCAGCAGCAGCAGCAGCAGCAGCAGCCGCAACAACAACATCAGCAGCATCATAATCATCATCATCATCATCATCACCATCATCAGCATCATTATAATCATCATCTTATCATCAAGTTTAATGGGATTTTACATATTAAAACGTGAAAGTATTTTCTCATCTTGCAAACTCGAAAAAGTTATCATATCGTTTCTAAGCAACACTTAAACACATAAACAAGTAAGCATGTGGGCACATGTCTTTCTTTAAATAAAATATTTTAGTATTTAATTGTCTATTGGCATGTTCCTCCAACGGAAATGTTTAATGCTAACAAATAAAGTGCATTTGCAATCCAAGAAACATGAAATCAATATGTCATTAGCTTAGGTCACTGTAGCAAATGTAATGTTATATAAAGCACGCACTTTTTTTAAGCGTGACAAAAAGAAAAGGTTAAAAAGCAAAAGCAATCTCCATTGTATAATAAGACAAACAAACGTTGACAAGCCTGGTAGCCAAATCATTTAATAATACAATTGATCAGTTTACAGCACAAGAGCAAAACCAAACAGAATATGAACTAGATGTACTAAACCTAAAAGACAACACAGGCATATTACGAATAAAACAATAAAGATATAATATCATAAAGAAATCATTAGATACATATCAGAAATTAATTGAAACATATATATTAGCAAATGTTTGGACGTCCGCCTTGGAACGGCCAATTAAACCGGTGATCACTTGGAGTTCAAACTAGTTGATAAGTACTCAACCTGCCACTTACCCAAGCATTTATCGTGACGTGCAAACTCAACATAATAATCTAAATCAGAACTTGCACAATCTAAATACAATAAATCATAAAACAAAACAAGTTATATCAGCTATGAATAACTTCAAGTACTCAACTACTTAATAAAACCCTGAACTGCAAACGAATGGAAGTCATGACAAAACAAATCTAATTTATAACTGAAGGATGATGACTCGGAAAAGTGCGACAAACAACTATTTAATTAACTATGTAAATAAAACAACATGTCGATTACATTTATAATTTCTAGGTCCTATTCTAATCACAAGTTTAAATCAGATGGCATTTGAGTTGATGAAAGAACAAACTTTGGTATCTGGACGGAAAACCGTCTCAATCACAGGCATTATCGGAAATGATAAAACTGGAGTGTCTGTCTCATTGAAACTGCGCTCTTTGCACTGGAGCTTGTTCATATTGGCACGTAGAAGATAATTTTTACAGGACGTATTTCGTAAAGGACAAAACAGAGATAATATTGCTTTAAAAATGACTCACTCACAGTTGTTATGTGGACAACGATTTTTTTCTAACTTAGCTGTGGAATTATTTCGTTATAATTCTTACTTTTTTATACAATTACCACAGTGCACCTGTAAGATACTCAATGAATAAAACGTTGTATACATCCTGTCTTAAAGTAATATAGTTGTAAAACGAGTTACTAATGTTTTTCGTCAAAATACATCATTTTCGGTCAAATTATGAAATATCAATTAACAACGGAGCTAATTTGACTTTAAAACGATGTTTTTCATCAGATTTTAAACAAGAAATGTCTTCACATGTCACGTATAATCATCTATATTTTATGTATGTCCCTTTAAATCATAAACGGCCCCTTTTAACCGACCGCACCATTTTTTTTACAAAACGGAAACAAAATAATTGTTGATGTCAATAGCAAAATATGACTTACGAAATTTAATTTACAACCGTCCTTTAATCATATAAATTGGACGTATAAGATAGTGCAAAGGTTTGTTTGTAAGTCCAATTAATTTTGCCTTAATGATCATATATGGTGCCCTTAATTAGACGGTAAATAATATGAAATTGTGTCGTGTCCTGTATATCAAACGGTCTCATTTCTACGCGTAAAAACGGACACGCATCTCGAACTAGTGTGGTCTTGCGCAAGCCTGGCAGCGACAATTGGATGTTTCCTGTCACGAAACACTGCACATTTCTGGTCTAAAAATCAAAGCCATGCATCTGGAAATCGTGGCCAGATGGCGGTCTGAAATGGCGCTAAAATAAGGGAATGAAATATAATTAACTCAGCGGTAATTAATATTTGTTTTCGTGAATTCCTAAAATACATTCTCATTATAACATGCTCGCTGACCTTGTGTGTTCAATAGTTTTTGCCGGTAAAACACGAATACAGCCAATACGTAATTACTTAACTATTTGGTACAATCACATCTCATAAAGGTTAGTCCATGTGAAATCGATAACATGCATCTGGGCCAGAGAGAAAACAAATCAAAAGTTAATAAAGAAAAGAAAACGCATTTATTAAAAGAACTGTAATTATGAAGAGAGTTAAGAAACATTTTCATGGCCATCTATTCTGTTTGAGCTATACAAAAAAGTGTAATTGAATGAAAAAGTTAAAAGTAAGATGTTAGTGTAATCATTTACCATATATATGTGGGTATTGCGCTGAGGTCTTCAACTACGATATCAATAAGAAATGTATGCAAGCACCGAATGAATACCTATATATACCTATATAAATAAGGTTTTGTACCATCAAAACGAGAAAATTGGACAAACCAATGATGTGTCAGTTTAAACATGATTGTGGCCACGCATGACGTTTTAATCACATGTAATGTTTACTTAGCTTACCCAGAGTGCTACGTGTGGTATTTTACGTCTAAGGTAGAACAGTTGTACAAAATTACATTTTAATGTAAGTTTAAAAATGATTCCGACCTTGCTTGATGTAAATAACTGCATTAGAACATGCAAAAACATGCAGAAATTAATTGTCGAATTGTGCATAATGTACGGGTTATTTCACGTTTGAGAATTTCAACATCATTGGACAATATGGGTACCCTGTCCTCGTAGCGCAATTATGTGCACTTAAGGCATACCATACGCGCTCAGTGTGTGCATGGCGGTGAAAAGGGAATAACCTAATGGAATTAATCTTATCTTCAACGCGAAACTGTTTCCACCAAGCGAATTTCGGTGTAATGATCTTTTTCCTCAAATTATGTATTGATGAGTTTGCCATAAAGATATCCTAACAACTGTGCTTCAGATGCAAAGTTTTATCCCTGATAAAAGACTCTTTGATATATCATGTTGTTTTTTTAATATGAATTGAAATTCAAATAACTTTGTCAATTCCGATAAAAGAGCACTTAGTCTTAATAAAGACATAAACTGTGGAATAAACCATGTTCATTATATCAACGTGGAATATATATTTTTTTAATTATTTTACAATAAATAATATAAAATGATCACATACAATGCTACAAATTAATTTCAGAAGATAAAATTATTATTCATCAACAAATATCAAAGGAGTTTTATAACATTTATGATATGAATCATAGTAGGTTTTCATTGCTTCTTAAAATAAATAATCCATTAATAATGAAAAGACAATTATGTCGTGCGTGTATTTAACCAACATTATGATGTTCTCTTTCATCCGCAGAAGTAAACTAGCATAATTAGATTGGCGAAAATATTGTTCTTGTCAGCTTTATTACTTTCCGAATGGATAATTGATTGACATATTTATACGTATTGACCTTAAAGGAAAACATCACCAAACTAAGTATTATCCTTCAGCGTCAATTACCCCTGATACTCGTTCTGTACATCATTTTTAAAATAAGGGAGTAACTTAACGAGCTGTGTACCGTCGGTGCCAATGATCAATACGCAAAAACAAAATCAAATTTCTTTTTCGAGTTAGATAATATAATTGACTGCAATTCTCATTTCCATTGAGATGACATTAGGTTAAGCTGGTACTGGAGTCGCATTTCAATATTACCAGGGTTTATCTGTTGATGCATTTACTATTCACATTGAGATTATCCTTACCTAAAACTACTATCATATTTTAAATATACCATTATTGTGTTTGTGACTATATTTTGACCAATGCTGTTTATCAAACTACTTTTAATCGTGATGTTAAACAGTTTATTGCGAATATCCAGCACACATATATTCAGTCATTTTCTGTGTGTATTATTATTAATATTATTTTTATAATTATCATTATTATTATTATTATTATTGCTGCGAGACCTTTTCAGCAATGAAGCCAGTATCACGGTGCATATCCATATCGGTACCCTCTTTGTGAAATCTACTGAAACGGTACCCTTTTTGCACAAGCACCGGTCATTTTCTGCTGAAAACAAATCGGCGATGGATAAGAAGCCATCAAATGTTCCTGCAACTGATGAAAGGATGTATGTAATGTGCTAAATAAGTATACCACGGAACACTAGAATGTTATAGCTATGTCCTTTTTAGTAATGTGCCCATTTATCAGTTACTGCAACTCCACAATAAGCTAAACAATATCGATATGTCTTGCCTCGCCCACCGCCTCTGCATGTTCTGCGGGCTTAAATGAACCACGGGTTTGATTATGTACACCCCATACATATGACATGTATTCATTTATATATCATATTCATACAAATGGCAATTAATAATCTAAAATATGTGGTAAATTCATAAAAACACCCTACTTTCGGTTTTGCAGCGGCACGGGATACCTCTTTGCTATTGATTTTTTATAGCACAGGTACCCTCTCTCTCTCTCTCTTTTTAAAGCACGGGTACCCTCGTAGCACGGTACGTATTTATAGATTAGCAAGTACGCAAAATATCTGGAATAAGACTTAATATAGTAGTCGGAATTCGAAAAATTCTGTTCTGTACATGTGTACAATCAAAAAATGAGTAAGAAAGTATTAATTCATATTTCTCTATCTGTCCTGAGTTATGTAAAAACATGAGAAAACGACTACCTTTAACATCAAATTCAACATTATCAAAGGCTGCTGTTTTAGACACCCCTATTTTTGCCTCTGTTAAACTTGCATCATCAGTAACACAGTTATTAAATCTACGCAATGAAATAACAATCTGTCGAATAATTACTCGAAATTGTCCATGCCATTATCACTTTGCTCCAACACTGTATTTGGATGTTTAAAAAATACATTTTCTTCTGTTGTTCAACATAAGGTTGTTTTCTCTTTGATCTATACAAAGGCGACGCTTATGATAACATTTGAATAATGCGCTTTAAAGATCCGGACTTTGTTGTGACTCTACACTAAATATCGGTTGATATTAAGTGAAAAAGAAATGTAATCTGCAAAACTGGAGCGGCTGAAAAAACCAAACGCGGCGGTGCCTAAGAAACTATTATTTTAAATATATATATATATATATATAAGCACATGATAAAACAATACCTATCAAGTTAACAATGATGCAATGATGTCGTAAATAACTCTGTTAACTTTGACAATGTTGTGAACGTGGTGATTAAAACAATGAACATAGCACATTGAATGAACATAGCACGTTTGCTCATACAATAGTCCAAATATTTCCTGTTTATACATTTAGATGATGAATCAATTACCGTGAGGCATTCTATTGTAATGTTGTTTTTATATCCTCCTATCCGCTTATTTTCTCAGCCAACGGTCATGTAGAACAACATCATAATAAAGTTCACATTACTGTTTGACTATTTTAGTTAAGTTCCATTGTTGGTACAGTTTTTCTTGTATTTTTTGAAATTCAACTCATTTAAAACAATATTATAGTAATCAATATTATTAGCACGATGCTACGAGAGGGTTTGGGTACATTTTTAACATCAATTTATGTCACGCGCCATTTTCGTTTGTAATTTTAACCTTTCCATTTCACTCAATAGTGCTCTTACTTTTACCATTGCAAAGTATTTCGCTCACAAATGAATAAAATTTGTTATTCACGGCGAACGAGCCTATATAATAATGTGGCGCTAACCAACGTCATGATATTAATAAACAATACATATAAATCAATTGTTGAGAAATGAATAATATTTAGATTTCAAAGACATTACGAGTATCTCATTTAAGACCACGAACTCATTATTAAGCTATATTTTTGTTTAGGAGTAATAAAAACCAATATCAAAGAAGTAGTTTAACCGAAAATGGTATTATTTATTACAAGTTTTCCGTGTTGCCATTGCTTCTCAAAATAAAAAGTACATTATAATAATTAATATAAAGACATTTATTTCATGCACGTGCGTTTTGCATCGTTTTACTGTTATTCTCCATGTGTAGTAATATACTAACATAATTAATTTGGCGAAACATGATTTCATATCATGTTTATTACTATCTGAGTTTGTTTGACATAATTATACGAATTTGCCTTCAAGAAAAAATATCATCAAACAAAATTATACACTTTACCGTAAAATACTCTTGTTACTCGTCCCGTCCATTTTCTAGAATAGTAAATTGTAAAATGTTATGCTTGTTTTTCCGAAGCTGTTTAAGTACTAGGCTGTTCTTTCATGTTTCTTGTTTGTGATTTTTTTTCTATGTCTTTGGCGTTTACTATTAAACCGGGTTTATGTTTAAACTTTTTGCTACTGAGCTTGTTTCTGTAGTTTTTCACATAAGTATTAAGCATCATGTCACCAACGATACCACAGTTCCGTATATCGACAAGCTGACAGTTTCTGGAACATAAAGTGTTTTCAGGTAGACCGAAAGTACAAAAGTGACTAAGATGCATTTTGCATTCAACGATATAATTTCAACGATATCTTTTCTCTTTAAGAGGGCTTAATATATTTTTATTTTAATGCATTGTTATGTTCATCTCATTATGTGTACAGATAATGAAATTTTGGCGACAACTGGGGTCCAGCTATATAAACTCTAAGCCGCAAGTAGACTTGTCTTACAGTGAACTCATGTCTCACTGACTGTTCTCATGCGGTAATTCCATCATTTATCGGTAAGGGATGCTAATGTTTGAGTGGTCTGTCTGTTGTGTTTGTTTTTCTTTATGCGGTGTTCATATGTTTGTGTCTCTAGTATATTGTCCTATTTGACCCCTTGCCTTAAGCCTCTTAACAGGATATTCCTTTTAATGTTCTGCTTCTGAGACCTGTATTTGTTGTTGTATTAATGTCTAATTGATGCAAGCTCCAAAAAACATTATGAAAATTAATCATCAACACTGGTGGGATAAGCGATTACTCCGTTTAATCTTATTAGCCTAATGGTATTAATTTCGAGTAGAATACATACCTGGTAAGTTATATCTTCCTGGGTGAAGACGAGTTATCCAAGAAAATGTTGGAATATTTGTTTTATGTTTGTCTTCACATATATCTTCGGGATTTTAATGAATAGTTCTGTTGTGTTTTCCTTCACCTGTCCACTTGTGTCTACTTGTTACCCATTTTGATAATAGACAAGCAGTTTTGAAAACAGACATTCCGGAATTTGACACTGAATTCCAATACATAACTGTCTGCAAACGCAACACTGATCAGTTAGCCCATTATACTGCTCTGTTTAAAAGAAGTTATCTGAGTTATTTATAAATGAATGGTTTTGTAATTGTCGAGAAAATGTTAAAGTTGTATTGCGTATATTGCGTCAGCAACGTTTGTCTTTGAATACTATCTAGTAATTATAAAGTAAATTCTCCTGCTTAGTTTTTAATATATTCAATGAAGTTTAAAACTTAGTTTAAACATATTTATTTTACAACGATTGTGAAACAAGTTATTACAACATTATATTAATCACTCTCGTTGGCACGATTTTACGCGAGAGTGTGGTCTTGTGTTGTGGGGGAAACCGGAGAACCCGGAGAAAACCCACTTGTCCGGCTTGGTGACCACGAACCAAACTCACATGCGCCCGAGCCGGGAATCGAACCCGGGTCGCCTAGGTGAGAAGCGAGTGCGCTAACCACTGCGCTAACCAGACAACCAAAAAAACTAAATTGTAGTTGGTCGCTCGTATGATATAGAACTTAATAAAAAAATAATGTAAACTATGTGATCAGAAAGCTATCGGTGTTGTAAAACATTATATATTTCAATCAAGTTATTTTGGTGAATATAGAAGAAAAAATAGTAAATCATACTGGTCACCAAATACTAAAAAAATATTTCCGATTTCACCTGATGATAGCAATATCAAATCCATAAAACTCATTTGTTTGGATATATAAATAAATTTAAAGCAAAATGGCGTATTTGATTTTCTCCCACCTCAGATAAGTAGAGCAAATAATTTAACCATGCTAGAAATTTTTATCTTGCCCACGAGCGAAGATAAAATGCCCGTATGGAACCCCTTTTTAATGGTCATCACATTGTTATTGCCTCCCTTGTTGAAGACTGTCGTCTGTAGCATCATGGAAACCTTGTCTTGTGGCAATATTTAGAACGCATATTAATTATTTCTAGCTTCAAATGTCACCATAAAACAGTTTACACGCACCTTTCAAGAAATAATGCTTCACTCTCCTCAAAACTATTTAAAGACCTATTTTACTATTAACATAATCTAAATCACTGCGCGCATATCCATGACAACCACAAATTATCGCATAACCATACGCAATTATTTTCACTAAGGACAAAAGAGTTCCAGCAAAAAATACATTTTTACTTACTTTTGTTTAATTCAGGTTGGAGAAAAAGCATCTACCATTGCCTCTCGTGTGAGATAGGTACATCCGGACCCTCGCACAAAAACCTCGTTTCCGCAAAACACCCTACGCTTGGGTCGGAATGAATCTATCTTACACTCTCGACCATGGAAGATACTTATAATCATAATGTAACACATATTTTTATTTAATCTATTAATCAAATCAAACATAAATTATTGTTATTTATTCTCCTGTTCACTATGAATAGTGTTTGTATTGCCTCAATATTCATATATGAAATATGTTCTCATGCTCTTTTTGTCATGTATTTCTGACAAAGGTTTAGATGAATCATGTTGTATACCTCAGAGTAGCTCACTAAATATAAATCCATTGCAGTATAGTTTGTCCACTGAAATAATTTAATAAACGAAATGCTTCGATTTTTTTTGGATATACTTAGGATGTTTCAGATAAATGCCTGTTGATTTTCAAAAATATGTTAGTATAATCATTTACCTTTATACGTGCTTGAAAATCCACAAGGAATGTACCGAACAATCATTAACATAAACAGCTTTTGAAGAAGAACGTTTTAAGTGTCTCAATGTAGTATAAGCCTTTCCCAGTAAAGAACAAAGTTTTCGGTTAGTTTCACAACTTTCGCCTGAAGTTCATTTCCACATATATATTTTGTGTGTATTACAAACAGTTTTCAATCATAATTGTTTTAAATTTCGTAATTGAACCAATATTTGATAATTTGCTTGCAAAAACAAACGTTATTTCTGTTCGAATAATAGTCTCAAGAAAAAGATTCAACTAGTCGTAATGGATAGCATTAACGATAGGATACAACTCCAAATGATGTCCACTAATATTAGTTTTGATATTCCCAAAAGTCTGGAACTTATGTTATTATAGGATAAATGAGTTCCATATTGCATGCTAGACAGTCTGTTATGGCTATTATATGTCTCAATATCAGACAAAACATGACATTTTGCTTTTGGTATATAGCAATATCATACGGAGTTAGTGTTTTTGAGGAGAAAGCAATTCATAAAACATTTACGAATGCTGATGAATAAAATGCCAACATTTTAACCCATGTTGTATTTGTGTTGGGTAAAGACTGAATTGGAAGTTATCAATATTTGTTTGCCTTTATTGCATGGTCATTAGAAAATTGCCATTCGGGTGAAACTATCAGACTTGTATTGTACTGCAATGGTCAATAATTTAGAAATGCTTGATGTAACTCAGAAAGTTTTAAACAATTATCTTTAAAAATGCTCGATTAACTTCCAGAAAACCTGTCTTGAAATTTTCTTTTCTAATTGTCGTAGACGCGACGATGGTCATTAGTATGAAATCAGATCAAGAATAAACTACTGAAAACCTTAACTATTGCACGTTAACAGAGAATATTATAATCATTACAATGGCAAATGACACCCTTTGTTTTTTGAATAGCATGACCTTTAAGAGACATTTGTTACAAATAAAGAAAAGCTGGCTGCAAATGGATGGAATTGGTTTCATTATCGAAGTCAGTTCATACAGATGTGCTTATCGAACTTGTGAATCGGAAGCAAACAACTCACCACCAGATTGTAGTTTAAATGTCAGTATGTCAACAAAAACATATGTACGTGCTACATCGCATTCGTTTAATTGTGAAAGAACACTAAGAGGTTGTGAAACATTGTGTGAACATGCACTTGACGTATGTTGCAGTTGAGTACAAACGTCGTTTGCAAACCAAGCTTCAAGGGATAACAATTGTCATATCTTTCCTTGATGTTTAAAAACTATCTATATGCAAATTGTCTATACATTTTACGCAAACGATTTTTAAAAATTCAGATATCCTAGTTTTTGTTTGAAACTCTTAAACTTGTATTAATCGAACTCACATAAAGCACTTCATATGTGATATTGAACATTACATTCATAAACCTGTGAAAAGTGTAAAACTACGCTAAACAATAGCATGTAGTCATATCAAATATTACTTTAGAATCGGAAAAAAACAATATCAAGAAATTAATAGAACAACAATTTTGTAGCAAACATGCCAAGGCATATTAAAACATGACTTTGCTTTAACACCATGCGTATTGGCTGACATTAAGACACCAGCGGAAGGAGGGCTGATTATAACGTTTTAAGTTTCTTATAGTCAAATCGGACAAGGATGACTACTAGGAATGTTATTGTAGTTTTCACTCTATTATTATTAGTTTGTGTCATTCCTGCTTTAGTGTCTGTTATCTTGTTGTTACTGCTTATATGACTGTTGTTTGGTGGTGGTGTTTGTCTGCTGGAGTGTATGTTGTTTCGACATGCTGTTTGTCTGCTGGAGTGTGTATATAGTGGTATGTTTTTCCTACTTGAAAGTCCGTTGTCTTTTTAAATCGTTTGTTTGTTTAAGATTATGTTGCATTGTGTGATTGAGTGTATGTTTCCTTGTGGTGTTGTTTGTCTGCTTGAGTGTATGTTGACCTGTGGTGTTGTTTGTCAGCCTAAATGTATGTTCTTCTGTTGTAGTGTTTGTCAGCTTAAGTGTATGCTGCCTTGTGGTGTTGTTTGTCAACATTAGTGTATGTTGTTTTTTGTGTTGTTTGTCACCTTGAGTGTATGTTGTTCTGTGGTGTTGTCTGTCAGCTTGATAGGATTATGACCTGTGGTGTTGTTTGTCAGCGTTAGTGTATGTTGACCTGTGGTGTTTTTTGTCAGCTTAACTGTATGTTGTTCTGTGGTGTTGTTTGTCAGCTTGAGTGCATGTTGTTCTGTGGTGTTGTTTGTCAGCTTTAGTGTATGTTGCTCTGTGGTGTTGTTTGTCAGCTTGAGTGCATGTTGTTCTGTGGTGTTGTTTGTCAGCTTGAGTGGATTATGCCCTGTGGTGTTGTTTGTCAGCGTTAGTGTATGTTGCTCTGTGGTGTTTTTTTGTCAGCTTTAGTGTATGTTGTTCTGTGGTGTTTTTTTGTCGGCTTTAGTGTTTGCTGCCCTTAGGTGTTGTTTGTCAACATTAGTGTATGTTGACCTGTGGTGTTTTTTGTCAGCTTAACTGTATGTTGTTCTGTGGTGTTATTTGTCAGCTTGGGTGTTAGTTTTCTTGTAAAACTGTTTGGCTGATGAAGAGTCTGTTGGAATATGTTTATGTTTCCGTTAAAGGCGCCTAGCACCTAGTGTGGTTTAAACTATACTATCATTCATCATTGACGAGCTTTTAGAATATCAGATGAATCTCATTTATAACACATAGCTCTGACATGTTAAAGTAAGGACCGATTACTGAATTCCTCCCCACACGCAACACGTCGTATTTCAAGGAAAACAACCGATTGTTTAAAAGTTCACTTTTTTTAACTTGTCAGTAGTATACGAATGAAAAAAAAGTACATCTTAATTTATTTCCATGTCCGGGTTCTTCAATATTTGGTTGATTTCTAAATATTTCTTACCTTAAAAGACAATGGTATTGTCTGCTTTCTTGGGCAGTTTTCGTATCATTTACTACCACATAGCATGTTTAATGGTGAGGAAAGACCGTATAGGAGACAGAGCTCGTATCATACACGACCACATATGCGTATATGTTTGTGGCTCTGAGAAAGAAGCAACAGAATACATACCTCGTACCATGCACTACCACAGAAACGAACTGCCACTCTGAGAGTCATACTCGAATTTCGGCAGCGCCAGTTATCCTATTAATGTATCCAAGTTGTGTGCGAATATAATTATTTCATTTTGAATGCTTAAACGAGTATTCATCAAAATTGCGTTAGTTGTCATATCATAGTAAATTATAAGTATTTGTATGTCGTCCGGTTGTTACATCAGTCTACAGATGTTTTCAATATTCTAAAAAAACATTTATTTTTATCGCCATAGTATTGTTTTGGTGTATGTCCTTTGGGTATTTTAATGAAAAGTGATAAATGAACATGAATCAAAGACGAGTTTTAAATTTAGTAACATACCGACGCATTAGTAAGCGATTGTGAAAATATATAATCTTACAGACATTTAGGAAGATATGAGGCCCGTTTTAAGGAATTAAAATAGAATGAAAAAAAACACCTACCATTGCTGTGATGAACTCTGTTGCGATAACACTTCCGCGAAAGAAATGTTGAATATTTCAATGGTTTTTCGACTTATCCGAATCCTACGGGATAAGTGTGGATATGTGCTTACAGTAAGGCCAGCAGATTAATGTTAAGTTTATCAGGCACCGCCCGATTTTGTGTACGCCTGTCGCGTCTAGAATTTGTTTTTCATCTGTACTTGTTATAAAGAGTATGCGACTAATGGAATGTCAATGCAATCAATGTTTTTAGATAAAGACAGGCCTTTCAAAAGTTTAAACTAAGTAAAAATATAATAAAAAATACGCTTATCCTCGTTTCTTTTCAGTAATGTGCCAACAATTTTAAAGACAATTTTCTTTAGAATTAATTTCAATACACATTTGATTAAATATGTTTTGAATCTTAAGAAATTTCTGTCGGCATCAAGAATTGGCATATGAAAACTTATACTAAGTTTAGCTGTCTATTCCCGAATCAAGACGGAAATTGCCAGAGTGCCGCGATTGTAAATCGTAAGGTGGCCGGATTATTTTGTTATGACTGGAAGAGGATTCCACATCGAACTTAAATAACTCCACCGACGGACAGTGAGTCTGGACTTTTATTGCTAGTTGATTTCCCCTGAAAAGAAATCATTTGTTAAGAAAAGTATCGTTAATGCAGAATTACATTTTACATCAAGTGTCTTTATGTTTATATTTGTGCAGTATTCGATCTGAACTAGGACGTAAACTTATCGTTTTCGAAATATTGACGCCATAAGAAATTATTGTCATCGGAAAAAGTATTCATTTCATTTTTCTTTACACAAACCCCTTTCATCTAGTCCCAAAATCATTTTAGGTCACTTTGTTTCCAAAATGCACACACTCGTTATTCAGACATACATTTATTATAAAAAAATAACATAATCAAGTAAATAATAGACCGTTGCTCAATTCCAAATTGTATCTTGCGATCGGCCACAGGGCATGGCATATATGAAAAAGATAACTGTATAAAGCCTGAAATAAAATGAAGACAACTAAGAGCAGCTATGGCTTAGCTATATTCTGATAAAATGTCTTCATAAGTATGCTATGGTGTTAATACGCATGCGTGAATAAATACCGTACTCGATAGGGCATTCATAAACAGTATACACTTATAATTCAATAAATAACAGTATTATCTCCGGCTGGCTAAAATAAAGTTACCATTACTGAAGATAGATTCAAGATTCAAAATATACAAATATTACAAATATTACAAATATTATCAAGGAGGCCATGCGTAATGTGAACACATATATACATTATAAAATAAAGTTTAGTTCAGAGGATTCAAATTATATATATCTAAAATAAATAATACACCCTAAAAGTATTATGATCAAATAAGCAAATCATCATATAAATGAAGAACATAAGTTATGCAAATATCTGTATCTTATATTGTAAAAATTATTGTTGGGTTGTATAAAACCGGAACATATAATTGTATACTACTTTTAACAATGTAATAAAATTATAGATTTAATGATAACTCGTGATCCAGATTTTCCATAAATCATTTAAAGGTCATTCAAATAGTGTTTTTTTTTTCATTAAACAGCTTAGGAAAGCTATTAAAAACGAATGATTTTAGGCTAGGTGTTACAAAATTCTGTTCACACGAGTATCTGCCAGTTGATGATGTTTTATGTTCATAAAACCAATGGGTAAAATATAAATTGCATCATAGTTTTGAAAACATTCATTGTCGAGAATGTCCGTGAACCTGACTATTTAGATACAATATAAATTGACTAATATTCTCTTAAAATCTAAGGCAATTGTGTATCGCCTCACTTAGGCCACACTTAGGCAATTTTTCATCATAAAAACTTTATTGCTTGTCCATTTCCCTTTAGTAGTACATTCATTTATACGGACAGGAATTTGCACTTTAGGACATTGATATTACCGAATTATCTGTTGTCTGGAAGAACTATAAAATTATTCAATTCTTAGGCCATAGAGTGAATGTTGTACTTTAGTCGAAGTTGTACACAGTGTAAGTATTATAGTTTTCACTGAAATCCAGCAAGGTGATTGGAAAATAATTTTGTTGCAGTGTCATATTGATCCGAAGTCAATCGACAGTAGCCTTTTGCAATATGTATGGGTAATTTTAACTAGCAAGCCATGGTTGAATCAAATTCATTTGAGCTAAAATTCGTGTTGCAAATGCCTAATTATACAAAATGTTCACACGCTTATATTGTGTTTCCTTGATGTCAGTTTAATAAAAAATAAATAACATTCAGATGAAAAATGCATTGTTTCTGTAACAGCCACTATATTGTTTTCGAGTATATCACAAAGACCAAATAAAGCTATTCATCTTAATTATGATGTGATACTCGTTTTCGAAGTATTATGTGATTGTCGTTAGTATCCACATTATTTTCACATACATAATGTTCTATATAATTTTTTTACAATCTGTTATCGAAAATATATTTTTTTTCGATGATAATCAGACGTAAGGACATTACAGCAATTTAGTCCAAATCAGGCATTTTGCAATAAAAAAATAGAAGAAACCACATTAATATGTTTCGTTCGCAACATATGTAGAACTACATTGGGGAAATCGAAACTTCATACTTTCATTCAGTACAAGGACAAAACTTCGTAGGAATCTTTTAGAACTAGAACTTTCGCTACCCTCATAACATTTCTTGCATGAAAATCTTGATGAGAACAGCATTAACGTCAGGAATATGACATAACATATATGAATCAGGTCCTTTCCATCATCATCATCATCATCATCATCATCATCACCGTCATCGTCATTGTCGTTGTCGTCGTCGTCGTCGTCGTCTTCTAAAAAATGTAGAAAATGATTTTTTTAAATCCTTTTATAAACAAACATTTTCCGACACTATAATATACTTATAACAGAACGTTGTATATGCTATTGCCTAAAATATTTCATTTCTTCACAGCGTAACTAACGCTCTTGGCCTTGTTAGAGGATTTCTGTAAACAAATTAAATTCTTATTAACAACGGGGTTCTGTTTTGACCTTCTAAGGATGTTTTATCACTAAAACAAGCATTATCTCGACACTAAGATTTAGTTCTTAAGTACTACGAACATTTATAACGATTAATATTTTATTTTTCAACAAAAAACAATCAAATTTCATTCAATACATGTCTTGGTGTGTTGATAAATTGAGCAGTTTTATATATAAAAAAAATTACAGTGATGTTGAAGTTTGCACCCAAATGGAAAGTATTTTGGCAATGTTAAGCTATCTTTGAATCAAAATGTGCCAAACTATCAAAACATCTGTTTTGCCCGCTATTTATCTTGTTTGTTTCAGCTAATAAATATACTGGAATGAAATTCAGTTTCTAGTTATAAAATTGCAAATATCATGACAAATCGACAAGACATTGTCGCTTAGATAGGCAAACATTTTGACACTTGCTTTATGTTTGTTATTGTAACACCCTTGATTTTGAATGCAAACTCAATTTTATTAATTTAAAAGTACATTTTGTAATATTTGCAAAAAACATCGCAGTTCACGTATTTAAAAGGATAATATTTAGTTTAACCGAATTCATCTCATATTTCCATTTCAGTTTATTATATTGCATTACCGATTGTTAAAGCTGCACTATCACAGATTGGCCGGTTTGACAACTTTTTTTTATTTTTTGTCTTGGAGCGAGCCAATCTTAGCGAAAATGCATGGAAACCAGTCATATAAGACTGCTGACAAAAACTAAGATGGCAGATTTTTAATTTAATGTAAAAAAATGATGTTTTATGCATTTTTCTTACACCGTTAGTAACGCTTTAAGCCATAAAACATTAATTCTCGAATGGAAATATAAATATCTCCGATCTGATCTTTTGTCAGCAGTCTTGTATCACGGGTTTACGCAAACATTTGCCCATTCTAAGATAAAAAAATAAAAAGTTTTAAAAACGGTATATCTGTGAGAGTGCATCTTTTAAGATGACGACATTGTTAACGTTATCGTGTTTTGTTTTACTTTCAAGTCTATACTGTTGTGGAAGAGTCATCAACATATCATGTACAGTATTTCTAAAAAGATTTGAGGAAACTGTTTTAGATGTACTTGTTGTTTGATTTTATAGATGAGCACAAAATAGACAAGTTCACCTGTAAACTTTTGCAAAAATACCTCTAATAACTTGAAAAGATGGTGAACAATCGGCCCATAGAATCGTGAAAAAAATAACTATGAACATGGTAATGCTGTTAATGCTTTAACAACATTTAATTTTATAATGTTAATTTTTTTAACTTGTTTAAACCACCAGATATGCTTAATTTAAAACTCATTCGTGAATATCTTCATTTTGAACCGATATACCATTAAACGGCTACACCAAATTGATTAGAGAATGGTCTTACATATTCCGGTTTGAACTTTATTCGTATTGTCAAATGACATTCGCCGTAAATGGATTTCGAATAATAATAATATCATTATCATAAAATTATTGTAAAATAAATAATATTCGTTTCTCAAAGATATGGATTTAATGACATTTTAGATGACAAACTCATTATTTTACTAGTCTTTATTAATGCATATTAAAAACGAATATCAAAGGAGTTATGTACCCATCATGGTATGATTCATTAAAATTGTTCCGAGTTGTCATTGCTTCTCAAAATAAATTGTTCATTAATTAATAAAAAGACAATTATGTAATGAATGTTTTTAACAACGTTTTACTGTTTCCTTTCATCCGTAGTAGTTAACTTGCAAACATGATTTCCATGACATGTTTATATCTATCTGAATGTTTTATTGATTGACATAATTTACGAATTGACCTTCAAGAAATACATCACAAAACAAAGTGTTGTAGTTGATCGTAAAATAACCCTCGTTCTGTACTTTTTTATGTACCACTATTTATGATTAATATGCAAACGTGTAACATTTGATACAAATTGGAATTACATATTCAAGTAAATTAAACGTACCGAAGGCGTTTAATATATATTGCAAAAGGTTTACCTGGAGTGCATGATATTATCATTCTCGTTCACCAGAGTGATGATGCTATGCGTACCACACTCTGGTTCAATCGCCCCGATTTTGAGTACACACAGCAATAATCAGAGACGTTTCGCTGTTTTCAATTAATAGATTCTCTTGGAGTCGGCAAACCGTGGCGATTGTCTATAAGCAAATGAAAAAGAGCCTTACAAACACAATAAGAATTAGGAATCTTGACGACAATCGACTTGAAAATACAGTCAAGCTTTCCGCATATTTTGTACTTTTATCTCCAGTCTGTTTAAATTCCAATATAGCGGCGACGACGAAATACTGCCGTATATCGATCAATTCGACTCATACAGGGTCAATATAGAAGAAAAATATTCAAACTGGCGTAGCTTATTTATTTATTATATATCTTTCCTGTTCCTGTGATGCTGATAGGAAAATATTTCATTTGATACTTGTTTAATGTTCATATTATATTTACATATTTGGTCCTTTTCAAGT
Source organism: Mya arenaria (assembly GCF_026914265.1). Lineage (NCBI taxonomy): Eukaryota > Metazoa > Mollusca > Bivalvia > Myida > Myidae > Mya > Mya arenaria. The sequence continues at coordinate 22,929,168 of NC_069130.1, forward strand.
CTTAGTTGAAAACCCTCGATACATAGGTATAAGAAGCGGCGGATAAATGGTATGCATTTGTCTTCCATATCAAACATACATGAATTTCAAATTATCAGTTTTATTTAGACCTAGGCAAACTGAAATTTCGTAAAACGTATTTTCAAATGTACATTTACGTTTAATAAGTAGCCAGTCTAAATAGGGCTGCTATATTGGAATGCGTGGTATTGGTATGACCCCTCCATGTGACATCTCTTCGGGGAATGTATGTAATATTGGTCCATCGGTTATGACAAGTGAGAGGACATTGAGAGGATTATACATATGATTAGCACAATTATTGTTTTAATTAATGTTTCTTCTTTAAGCTAATTTGCTTGATTGATTATAATTTGGCGATTTTCGCGTAATTTACTTTTACATATCAAATATTAATTTCAAGAAATGGAACTTGATTGAATATTATAAATATCAAAATATATATTTGATAATCGTAAGTAAGAGTGAACAAGAAAATGTGCCAAATTCAATATCTCACCCTCCACATCTCCACCCCAAAGAACACTCGCACAATATCCCCTGATGTATTGTCCCGATAACAAAGTAAGAAAATAAATAATATTGACCTAAAAAAAATTATTGCGTCCTAAAACATACAATTGTGAACTATGTACATCTTATATTTATTGTTTAAGATTAATATATTGTTAGCAGCTTTATTTCAATCTTTGATGTATAACTTGTTTGCATTTAATCTATTACTTCATTAAAATAGTTTCCGTAATAAAATTAAGTACCTGAATGCATTGTGTATTAATTGTAATTCGCTGAAAAATGTAATTTGCTAAAACAACTCATAGTTGTATCAAAACAGAGTGCTTAACTATACAAAACTAATGAATAATAAATTAGAAGCAAAACCGCGTATCGATGGTCAGCGCTCAATAGTAGTGTGTTTAATGTATCGAGCGTTTTGATTGGTTGACGATGACATCAGGAAAATAGTCTATTTATATTTTTGCACTCGATTTTTCAGCGATTGAATAAGAGGTTAGATTTATCATGATCAAACCTCTGATGGATGAGAATGGACATTTTTGGAAGGAATTATATACATATTGGAGTCGTGCATTACTAGTCCTGCATAAGTGCCTGCAAGTTGAGCCTTACAAGATATTGCCTTTGCTTTTGTATTTTTGTTTTTGGATTAAGTCCCTGGACATGGTCGTTTAACCGAGCCTAGCAACTGCGACTTTTCACAGCTCATAAATGAGATGTAGGATTGATGTAAAATAATTGCATTTAAACAAACATGCAGAAAATAAATGACATGTAGCGCATACTGTGCGGTTTATTACACGTTTGAGAATTCCAAAATTGATAAACAATATGTTTGCTCTGTCCTCAAAGCGCAATTGATGTGCACATTTAGACAAAATACGCTCTCTCAGCTGTGCAAAAAGCAGATAACCTACTGGACTTAACCTTATCTTCATAAGGAAACTTTATGAAAAGCCATTTTGATGTTGTTTTTTCTAAAGTGACTCATTGGAACGTTTGCCGCAAACTTATTCTTAAATGAGCGCTTACACTCTAATGTTCTTTTTCCGATCAAACACTCGTAATGTTTACATATATTTTGAATACGCAAATTACACATTTTCACTTCAAATGCGTTTAGCACTCAATGTTATTCATGAACTATGGTACTTTAAAAGGGTTCGTAAACTTGAGTTTTTTTTTAATATGAATCTAAAAAAACGGCTACGTATCTTAAAGATGTGATTATCAAAAGTTAAAATATACGTTTACAGTTCATGGTAAACCGCTAAATTATTTCTAAAGCACAAGTTCATACTTGCAAATTTTTAAGTAATTCCTTTTTTGGCGTAAAATTAAAAATGTATTACTTTTAAAAGTTTTGTTTATAATCGATTCTACAATAGAGTGAGCTAGATGATTAACGTTGCTAATATTGATGTATAAACAAGAACTTCTGACATAATACAATTAGAGTAATCAAAAGTAACTATGCATATTGGGCCAGTTTCACGAAAACCGTGATAGGAAATATTTGGATTTGACTGTAACTATACCAATCTCATTGGGTGGTTTAGATTTAAGGCGAGTTAAGTTTCTTTGTGAAACTAGGTCAATATGTACATACACGATACTGTTTAAAACTCTAGTATTTAATCGCCTATTTACATTTTACATTACCCAGAAGTATGTTATGTAAACAGGTTAAATGTATGCGCTATTTCATTGAAAAAGTTTTAAAACAGAATAAAATATGCTCCTCAACCAAAGCAATGATAGTGGTACTTTCAGTGAAATTAATTACAAAACAGAACAGTTTTCTTACGCAATCACATTCATCTCAGGCAGTAAGTAAGGCTGAGAATTTCTCAATAATAACGTTAAATGATGTATGTTTATGCTCGTTCCTTTGTCCGTAAGCGTTTTCTTGTCGGTTGCATTTGCGATGATTTTATATTGTGTTTTGGTCAAGAGAAATATAATACGCGTTGCAAAGTGTAGTTTGATAACAACAAAACAATGTTACCGTGAAAGAAAAGAATAACAAAACTATCGTGTCGTAGGTTGTATTTTTATCCCCATTACAGAATATCCCGATAATACTGATATTTTGATTGGATTCTCGACAAGCGTTGATTTCCATTCGTGTATTTACCCTCCGTTAGGCTGAGCAATTATGAAAATATTCCATTCCGTTGTTTTATTAAAGCTACAATTACTTGCATGTTGTGCATTATTGAGATGCTCTGTACATGGTCGTCTTATTTAATCTGGTAAACATTAAAGACAGTGAAAGAATGGCCAACACTTTGATTGATGTTTTATGATGGCTATGCTCTTTTTTCGCATGAAAAAACGGACATGCTTTCCTACATGGTTTGTTAAAGGATGAGCATATTTTTCAAAATCATTTTAGTTCTCATCCAAATGGAAATTATTTAACGATGTTGAATTTACCGTTGAGCCAAAATATATCTTGCTGTATGTGTAAAACTTCAGGAACATGTCCAGTAGTCCAGTATCAAGTCCACAAAGTATATCTTCCGTTTGAGGATAGTTTATTTCTAATATGAAAGATAATGAAAAAGCACAGTGCTTCAAATTCACTTTCTTCTTACTTACATGAAAATATTTGTCGCACAATATCTTTCTTAAAATAAAAGTAATCTCGACAAAGCAACAATGTGTTGTGAAGTTGTTCAGATACAGTCTAACCTTTTGGCTCTTAGCTTATTCTGATTATTCTTTGTCTATTGACTTGCATTACTTATTTGCCTTTTCCTACATTTTTTTCCGATTTTTTCACTTTTTTACAACGTTTAAACGCAAGCGGTAGTATCTTTCAAATATGAATTGTTATGGAAATTCGACGGAAGTGATTATGATGTACAGAATTCCTAACTCGATTTGAGACTACAATTTTAGCTGTACGTTTGTTTGTTTTAAAATGAGAATATAAAATATCTAACCTTTCACGTTAACAAAGATGTCGTAAATAACTCTCTTTTACTTTTAACATGGTTGTGAGCAAGTTGATAAAAAACGATGAACATGGCAATACTGTGATTAAAACAGTTTCAATCTGTCATGGATATACATTCAGCTGACGAATTAGTTACTATGAGTCATTATTTTATAATGATGTTTTATAATCACACCCTTTCGCTTATTTTTTAACCAACGGTGATGTTGTAAAACTTCACCAGAAAGTTCATATTGACTGAATATTTAGCTTTTTTTCCTTTGTTGATACATTGGTTTTTAACTTTATAGTAATTTTGTAATTAGAACTTTTGGCTACTGAGCTTGTTTCTGTAGATTTTCATACACATATCAATATTGTTGGTACGATGTTACACGAGGTTTTGAGTACCTTTATATCTGTTCAATCAATGTGACCCGTCATTCTAGTCTGTAATTTTAACCGGTTCATCTAGCTAAATGGCCGTCTAACTTTTACCATTGCAAAGGATTGTACCATTCACGGTGAAAGAACCTTTTTCATAATGCCGCGTTAACCAGGTTCATGATATTAATATGCAATACATTTCAATCCATTAATGAGATATGAAAAATACTCAGATTTCAAAGACATGACGAGTATCTAATTTCAGATGACGAACTCTTTATGTAGCTATATTTTTTAATTAATGAATATTAGAAACGAATATCAAAGGAGTGATATAATTAACATTGGTATGATTTATTACAAGTGTTCCGAGTTGTCATTGCGTCTCAAAATAAAATGTCCATTATTTGTAAAACAACAATTATGCCATGGATGTGCCTGTAGCATTGTTATACTGTTATTTTCCATTCGAAGTAATTAACTTTAAGTTACATAATTAGTTTGGCGAAACAATATTTCATATCAAGTTTATTACTATCTGAGTCTGTTTGACATAATTATACGAATTGGCCTTCAAGAAAAATATCATCAAACAAAAGTATACACTTCACCGTAAAATACTCCTGTTACTCGTTCCGTCCATATTCTATTAAAATGCAAAATGCTAATATGTATTTCTTATGAAGCTGTTTAAGTAGACTTAAGCTAACTGTCACCAGCGATACCACAGTTTCATATGTTTATTTTGAATGATAATGATATATACAAGGGACAGTCGTAAGCAGTACAACAAAATAGTTGATCATAGATAACCAAAAACAAATCGGTCTCCAAATAATTAAGGATTTCAGATATAACCTTATTAAAAAAAAACAATAATTTCATAACATTGGTAAATTCCTGAAGCATTTTGTTGACAAATTTCGTTTGAGAAATGTATAAACACGATTGACTCCGCAATAAGTACTGATTTTTTTGCTAGTAAACATAATGTTTAAGTAAGGTGTTCTATGTAATTGTCCAAATGTAGCACTTGTATTTAATAAGTGAGGAAAATCAAATGTATTCTCATTTACTGTCATGTTTAATATGAATGATGTTTGCAATGCCCCAATATTAATGTTTGAAATAAGTTATCATCCTTTTTTGGCTTGTATGTATGACACGGATTTCGATGAATCCCTTTGTAAACCTCAGAGGTGCTCACTTATCCATTGCGTTATAGTTTGTACACTGAAAAACCTTTAAAAAGAAATGCATGAAATTGCTTTTACTAAACTGAAGGATTCTTCACCTAAATGCCCATGGGTTTTCAAACAAAACGAAATCAGTATATTCAAGTCAAGTCAAGTAAATTCAAGTCAAGAGTTTCTTTTGTAAATAAAGGCGTCCGGCCCAAAATACATTTCAAAATAGTAAACATCATACGTAATCATTGACCTATAGATCTGCTTAAAAATCCACAAATAATGTACTGGACAAACATTTTATTATCCAAAAGATTTCGTAGTATTACGTTTTTAAGTGTCTCAATATACTGTAGTATTAGTATGTTCCTGTAAAGTTTTTTTAGTTTCACAACTTGAGCCTAAAGTTCCTTTCCGCATTTATAATATGTGTGTATTGCAAACAGTGTTCAAACCTAGTTGTTTTATATTTCGTAATGTTTCCATTATAAAAATTATGAGAATTGCCTTGCAAAAACATTATTTCTCCTCGAATAATTAATCTTAAGTAAAACGATTATACTTAACGTAATGGATATTATACAGATATAATACAACACTTAATGAAGTCAGCTAATATTTGTTTTGATATTCGCCATACCAGTTTATATTTTCCGCAAAATGTGACATATTGCGGGTAAGAGAGAAAATTAGTTAGCCTTTTTATTCTACAAACGTCGTAAAAGGCGTGTGTGGTAGTTACTGTTTTGTAATAAGTAATCTTGCAAGTTTCAAAACTGACTGAAACTTATGTTATTATAAGATAAATGTGTTCCAAGTTGCATGCTAGACAGTCTGTTATGGCTAGTATACGTCTCAATATCAGACAAAACTTGCCATTTTTATATAGCAATAACATAAAGAGTTAGAGTTTTTGAGGAGAAAGCAATTCATAAAGCATTTACGAATGCTAGGGAATAAAACGCCAACATTTTAAACCATGTTGTATTTGTGTTGGGTAAAGACTGTATTTACAGTTATATATACTTGTTTGCCTTTATTGCACAACCATTACAAAATTGCCAATCGTGTGAAACTACCTGATTTATATTGCACTGCATTTGTCAATTGATAAACAATTCCTGATGTAATTCAGAGTTTTAAACACTTATCTACAAAAATGCTCAATCAACTTCCGAAAAAACTATCTTGAAATTTTCTTTTTTAATTGTCGTAGACGAGACGATGTTCATTAGTATGAAATCAGATCAAGAATAAACTACTGAAAACCTTAACTATTGCACGTTAACAGAGAACATTATGATCATTACAATGGCAAATGACTTTATTTTTTGAATAGCATGACCTTTAAGAGACTTTTGTTACAAATAAAGAACAGCTGGCTGCAAATGGATGGAATTGGTTTCATTATCGAAGTCAGTTCATACAGATGTGCTTATCGAACTTGTGAATATGATGAAGAAACTTCACCACCAGACAATAATTTGAATGTCAGAATGTCAACTAAAAACATATGTACGTGCTACATCGCATTCGTTTAATTGTGAAAGAACACTAAGAGGTTGTGAAACATTGTGTGAACATGTACTAGACGTATGTTGCAGTTGAGTACAAACGTCGTTTGCAAACGACGCTTCAAGGGATTACAATTGTCATATCTTTCCTTGATGTTAAAAACTATCTAATAGATATGCAAATTGTCTTTACATTTTACGCAAACGATTTTTCAAAATTCAAGATATCCTAGTTTTTGTTTGAAACTCTTAAACTTGTATTGATCGAACTCACATAAAGCACTTCATTACTTTTCTAAACCTGTGCAAGAAAACGACTGATGAAAAGCGTAACATTAGGCTTAACAATAGGATGTAGTCATATCAAATATTACTTTAGAATCGGAAAGAACACAATATGAAAGAAATGAATAAAACAGCAATTTGCAACAACACATGCAAAAGTATATTAAAGCATGCATTTGCTCTAACACCATGCACATGGTCTGAAATTAAGACACTTGGAATGTTATTGTAGCTTCCACTCTATTATTATTAGTTTTAGTAATATCTGCTTGAGTGTCTGTTATCTTGTTGTTACTGCTTATATGACTGTTGTTTGGTGGTGGTGTTTGTTTGCTGGAGTGTATGTTTTTTCGACATGCTGTTTGTCTGCTGGAGTGTGTATATAGTGGTATGTTTTTCCTACTTGAAAGTCCGTTGTCTTTTTATATCGTTTGTTTGTTTAAGTTTATGTTGCATTGTGTGATTGAGTGTACGTTTTCTAGTGGTGTTGTTTGTCTGCTTGAGTGTTTGTTGCCCCGTGTTGTTGTTTGTCTGCTTGAGTGTATGTTCCCCTGTGGTGTTGTTTGTCAGCTTTAGTTTATGTTCTTCTTGGTGTTGTTTGTCAGCGTTAGTGTATGCTGCCCTTAGGTGTTGTTTGTCAGTTTTAGTGTATGTCGTTCTGTGGTGTTGTTTTTCAGCATTTGTGTATGTTGCCCTGTGGTGATGTTTGTCAGCTTGAGTGTATGTTGTCCTGTGCTGTTGTTTGTCAGCTTGAGTGTATGTTTTCCTGTGGTGTTGTTTTGTCAGCATTCGTGTATGTTGCCCTGTGGTGTTGTTTGTCAGCTTGAGTGTATGTTGTCCTGTGCTGTTGTTTGTAAGCATTGGTGTATGTTGCCCTGTGGTGTTGTTTGTCAGATTGAGTGTATGTTGTCCTGTGGTGTTGTTTGTCAGCATTAGTGTTTGTTTCCCAGTGGTGTCGTTTGTCAGCATAAGTGTATGTTGTTCTGTGGTGTTGTTTGTCAGCATTCCTGTATGTTGCCGTGTGGTGTTGTTTGTCTGCTTGATTGTATGTTGTCCTGTGGTGTTGTTTGTCAGCATTCGTGTATGTTGCCCTGTGGTGTTGTTTGTCAGCTTGAGTGTATGTTGCCATGTGGTGTTGTTTGTCAGCATTCGTGTGTGGTGCCCTGTGGTGTTGTTTGTCAGTATAAGTGTATGTTGTTCCGTGGTGTTGTTTGTCAGCATTAGTGTATGTTGCCATGTGGTGTTGATTGCCAGTTTTAGTTTTTGTTGCGCTGTGGTGTTGTTTGTCTGCTTAAGTGTATGTTGCCCTGTGGTGGTGTTGGTCAGCATTAGTGTATGTTGTTCTCTGGTGTGGTTTGTCAGCTTAAGGGTATGTTGTTTTGTGGTTTTGTTTGTCAGATTTATTGTAAATTGCCCTGTGGTGTTGTTTGTCAGCTTTAGTGTATGTTGCCCTGTGGTGTTGGTTGTCAGCTTTAGTGTATCTTGTTCTGTGGTGTTGTTTTGTCAGCATTCGTGTATGTTGCCCTGTGGTGGTGTTGTTTGTCAGCTTAAGTGTATGTTGCCCTGTGTTGTTGTTTGTCAGCGTTAGTGTGTGTTGTTCAGTGGTGTAGTTTGTCAGTTTAATTTTTGTTGCCCTGTGGTGTTGTTTGCCAGCTTTAGTGTAGGTTGCCCTGTGGTGTTGTTTGTCAGCTTGGGTGTTAGTTTTCTTGTACAACTGTTTGGCTGATTAAGAGTCTGTTGGATTATGTTTATATTTCCGTTAAAAACATCTGGCACCTGGTGTGGTTTAAACTATACTATCATTCATATCATTGAAGAGCTTTTAGATTATCAGATAAATCTTATGAATAACAGATCGCTAATAATGCCATAGAATTGACGTTGATCTTAATAAAACAGAATATATGAGCTATTTGTGATGCTGGCATTACTGTTATTCACAAAACAAGATCTTAAGCAGGCGCCTGATTTGACATGTTAAAGTAAGGACGGAATACTGAATGTCTGCCCTCGCGCAATATGTCGTATTCCAAGAAAAACAACCAATAACATCATTTTATCTGAACTGTGTAAGAGTTCACTATTTTTTAACCTGTCTGGTATTGTAATTTATTAATATTGGACCATTTGAAGGTACTGGAATTGAAAATGGTTAAGAGAAGGATAATAAAAATGAATACATCTAAATTTATTTTCAAGTACGGGTTCGTCAATATTTCGTAAATTTCCAAATATTTTAAAACAATTTCTTCACCGGAAAGACTTAGCTAATTTCTGCTTTCTTGGGGAGTTCTCGAATCATTCACGACCACATTGGCATGTTTAATGGTGGGTAAAGACCGTAAAGAAGTCAAAGCTCGTACCATGCACGGCCACATTCGCATGAAGTTTGTGGATCTGAGAGCCAGGAGAAAGATACAACAGAAAACATATCTCGTACCATACACGACTACACCAACTAACTCTATCTCTGAGAGTCATGCTGGAAATCCGGCTGCTCCAGTTATCCTATTAATGTATCCAAGTTATGTGCTAAATTTTCATTTTGAATACTAAAACAGGTATTCATCAAATTGTGTTAGTTTTCATATCATCACCTATTTGCCTGTCTTTATGTTGTTACTTCAGTCTTCTGATGGTATCGATATTCTATGAATGCATATATTTATTATCACTAAAATAATGTTTTGTGGTATGTCGTTTGACTATTTTACTGAAAAATGATAAATGAATCATAGACGATTTTGAATTAAGTAGCATTACGACCCATTAGTAAGCGATTATGAAAAGATATAATCATACAGAAATAAAGGAAGTATCGAAGCCCGTATTTACAACACTTTTGGAAATTTAAATAGAATAAAAAAACACTTAAATTTGCTGTGATGAGCTCTGTTGGAATAACTCTTCCGCGAAATCAATTTTTAATAGTCCTTTTTTTCGAGAAATTCGAATCCTACAAGGTAAGCATGGATATGTGCTTACAGTAAGGCTAGCATATTAATGTTAAGTCTATCAGGCACCGCCCGATTTTGTGTACGCCTGTCGCGTCTAGAATTTGATTTTCTTCTGTACTTGTTGTAAGTAATATACGACTATTGGAATTTTGATGCAATCACTGATAGTTTTTAGATGAAGAAATAATTTCTGTCGCTATCAAGAATTGACAGATGAAAATATATACCTAGTTAAGCGGTCAATTGCCAAATCAAAACGGAAATTGCCGGAGTGCCGCTTTTGTAAATCGTAGGGTCGCCGGATTATTTTGTTATGACTGCCGGAGGATATCACCTTGAACTAAAATATCTCCACTGAAGGACAGGGGGTCTGGACTTTTATTGCTGAGTCCATTCATGCTGAAAATAAATCATTTGTTAAGAAAAGTATCGTCAATGCAGGGTTACATTTTACATCAAGATTTTATCATTGTTTTATATTTGTTCAGTATTCGATCTGAACTCGGACGTAAACTTATCGTTTTAGAAATATTGACACATTCATAAACATTTTACAGTTATAAGTCAATAAATTACAGTATTATCTCTGGCTGTCTAAAATAAAGTGACCATTACTGAAGATAGTTACGTGGATTTTAGATTCAAAATATATTTACAATTATATATTTCAAATAAAAAATACCCCCTTTAAGTATTATCAAATAAGTATACTATTATATAAATAAAGAACATAAGTAATGCAACTCTTTTATATCTTTTACAAGAAAAATGTATTGTAGGGTTGTATAAAAACCTGAAAATATAAGTGTATAATACTTATTGCAATGTAATTCTGCGAAGTACAGATATTACTTAAAAGCCCTCAAACATTTGTCTATTAAAACACTTACACGACATAAACACACTAGACAGACTATAGCACAATTTTATGGTATTATATTTTAGCAATTTTTGTTAATTTATGTCATGTCAACTAAAAGAGCATTGACACCATCAAAAAAAAAGAAAAAAAAATATTGTTGAACAATTCTCGTTGCAACTCTTGGTTTATTTTATGGTGGGATGAGATGTCCTTGACAGAGCGATTTTGTTGTATCATTTTAGCCAAGTTTGTACTCTGCAAATCAGCATAACTCTTAACATATGGAGGCGATAACCATCGTCCTAATGTCGTGTTCATATTAACTTTCTTTAAGCGAAGATGTGCAATAAAATGCTTATTGTTGCATTTCAGCGCACTGGTAGACGACAGCGAAGACATCATCGCTGAAACAGGATTTCTCTTAATTACGCTTTAACATTGTTCCCTTTTAGAGCAGTTAAAAGCAATTCAAGTCGGGAGCATAGAATCGGTTAATGCAAAACGTCAGTAATTTTATTTAGTGTTATTGACCTAAGCATTTTCTTAAAGGAACTCGTTCACGTTTTATAATGCCGACATCCAAAAGATAATTTCCGTGTGAAATGTTAATAAAGTTATTAAATCAATGATAACGGATTTTCAATTGTTAATAATCATTTAAAGTTGCACTCTCACAGATTTACCGTTTTTACAACTTTTATATTATATATATAAATATCTGCAAACCAGTGATAAACGACTGCTGACAAAATATTAGTTCACAGATTTTCATATTTCATTTCGAAAACTAATGTTTTATGACTTAAAGCGTTCTTAACGTTTTAATAAAAATGCATAAAACATCAATGTTTGGACTTAAATAGAAAAATCGGTCACAATTTTTTTGTCAGCAGTCTTATATGAATGGTTAACATGCATTTTCGCATTAATTGGCTCGTTCAAATTAACAAAGTTGTCAAAATATTCAATCTGTGAGAGTGCAGCTTTAAATGTCATTTAGAGAGTGCTCTTTTTCACCAAAAAAGCTAAGTAAAGCTATTAAAAGTTGAAATATTTCAGACTTGTTTTTACAAATTCTGCTTCAATGAATATCTGCCAGTTGATGTTGGTGTGTGTTCAAAATTCCAATGGGTAAATAAATTTCTTCATTTTTATGAAATCTTATTCCCGAATAACATCCGTTAACCTGTCGAATATGGTAAGGTGTAAATTGACCATGACCCTCTTACAAGTTAAGGCAATTTCGTATCGCCTCATTCAGACTACACTTTGGCAATCTTTCATCACAAAAACTTTATTGCTTGTCCATTTCTCTTTGGTAGTACATTCATTTATACGGACAGGAATTTGTACTTTAAGACGGTAATATAACCGAATTATCTGTCTCGGTAAGAACCATAAAATTGTTTAGTACGTAGGCCATGGAATGAATGTAAGATTAAAAAAATGTACTTTAGAAGAAGTAATACACAGTGTTAGTATTATTTTTTTTCACTAAAATCCAGCAATGTAATAGGAAACTCATTTTTTTGCAGAGCATATTAGTTATCAATCATATCGGCAGTAGGCTTTGGCATTAAGAATGTGTTAGCTATCTACAAAAACTAGAACGGGCATTCATGGTGAATTCTTTTGAATCGATCTGCCTAAAATTAACAAAAAGAACATTTGAAAAAGTCTTGATTATCATTGGCGCACTCTAAAATGCATAAATTAGGTATATGCTTCCTTTTAATACTGACATAAATTAAACAAGCAAGTCCCTGTAGAATAAAGACTTTCTGTACTTAAGTTCGTGTTGCAAATGACTATAGGACACAAAATGTTGTCACGCTGATATTTTGTTTCCTTAATGTTATAATATATAAAGTGCAACAAAAATCAACTTCATTAAAATGAAATATCCTTTGGTTCTGTTACAGCCATTACACGCAAATACCAAATAAAGCTATACATTTCAATTGTTTTGCTATACTCTTGTTTGAGGTGTTTTGGGACTTGTATTGTGGTCCACATAATTCCTACATAATTAATGTGCTCTTTAATTGTTTTGCAAGCCGTTTTCAAAATATGTATATTTGCTTTTTTCTATCTTTGAAAATCAGACATTTGGCTATTAAAGTAATGTTGTCGAGGAAAGGAAATTTAGAATTTGATCGGAGAAAGTTAAAATGCAAAATATTCTACGTTCGATAATCATGCTGTAAAAACTACATTGACAAGCCTGGTAGCCAGATCATCATTTACAATGAATCCGAGATCAAAACCATAACACATACAAAACAACAAAAAATACCATATAAAACATCACACTCATGTCACAAATAGATCGGAATATAATATATATATATATATATATATATATATATATATATATATATATATATATATATATATATATATATATATATATATATATATATATATTAGCAAATGTTCGGGCAACCGCCATGGAACGGTCATTGAAACCGGTGATCACTTGGGGTTCAAACTAGTTGATTAGTACTCAACATCACACTTGCCCGCCCAAGCATTAATCAAGACTTGTAATCTTAACATTATACTCCTAATTAGAGCCAGAACTAGCTTAAATACAATGAAATATAGAGCAAAACAAATAATATCAGATAAAGGACTAACTTCAAGTCCCACCAAAACAGACAGTGAAATAACCTGCAAACGAATAAAAGTCGTGACAAAACAAAAACTATATAAAATCGCACCGGAAGAATGATGACTCGGTAAAATTCGCCTAACAACCATAAAAGCAAGTAGTTTATAGAAAGAACATGTCGTTTACGTTTACGTTAATTTGTAGGTTGTATCCTATTAATATGTTTAAATCCTACGGATTTTGATTTTCTAAATGAACAAACTTTGATAGCTGGATGGGAAAACCGGCTTAACCACAGACATAATCGGAAAGGGAGCAAGACAAATCGGCCCCTTACCAAATCGGCCTACTACCAAATCGGCCCCTAAGACGTTTCGGCCCTGCCATTTCGCCCCCTTAATTAAAATGACTCGAGACGTTTCGGCCCCTTAGTCCTTAGTGATTTTCAACAGAGACATTTCGGCCCCTTAATTTTATTTTTTATCTTGAGTATAAAAAAAAACATTGTAGGTCGTCTTATAAATGTAAATGAGATCTGTAAATAAGTTGTAAATAACATCTTTAAATTTACAATTTTTTTTCATCCTTACATGATTTAAAATATAAATTCATAAAATGTCTAACTTATGTCTTACCATGTGTTTGTATATTTATTATTAAATTGTAGTTAATAAGAAGATGTACTGTATATTAGTTCTAATAAAAAATCTGTTTTCTTCTTTTCATAAATCATTATTCAGCAATTCAGATGTTTCGCAGTTCGCCACTGCGGAATCGTTCCTTGATGAAACTTCAAATAAAGTATCCGCTCTAGACGCCAGGATCATGGATGAGTGGGACTCATACGATTCGCATGATGTCACATGCGAGGAGTTCCTGAAAAATGTTGGTGCCATCTACGGCGGGCGAAAGGTGTTTGGTCAAGACTGATGTTAGGCAATGGACATGTCATTATACATAATATTAGCAACATAGTTATGTATAATATTTAAAAAAATGAAGTTTTATTTTTTTTTTCTTCAACTCTATTTCGTTTTATAAAAATATCTCGTGAATAAATCTTTACATGTTTTCAAGTGTACAGATATTTTCTTTAAATCTATTTTATCTATACCTTTGTATGTATGTATATAGTTTTGTCTATTAAAACAAAAAATGAAATTACATGTTTTTTACTTATATTTGGAAATAAAAAAATAAAATATAAATAAGGGCCGAAACGTCTCGGTAATCAGGGGCCGAAACGTCTACGGGATGGGGACGATTTGGTAAGGGGCCGAAAAGGTAACCGTTTGAGCTAGGGGCCGATTTGGTAAGGGGCCGATTTGTCTGGTAGCCATCGGAAATAACTAAACAGCAGCCTCTCTCTCATTAAAACTGCTCAAAAGCATTAGTAAGTGCAGCATCTTGTAGAACCGGTGCTAGTGATTTTCTACTTTCAAGAATCATTCAGTCGCATTATTTATCCCATAGCCTTAGGGCATGACAATAAATTAGTACACATCGGACAAAATACTGTTAAGTCACATATACCTTGGCCATATCTGCACAAGTACAAGTACAAGTATATTGTTATAGGACTTCTTTCGCATGAAGCAAAACAGATGATATTGCCTTTAAAGTGACCCACTCGCAGATGTATGTTGTTAGCGATTTTCTTTATCTGTGTTGAAATTAATTTATTCCAAATATATTTATATACAAAACTCACAACGCATTTGTTAGATTATTGAAAAAAAACAAAGAAACAACAAGTATCATATCATACAAGGTTTCTTGTATTAAGAATTTTACCAATTTTTCCTATTCTTTTTCACAATGATGTTAAAATTCAGTCTGTACCCTAGCGCAATGGTATTTTGACAATGTTAATCAATGTTTGTGTCAAAATGTGCCCAACTATCAAAACACCAATGTGTTTTAGCCTCTTTATATTATTTTGTTTCAACTATACTAAGACTTATATTGGAAAGAAATTCAGTTTCAAAATGCAAATATCTGTCTTACAATATAATCTTTGAAAAGAAGCAATCACGACATACCAATACGACATTGTTGCTCAGATAGTCAAACATTCTGGCACTTTAATTATTCTCGTTATTGTAGCGCAATTGATTATAAATGCAAACTCAATTTTTTAAACTACATTTTGTAGTAGTTGCGCAGTTCGCGTATATAACATTATAATACTTAAATTTAACAGTATTCATCTCATACTTCCATTTCAGTTTATTATTTTGCATTTCTGATTGTTGACACTTTTGCTAAAGCAAACATTGTCAACTTTCAAATCCGTACTGTTGTGAAAGAGTCATGCATATGTTTATGATGTACAGTATTCTAGAATTGAGACAACTGTGTTTGATGTACTTGTTTGATTTTATGAACACAAAAAAAAAACTACTTCACTTCTAAAATAATACAACGATGCCGTTGATTAATCTGTTAATTTTGAAACAAATGGTGAACAATCGGTTTATTGAATCCTGATAAAAATAACAATGAACATGGTGATACTGTACATACTTTAACAACGTTTAATCTCATTATGTACAATATTTCAATTTGTTAAAACCTTCAGATACGCTTTATTTAAAAACTTAATCGTGAATATCTTTATTTTGAACCGATCATACTATTAAACGGCTACATGATATTGATTACTGATAATTCCGATTAAAAACATAATTCTTATTCTCAAAGAACTTTTGTATATTTGACGAAAAATGATTTTGAATAAAATTCTCAATTTTCCAAAGAATTTAAGTTTTACCATTGCAAAGAGCTATACCTCCAAAGTGATTACAATGCTCTTCCCGGTGAACGAGCCTTATTGATAAAGTTGATTAGACCAAATTCATAAAATCAACGTGTAAGCTATATAATTTTAATTATTGTGAAATAAATAATATTCAGATTTCAAAGACATAGCTTTTGTTGCGTTTTAAATGGCAAACTCATTATTTACTATTTTCAATTAATGCATATTAAATACGAATTTCAAAGGAGTTATATAGCCATCATAGTCTGATTTATTACAATTTTTCCGAGTTGTCATTGCTTCTCAAAATAAATTGTTTATTAATTAATAAAAAGCCAAATATGTAATGCATGTGCTTTTAGCAACATTATGCTGTTCTCTTTTATCCGTACGGTAGTAGTTAACTGGTAAAAATAATTTACATGACATTGTTATTTCTATCACTATTTGAATGTTCCATTGAGTGACATAATTTTACGAACTAACCTGCAAGAAAAACATCACAGAACAAAGTGTTGTAAAATACCCCTAGTACTCGTTCTGTACTTCTTTATGTACCAGTGATTATGAAGAATTTTCAAAAGTGTAAATTTGATACAATTTGAAGCACATAATCGAGTAAAATGAAAAGTACCGACGGTGTTGAATATGATAATTACAACAGTTTTACCTGGAGTGCATGGCAATATTGGAAGAAAGTATACACATATTGGAGTAGTCCTGCGTAAGTGCCTATTATTTGAGTGATACAAGATATTACTTTTGCTTTTTCATTTCTTTTTCAGGATTTAGTCCCCGGACATGGTCGTTCAACCGCGCCTTGCAAGCGCGAATGTCATCACTTGTAAGGAATATAATGTCATCGCTCAGAGGTAGACAACAAATGCGTCTGAGCAGTTAAGAAATGCAAAAGCTTAAACCGTTGAAAGGCTTTTGCCATTAAAAGCGTTTTTTTACAGCCAATAAAAATAGAATCCAAAAAGTATTTGAAGTGGCCCCAAACTGTAACAGATAAGTGACATTAGAAAAGGTAATGGAAATCGAGCATTTTTAATACATTTTTCAGGTTTCATAGTAGTAATTGATAAACCTTTTTATACTAGGATATATGAACATGGCTTTCATGTCGCAAGTATATTGCTAGTGTAAAGATGAGTGAAACCTGATATTGGCTGCGGAAGTTTTGACTATGTGTTGTTGTTAAATTACGGCAGGGTATTTTCGTTATCACGTTTCCATGTTCTGAGCTAATATCTATAATTATCTATTTCCCTCGGTTCCTCACCAAAATTTATTTAATATACCTACTTGTTACCAAATGCACATTACCGTTGCAATCTTATTCATAAACGTATTTAAATAAAGTGTTCTTACTTCTCACTATTTTAAACCGCATATCACCATCCTTGTTACCCCTGGCGCATTAATTCTTTGAACGTGTCATGTCAAAAAAGGAGATCGAACGAAACTTTATTTCGATATGCGGTCTGTAGACATGCGTCCTGTTTCGTGTTTTGATGCGGCAATTTAGAGGCACCTCTTTGGAACGAGACCCTTTTTTGTCCCTGCTAGGTGAGGTCATTATGCATGTAGTATTTATGGTTTCCTATCATGTTTTATGTATGGTTCACTTTCATTTTCCATATCTATTTTACGCTAAGGATGGTCAGTACCACTGCTTCCAGGATCGCTGTATTTTAAAAACGTTTATACTAGTATAGTAGTCTCATCTGAAGAAAAATGTGTGGAATGCAAAAAAAAATGGTCGTACTATCTCAAAACAGTTATAATCACGCGCGATTTTCTTTTTATGCTTGTGTATATTGCTTAAGTTATAAATGGGATATTTTAATACTGGGCTAATAAATGATCACAAACGATGGAAAAACAATCACCAGGAACTGTGCTTAAATGCAAAAAAAATGAATAACACTACCACATAATGTTCAGTACAGATTTAAGCTTTATATACAGGATATTAATAAGCATGTGCTTCCGTGCCCTGAATTTATACGCGGTCATCTTGCATTTAGATTACATACATTGCATAGTTTACGGGGAAAAAACCCAATAGTATAATCAAAAATAGATTGTGGCTAAAATATTTTATAAAATACGTATCAAGTTTCTTATTATATAAAATAATAAATCACGTGGTATGTACACATTCGGTAAGCTATCACAGAGCTTTCCGAGTAATAGTTTTGTGAACGGTAAAATAAGTGTACGCAATTGCATTACAATGAAATGAGGATCTGATTTCGAATTGTGTTTTATGTAAAACTATTGCATTAAAACTTGTAGAAAATAAATGACATTAAGTGCACATTGATCGAGTTATTACACGTCTGAGAATTCCAATATCAGTAAACAATTTGTCTGCGCTGTCCTCGAAAGGCAATTTTTGTGTTCATTTAGACAAAAAGTGCTCTCTCAGCTGTTTATGGCGATGAAATAGAAAATAACCTAATGGAACTAACCTTATCTTTAAAGGGAAACGTTTTTCGAAGCCATTTTGGTGTAATTAACTTTTTTCTCAAATGAGCCATTGGAACGTTTGCAATAAATATATGAATCCTAACAAGAGTGCTTCCATTGCAAGGTTCTTCCCAAGATCAAACACTCTTGATGGTTACAAACATTTTGAAAATGAAATGAAATACAATTTGATGCCTTTCATTAATTTTGATACAAGAAAACGGTTCGTTAACGTCAATACGAAATTTGCATATCACGTGACGTTCTGAATATCCTAAACTCGATGTTGCTTTATGTACTAATGATTTGTATTTTTTAACTAAAATATTTCAGCTTTAACTAATTTTTCCAGTTATACGTCTGAAAACACCTATTTGTATTATTGGTTTACTCTACGATATCCAAATTGTTGAAGAAAAACAGTTATAGTACAAAAAAAAGTATATTGGTTTTAATGGGTTGCTAACCCACGCCGGTAAAGCCAAGAAAATACATTTAAGATAATAAACACCTTAATCTCTAGACCACCGAGACTTTCAAACAGAATAGTCTATTTGTATATGTTAGTCATACATTTATAACATCAGGTGTTTATGGCAATCAACCAATTACGCAACAACAAAGTTGTTTACGCTTTTTTGAAAATTGATGTCTTCAAAAACGATATTTGAGCAAAAATCAACCTTTCCTCGCGGGTTCTAGCTTTTGGTATCTTAGTTTTATCATTTTTATGATTTGCACCACTTGATTTCGTCATACACAAAAATGAGCATTTTACAAAATTTTCTCATTAAATAGCATTGATAATTTCATTCGAAAATGCTTGCAACACATATATTTTACAAACTTTTTTTTTCTATTCTATTTAGCCAACAGCTCAGGTATTGTTTGCACATCACTATGTTCCGCCACTTGTCTACCTCATTAGCATAGGGTGACTCAGTAACTCAGTTTGCAATTTCGTTGGTATATTCCAAATATTTCTTTTTTTCTAAAGCATCGTATGATCCTCTGCAAATTATCAGACATTATATGAGACTCTATCGTAGTTATATATTCACTTTCATTTTTTTCTCTAATTATGTAATCCTTAGTTTGCTCTGGTGCTTTTAATGTGAAGTTCTACGAAAACCATTTTGATGTTGTAGTATTCAATTTTCTATTGACTTCTTGCATTACCCAGACGTATGTTATGTATGGAGTCAAAATATATCCGCTATTCCATCATGACATGAAATAATATGCTCTTCAATCACGGTTGTGCTATTGGTACTTTCAGTAAAATAAATTACAAAACAGAACAATTCCCTTACGCAATCACATTCAATTCAGGCAGTGAGTACGGCCGAGAAAGTTTTATTTTCAAACATAACGTTAAATAATTTGTGTGATTAGGTATGTTACTTCGTTTAAAACCATTATTTCGTCGGTTGCATTTGCGACCAATTTATGCATAAATATTTAATTAAAATTCAAGATAATGTTGTTGAAGCACCTTTGCATTTTGGTCAAGAGAAATATAATTAGCGTTTCAAAGTGTATCTGTAGTTGTCCTAAAAAGATTTGGGACAACTATTTTAAATGTACTTGCTGTTTTTTTATAAATATGTGAGTAAATACTAAATTAGTTCACCTTTCAAGTTAACAAGAATGTCGTTAATAACTCTGTAACTTAAATAAGGTTCTGAACATGGCAATACTAAACAAACAACAGTCCAAATATGTTCTGTATATACATTAAGCTGATGAATCAATTACCGTGAGGCATAATTTTATAATGGTGTTTTATATTCGATCACATTAGCTTATTATTCAACCAACGGTCATGTAGTACAACGTCATAAGGAAGTTCATATTATTGATTGACTGTTGTACTTGTTTTTCCTCGTTTAAACATTGGTTTGGGTATCTTTTAAATGTTAACCGATTAATTACAATATGATAGTTATAATTATTGTTGGTAAATGTTTCAATCTATGTGATCCGTTGATTTGAATTAACCGGTTCATCTGGCTAAATAATTGTCTAGCTCTTAATATTGTAAAGGATTGTACCTCACAAATGACTACAATTTATCACTCACGGTAAAATAGCCTTTTGATAATATGTATTTTTTAATTAATGTTAAAAACGAATATCAAAGGAGTTATACAACCAACAATGGTGTTATTTATTACAAGTTTTCTTTTGTTGTCATTGCGTCTCAAATTAGAAAAGTCCATTAATAGTAAAACGACAATAATGCCATGCATATGCTTCTAGCTTCGTTATACTGTTTCTTGCATGCGTAGTAATAAACTAACATAATTCGTTTCACAAAACATGATTTTCATATCATGTTTATTACTATATAATTGCATTATTGTGGGGCCGAAAATGGACAAACCACTACCGTGCATTATCGATGTAATGCAAGCGTTTCTGCATTAGGCCTTTATCTACTCCGAGCTTTTTTTTTCTTTTAAGGGGACTTAATAGTTTTTTTTAATCTTAATGCATTATTATTTTCAACTCGTTTGGGGCATTTGATAACATATCGTCACCTTAGTGCAATAACCCAACAACTGCATTTAGAAGTAAAAGCAGAGATTGCGTTCTTGCACTAAGGTGACGATATAATACAATACAAGTGGCAGCTGGGCTCTACCAATAACAAACTAGTCTTAGCCACAAGTATATTCGTTGGTAGTTAACTCGTGTTTACCTGACCGTTCTCATGCACTAATCACATCATTTATCGGTAAAAATGTGTTCATGTTTAAGTTGTCTGTGTGTCGTGTTTGTTTTTGTTTTATGGGGTTTATACGTTTGTGTCTCTAGTTCATTGTCGTTTAAGGCCCTTGCCCTTTTTGCGTTTAAACAGGATATCATTTTTAATTTTCGACTACTTGGCACATTTTCACATTTTTTGGTCAAATTGATGTTAGCTCCGAGAAACATTACGATGATTTATCCAAAACAACTGATGGGATTAGCGATAACTAGTTATCCAGCGTATAGCTTACTATTTTTTTTATTTTTTTTCTTTCCATGTGTCTTAGGGATTTTGATGAATAGTTAAGTTTTGTTATTTTACAAGAGATCTAGCTTGTGATAACACACAAATAAACAATCGCATTTCGGTACCGTACAGTAACATGGAAACCTTTTAATTGAATGCAAATTAAATAAACAAGATACAGTCGTAAAACATTAATGGCTGGGGGTTTTTTTAAATTAAAAAAAATATTCAATTTGATTATGGTTTTGATTAATCTTTTGGTTGATAAGCAAACCTACTGTATCAAATATGTTAAAAAGTTTGAAGAAAAGGTAAGCATATTTTATTATTTTTAATCGATATACTGACACACATAAAACTCTTTACCATAAATTAGACATCTATGTATGTGTTATCTGGGCTGTATAGCTTTAAAGTAGCATAACATAAACAAAGTTTGTATATACATTACATTATGGTTTGTACACTGATATACTGTCAAAACGAAATGCTTTGACTTTTTTTTAAATAAACGATGGATATTTCAGCTAAATGCCTATTGATTATCAAAAAGATGAAATAAGTATAATTATTATGACCTATATCTCTGCTTGCAAATACACAAGGAATACAATAGGTTACCTTTTGATTATCAAAACGGCGTTCGAAGTATTGCTATTTTTCAATCTCTTTATGTATTATTAGCATTTTCCTGAAAGGAACTACCTTTTGCTTAATTTCATAACCTGTATGTTTTTTCCACATTAATGGTAATTGTGTATTACAAACACTGTTCAAACTTTTTTATATTTTGTAAAAGAACCAAAATATGAAAGCTATCTTGTAAATACATTATTCCTTTCTTGGAAATAACTTCAAGAAAAAGATTCAAATAGTCGTAATGGATAGCAATACCGATAGGATACAACGGCAAATGATAACAGCTAATAAATGTTTTGATATAAGCCAGACAAGTTATTACAATCTTCCAAAATTGACATATTGCGTGTTAAGGAGGAAGTTAGTCAGCCTTTTTGTTCTACAAACGTCAAAAGAGGCGCCCAGTGTAGCTATTGTTTTGTGATTAACAATCTTGCAATTCTCAAAACTGGCTAGAAAATATGTTATTATAAGATAAATGTGTTCCATATTACATGTTAGACAGTCTCAAAAGTCTCGTATACGTCTTAACACCAGACAATACTTGCCAGTTCGCTTTTTTATATATAGCAAAAAATACGGAGTTAATGTTTTTGAGGCGATAGCAATTTATAAAGCATAAAACGCCATGATTTAAAGCCATGTTGTATCTACGTTTGGTAAAAACTGTTCTGACAGTGATTTTGATATTTTAGCTTAATAAAAAAAAATATTGCCCGTCCACCAGGTGAAACTTCCAGACCTATCTTGTACTGTAGTGTCCAATTGATTAACATTTTCTGATGTCAATCAACTTCAAGAAAACCTGTCTTGGATTTTTCTGACTATGATTTTTGCCGTCGTTTACACCAATTTTGACGTAATGTTGACTTCATTAGAACTTAGGTTTTCAGCCAATTTCGTTTGACGTCGGCAGGTTTCGCCCAACTTCCGAAGACAATCGTTTAACTTCGGACTTAAGTACAGAAATAAGATTTGTTCAATACAATTTATTTTTTCTACATAATTTATAAATACAAACAACTATAATAGTGTATTAGTTTATCATTTAGATTCGTCATATTTCACACCAATTTCGAGTAAACAGTAGGTGACTTAGTAAGCATTCTTTTTGAGAATCGATATATTTTGTTATTCAAAAAAGACTGCCAGCATAATAAGGAGAGGTCTTTTAATATGAAAGGATGTGCTCTACGTCGTTACAAATTAATGGCTTTACTATAGTTCAAGCTGTTGAGAGTTGTCTTAAAACAGAGCTTTAAAGGATTATATGACACAGAAGTTATAATTACGAGTACAATTATCTTATCGGGAAAATATGCCGGAGAATAGGATTGTTGCAAACACTAAGTTATTTGACATTTGACTAATATTTTATACATCAATTTAAACACACAATGGTGTGCCTCTTAAGAAAGTCTGACACCACCTGGTTTGTCAATTGTTTCATCTAGTTAGTATTCTTAAAAGATACATTTTAGAGTTATCATAATGAAGGTAGTAAAAGGGACTTCGTTTTGTTCATACTTTCACAACAATCCAAACAGGCGATAATTCTCAAACCTCTATTCAGCAATATATTATATGTAGCTTTAATTAATCGTTGGCACAATAAAATTGCATCTTTGCAAGAATTTTGTTTATATTTGCGCAAAAACATTTCTTGGTTTATAATATATGTAGCTGTATTAATCGTTGACACAGTAAAACTGCTTTTGGTAGCATGCGTCGATTTTCAACTTTTGAAATGACTTGGCTAAAAAGAGTAAAAGTGATTAATTTAGTGATGTTCTTCAAATTATATCATGCAATGTAAATCCTACCAATTCCTGTTGCTATTTTATGTTTAATTTCGTTTACTGCAACGGCAATTAAATAACTATTTTAACGTTATGGTCCATAATTCGAAAGCAAACCAAGTTTATAGGATTCGAGCGTCGAAAGCGTGAAAATATAAATCGCGTGTAGCGTGCCGGTAACATAGAGTCATCAAAAT
The DNA here is from genome assembly GCF_026914265.1 of Mya arenaria. NCBI lineage: Eukaryota > Metazoa > Mollusca > Bivalvia > Myida > Myidae > Mya > Mya arenaria. The sequence continues at coordinate 22,953,333 of NC_069130.1, forward strand.
ATTTTTATTAGGGGTTTGGTTTCTTAATTAAATGTTCTGTTTTATTGTTATATTTTATTATTTTCATCAACAACACATAGTTTTGTAAATTGTAATTAATAAACGAAGGTTATAAAATACTTGTTCGTTTCCTTTAAATTATGACAATAAAACGGTATCATTACGTTTTACTGATTGGTATTTAGCAAAGAAAGGAGTATAATGAATATACCATGCTTTTACACATTTCTTGAAAGTTCAATATTCTGCCAGTTGACCAATTGTTCATTTCTTTTTAAGGTTAACAACGTTGTTAAAGTCATCGCTGTTAACTTTGAAATCGTTACTGCTCTGGACGTTTTGAATTAAATGATACACTTTAGATCTGATGTGTTTAGATCTAGATCTGAGACAGCTGTGTCAGCTTTATTTGTTAATATTTAAAAACGAGAGCACACAATCATATTACACGTCTAAAACTGAACAACGATTTTCTTCATCATGTCTTAAACTTTAACATGTTTTGAATAATGTTGAGTAATTTCAAACTTGCAGGCATGATTTACAATAGTGTTTTTAACTATATCTGCGGCCTTTTCCCTGCAACAGTTTTCAACACGTCCTTCCTCGTCTGAATTCAGAAAATGAAACAAATATATCTATGTTGAATAAACTCATCCAGTTCAGCATTGTTTAACATTTGACTTTTTTCTTGTGGTTTGCTGGCTGCAATATACAAATGCAAGTTCAATAACTTTCATCATATGTAACCATTTCTTCAATACTAGTGTAGGTCAAAAGACGTATCCTTATATAAAATCAATCCTGCTGTTGCATATAGTGTAGTTTTTCAAAAATCGTAATGTAGTTTGGCTGTTTACCGGCTGTTAAATAAGTTTGTTCGAAATGAAAGCTGGGATAATTCACCTATATGACATTTCGTGTAATTTATATGAAACATTGTTTGGAACAACACAAGAAAAAGTATTTTCCTTCGTTTGAATATAATGAACTTGTTGAGAAGTAATTTCCTTTGTATAACAAATGCATTTGTCATCATAACCTTGTTATAGTAGTCGGCTGACCATATTGTCAGTCAATATGTATTGATCTAAATTGGTCATTTAGTGTTGAACCTTTTTTATAAACATGCCAGTCAAAGGCAGATGTATCTAATTTTTTTAATCGTTTTGGTAATTAGTGAAAATATATATTGCATTTATATTTGATAAAAATGAATTATGAATGTTGGTGTTGCAGGCGTGTTTGTGATAAAACATTGTCCAAGCGCTAATTTACTATTTACTATTAAACATTAAACAATTCAACAGTTTTGTCTTGCGTAGGCAATACACGGGGAATCGTAAAAAAATGCTATTTTATGACATTTCATATGTCACCACTGTGTTTAAGAGAAAAGGAAAGGTAATATAAAATCAATCATTTGAATTAATTAGCAGATACTCTGGCAAAGAATACCCTTGCAATGTATACAATGTATTTTAATTAACAATCGAATTTGAAAATATTCTCATGTTTCAGTTATATCCCTTGTTTCAAGACATGTTATGCATATTTAAACTCATATAAGCCACAGACGATGCCGTGTATATTGTTTTTTTTTCTAACGGCGTTACGTCATTCTGAAAAAAAAACGGCCTAAAGGTTTAAACCAGTTTAAATACTTTACAATACCAGTAAACTAAAATTGTGTACTACTTTTGAGCATCATGATAAATGCTAATTTTTAATAATCAAAAGCCTATTTATTATCATGATTACACACCAAAATACTTATTTGAACAGACATCTTTTATATCCTAGATCCAAATCATCCAATTATGAATAGCGTTACGAACAAATTTTTGTAAAATATATTTGTTTATAGGTCTCAAATATTAAGAAAGGACGTTTATTACTTCTAATGATGACTAACCATTGTTTAAAGCAATTTTTTATATCACAAAGTATTTCTTTAAAGGGCACGGGAAAGTACATTTATTTAATTTCTAAAAATGAAATTGCAAATGGCATTCTTATGTCATTTTAAATGTGCGCTTTGAAGCACATGTGATGTCTTGTCAGATGAGTAATAAAACGATATTAAAAGCTGGGGTAGACATGTTTACATGCATTAATGATAATAACTGTCATCGAAATCGGTGTTATTAAACTGATTATTCAGGAAAAGTATCAGCACTGCTTTTATCGAAACTGAAAATTCCTAAATAATCCTAACGAAAATCACGTATGCATAACATTTTCGTAATATTCTAAGACAAAATGTATTTATTTTTAAGTGTATTCGTTCAATTACATACATTAGCATTAATGGGATTGAAAAAAGCTTGAATAACATATTTGAAACAAACAAAAAAGCTCAACAAGTTGTTGGATTTTGGTACGTTTGTTTCGACACGATTATGAGTATGTTGTGTTTTATAATCATATGCATCAGTAAACGCGACATGTTAGTCGATTTTGAAATAAGCTTCAAACGTGATAGAGCTTGAATCAGAATTTGTATCCATAGCAAAGATTCTCATAACACACTGCGTTCAGGTTGGGCATAGCGTGAGGTAAGTATAGACTCCCTGTCAAACACTCTCCTATTCCATGCTATTCTTTTTTCACTCCAAGGCGACACTCTAAATCTGTGAAACTTTTCAAATTCTCATTGATTCTTTCACGTAATTAAACAGAAACATTTATTTTGAAATAGTTAAACAAAGTTGCATGCATTGAGTTATGGTATTCAAATATATAATCATTATCAAAACAGTTCATCAAAATATTAACAAACATTTGGTATTATATATTTCCATGTTGTTTATATTTTTAAACCTACTAGTTCAGCATTTGTTTTAAAACCTCTGATATGTCAATATGGCAAATATCACCCGTTGTTATTCGAATAACATAATCTTTAAGATAAACCTTTTACAAATTAAGAACAGCTGGGTGTAAACGGATGTAATTGGTTTCATTATCGAGGTCAGTTTATACCGATGGGCAAATCTTACATACGAATAAAACGCCATTCGTACGGCCTGACATTAAGCCACCGGCAGAAGGAGGGTTGATTATAACGTTTCTTATGGTCAGATCGGACTATGATGACTGCTGAGAATGTTATTGTAGTTTTCACTCTATTATTATTACTTTGTGTCATACCTGCTTGAGTGTCTTTTATCTTGTTGTTCCTGATTATATGGCTGTTAATTGGTGGTGGTGTTTGTCTTTTGGAGTGTATGTTGTTTCGACATGTTGTTTGTGTGATGGAGTGTTTTTTGTATAAAAAATGTTGTTTTTTTCTGCTTAAAAGTCCGTTTCTATAATACCATTTGTTTGTTTAAGATTATGTTGCATTGTGTGATTGAGTGTATGTGTTCAAGTGTTGCTGTGTGTCTGTTTGAGTTTATGTTGTTCTATGGTGTTGTTTGTCAGCGTAAGTGTATGCTGCCCTTGGGTGTTGTTTGTCTGTTTTAGTGTATGTTGCCCTAAGGTGTTGTTTGTCAGGTTAAGTGTTTTTTGTCCTGTGGTGATTTTGTCAGCATAAGTGTTTGTTGTAATGTGGTGTTGTTTGTCAGCTTAAGTGTATGTTGCCCTGTGGTGTTGTTTGTCAGCATTAGCGTATGTTGCCCTGTGGTGTTGTTTGTCAGCATAAGTGTTTGTTGTAATGTGGTGTTGTTTGTCAGCTTAAGTGTATGTTGCCCTGTGGTGTTGTTTGTCAGCATTAGCGTATGTTGCCCTGTGGTGTTGTTTGTCAGATGTAGTGTATGTTGCTATGTGGTGTTGTTTGTCAGCTTTAGTGTATGTTGTCCTGTGGTGATGTTTGTCAGCTGTAGTGTATGTTGATATGTGGTGTTGTTTGTCAGCATTAGTGTATGTTGCCCTGTGGTGTTGTTTGTCAGCTGTAGTGTATGTTGTCCTGTGGTGATGTTTGTCAGCTGTAGTGTATGTTGCTATGTGGTTTTGTTTGTCAGCTTTAGTGTATGTTGCCCTGTGGTGTTGTTTGTCAACTGTAGTGTATGTTGCCCTGTGGGGTTGTTTGTCAACTGTTGTGTATGTTACCCTGTGGTGTTGTTTGTCAGCTTAAGTAATGATGCCCTGTGGTGTTGTTTGTCAGCTTAAGTGTATTTTGTCCTGTGGTGTTGTTTGTCAGCATTAGTGTTTGTGGTCATGTGGTGTTGTTTGTCAGCTTTATTGTATTTTGCCCTATGGTGTTGTTTGTCAGCATTAGTGTGTGTTGTCCTTTGGTTTTGTTTGTCAGCATTAGTTTATGTTGCCCGGTGGTGTTGTTTGTCAGTTGTATAGTATGTTGCTATGTGGTGTTGTTTGTCAGTTTTAGTATATGTTGTTATGTGGTGTTGTTTGTCTGCTTTAGTGTATGTTGCCCTGTGGTGTTGTTTGCCATCTGTAGTGTTTGTTGCTATGTGGTGTTGTTTGTCATCTTTATTGTATGTTGCCCTGTGGTGTTGTTTGCCATCTGTAGTGTATGTTGATATGTGGTGTTGTTTGTCGTATGTAATGTATGTTGCCCTGTGTTGTTGTTTGTCAGCTTTAGTGTATGTTGTCCTGTGGTGATATTTGTCAGCTTTAGTGTATGTTGCTATGTGGTGTTGTTTGTCAGCTTTAGTGTATGTTGCCCTGTAGTGTTGTTTGTCAGCTGTAGTGTATGTTGTTTTGTGATGTTGTTTGTCAGCTTTAGTTTATGTTGTCCTGTGGTGATGTTTGTCAGCTGTATTGTATGTTGCCCTGTGGTGTTGTTTGTCAGCTTTAGTGTATGTTGCCCTGTAGTGTTGTTTGTCAGCTGTAGTGTATGTTGTTTTGTGGTGTTGTTTGTCAGCTTTAGTGTATGTTGCCCTGTGGGGTTGTTTGTCAGCTGTAGTGTATGTTTATATGTGGTGTTGTTTGTCAGCTTTAGTGTATGTTGCCCTGTGGTTTTGTTTGTCAGCTTTAGTGAATGATGCACTGTGGTGTTGTTTGTCAGCTTAAGTGTATTTTGTCCTGTGGTGTTGTTTGTCAGCATTATTGTTTGTTGTCATGTGGTGTTGTTTGTCAGCTTTAGTGTATGTTGTCCTTTGGTTTTGTTTGTCAGCATTAGTTTATGTTGCCCGGTGGTGTTGTTTGTCTGCTGTAAAGTATGTTGCTATGTGGTGTTGTTTTTCAGTTTTAGTATATGTTGTTATGTGGTGATGTTTGTCTGCTTTTGTGTATGTTGCCCTGTGGTGTTGTTTGCCATCTGTAGTGTATGATGCTATGAGATGTTTTTTGTCTGCTTTAGAATATGTTGCCGTGTGGTGTTGTTTGTCAGCTTTAGTGTATAATGCTATATGGTTTTGTTTGTCAGCATTAGTGTATGTTGTCCTGTGGTGTTGTTTGATAGCTTTAGTGTATGTTGCCCTGTGGTGTTGTTTGTCAGCTTCAGTGTATGTTGCCCTATGGTGTTGTTTGTTAGTTGTAGTGTATGTTGGCCTGTTGTGTTGTTTGTCAGCTGTAGTGTATGTTGCCCTGTTGTGTTGTTTGTCAGCTGTAGTGTATGTTAGCCTGTGGTGTTGTTTGTCGGCTTAAGTGTGTGTTGTTCTGTGGTGGTGTTTGTCAGCTTGGGAGTTAGTTTTCTCGTAAAACTGTTTGGCTGATAATGTTTCTATTGGAATATGTTTATGTTTCCGTTAAAGACGTCTGCCACCTGGTGTGGTTGAACCTATACCACATTCATCATTGAAGAGCTTTTAGAATATCAGATGAATCTTATTTATAACAGATCGCTAATAATGCCCTATAATTGACATTGCTTTTAATAAACAAAACATCTGAGCTATTTGTGATGCTGGCATTACTGTTATCCACAAAACAATATCTTAAGCAGGCGCCTGATTTGACATGTTAAAGTAAGGACGGAATCCTGAATTACTCCCAAAAAAAATAATACAATAGAACAAAAAAATTCGCGTTCATCCTCGTTTCTTTTCAGTAATGTACCAACAATTTTAAAAACATATTTCCTTAGCATTTGCTTAAATACAGATTTTCTGAAATATGTTTTGATCTTACATTGAAACTTAAGACTATTCTGTCGGCATCAAGCAATGGCATAAGAAAACATATAGTTAGTTTAGCGGTCTATTCCCGAATCAAAACGGAAATTGCCAGATTGCCGCGATTGTAAATTGTAAGGTCGCCGGATTATTCTGTTTTGACTGGAGGAGGATTCCACATCGAACTAAAATAACTCGACTGAAGGACAATAAGTCTGCACTTTTATTGCTGAGTTAATTCCCGCTGAAAATAAATCATTTGTTAAGAAAAGTATCGTTAATGCAAGATTACATTTAACATCAAGTTTTCATCATTTTTATATTTGTTTAGTATTCGATCTGAACGCGGACATAAACTTATCTGTTTAAAAACATTGACTCCATAATAAATTATTGTCATCGGAAAGAAGTACTACATTTTTATTTTTATTTACACAAACGTAATTGCCGAAAGTCATAAAGAAACTTTATTGCTTGTCCATTTCTCTTTTGTAGTACATTCATTTATACGGACAGGAATTTGTACTTTAAGACATTACCGATAATCCGTAATTCTCTTTCTCGAGAAGAAAAAAGTGTTTTGTACGTAAACCATGTTAGATTAAAACATTGTACTTTAGGAGAAGAAGTACACAGTGTTAGTATTATTGTTTTCACTAGAATCCACCAAAGTAATGGGAAACTCATTTTGCAGAGCATATTAGTTCGCAACCATATCGGCAGTAGGCTTCGGCATTACGTGTTAGCTATCTTAAAAAAAAACAGGCGTTCATGGCGATTTCTTCTGAAACGATCAGACTAAAATTAATGAAAAGAGCATTTGAAAATTTCTTGTTTATAACTTCTACCGTACCATTTCTGTTTCAGGATTAAGTCCCCGGACATGGTCGTTCATCCGCGCCTAACAACTGCCACTGTCATCATCAGCACGACATACAATGTCATCGCTCAGAGGTCGACAACAAATGGGCCTGATCCTTTTCTAACAGAAATAAACAATGGCTGAAAGCTTTGAACTGTTGTTGGCATCAATAGCGTGATTTTATTTGTTTATAAATCTTTTTACAGCCAATAAAAATCGAATCCAAAAGCCCTAAACTGTGACCGAAAAGTGTCTGCCATTACCTAAGAATAGATAATGAAAATTTATGCCTGTATGTACTTGGATATCCATGAATAAACATTATTTTATCTCGCAAGTGTAGTTATAGTGTACAGATAAATAAGTGAAACTCGATATTTGCTGAGGAAGTTTTGCCAATGTGTTGTTGGTAAAATTTCGGCAACACGTTTCCATGTTCCGAGTTATTATCTATAACTATCTATTCTCATCGGTTCTCACCAAGATTTATTTAGGATTCTTACTTGCTTTCGTATTCACATTGCTTTTGTATACGTATTCGTCAACGTATTTAAATAAAGGTTTAGTTCTTACTAATTAATTCGTTAAACTTGTCACATGATTTTGATCTGCGGTACTATAGTCTGTAGACATGCGTCTATTTTCGTGTTATTGATGCCGCATTAAAGTGGCATTTTTTTTGGAACTAGACCTTTTTGTCTCTTCAAGATGGCGTTATTATGACACCGATGTATATGATTTGCTTTCATGTTTTATTTGTGGCTCACTTTCATTTTTTATTTATATTTTACGTTAAGGCATATCAGTACAATTGATACCAGGATCGTTGTATCTTAAATACATACAGCCGTTTGCTCGAACTCCCAGGATCCGGCGAAAAACAATCGAGTCTCGGGATATTCGAACCAAGCGGGAATGCTAACCTTCAGTATTATAAAGTTATCGGTGCTTTACTATGAACTCGAGCCAAGCGAGTTCGAGCCAACGGGGTTCGACTGTATATACTAGTATTAAAGTCAAGTTATGAAAAAAGTAATATAAAAGTTATAATCCCAAACGATATTATTTTCATGTCTGCCTATTTCTTTAGGTTTTATACGAAATGTTTCAATACGGGGCTAATCAATTACCTCAAAAAATGAAACAAGCCCCCGAAACTGTATTTAATGAAAAAAACGCAAAGGATTGGCTACGCTACGTTCATACTTACGTAACGGGAAGCATGTAATTTTAAAATTTATAATGTATTTTTGGTCGGCCAATATTCAGCCGAATGTGATAATTTCTTAATTCCCATTATTTGAAAAATGAACAACAATACACATCCAAGTTCTAATTGACCACATAAGGTAAGTAGCTCACTCCACAAACTGAGTAGTCAATGTTATGTCAGTTTGAACACGACTTCACAGATTAACGCTTTAAATACAGAATGCTTTTAAACATGTGCATAGTTATCCTGCAGTTATATGCGGTCATCTTACAATGAGTTTTCCTACATTTTCCTACATTGCATAGCTTATGAAAAATGCAATATTTTTATGAAATAGATCGTAGACGGGTATAATATGTTCAAAAATACGCATCTAGTTAATGATTACAAATGATATTCAATCACGTGGTATAAACACTTCGCTTAGCTATCAGAGACTTTTCCCAGAAGTAGTTTATATGTATTCTAAAACAGTGGTACAAAACTGCATTTTAATGAACGAAGGATCTATTTCGGACTTTAGTTGGATGTAAAATTATTGCATCAGAACTTGCAGAAAATAAATGACAAATCGTGCATCATGTGCGGATTATTACACGTTCGAGAATTCCAATATCAATAAACATTTTCTCTACATACCCTTTCCTTAAAAGGCAATAGATGTGCATAATTAGACAAAAATTGCTCTCTCAGCTGTGTATGGCAATGAAATAGGGAAATAACCTAATGGAATTAACCTTATCTCGAAAAACATTTTTGTGTAATGACCTTTTAAAACGATTGCGATTAATATATCCTAACATCAGTAAAAATACGCAACGTTTAAAATAATGATTTTACTGGCCATCAATTGATGTACATTAATGAAAAGCATAGTTTCGTATATGTTCGATTTAATAATCTAGTAATCTAATTTTGAACATTGCTTTAATGGACAAAAAAGTGCAATTACTACAAGCACAACCCAATATAGTTACCAAAGTTATAATGACCATAAAGCCAGCTTCACGAAAACTCTGAAAGGAGAAAATTGCTTTCACTTGAGATTCTTAAATGGGATTTGAATGTAACAATAACAATCAAAGAAGGAGTTTTAGTTTCTTAGACGGGTTAAATGGATATTTAAGGTCTGCCCGCACAATAATTTTTAAATGTGCAGTGTTGTCGATTGCGTGTGCGAAAAAATGTATGCATACATATTTAGTTAAACTTAGGGTTATAGAGGCACCTTTGCATTTTGGTCATGAGAATTATGATTGTCGTTGCAAAATGTCATTTGAGAACAAAATTACCATGTTGCCGTGAAAGAAAAAATAACTGAACTACGCACTATTCGTGTCGTGGGTTTTATTTCAATTTCCATTACAGAATATCCCGATAATTCTGATATCCTAGTGAAATATTCGACAAACGCTGTCGTTCATTGGTGTATATTCTTTCCAGTAGGCTGAGCAATACTGAAACTATTAAATCAAGTTATTTAATAGAACGTACACTTATTTGCCTGCTGTCCGTCATTTAGATGCTCTGTATATAGTCTTCTTACAGGCCATTTTGGACAGAGAAATAATTGTTTACCTTTTGATGGATTTATTATTTGTAAGGTTCTAAAACTTGCATGAACACAAACAACAGACATCATTTGATAATGGCTTGGTGTGTCAAAAAATTATTACATTATAATAAATAATCCTAGTTTTCACCCAAATGGACACGTATAATGGCAATGATGAATCTGTCTTAGTTCCAAAATGTGCCAAACTATCAGTATGTATATGAAAGACCAGTATCAAGTCCACAATGAATTTCTAAGTCTTAATGATAGTTGTTTTAAATTTCAAAGCTAATGAAACACCACAGTGCCTTAAATTAACTTTCTACCTACTAAAATGAAAACAACTGTGTTACAATATATTTCTTAAAATAAAAGCAATAACGTCAAAGCAACAATACACTCTAAAGTTGTTCAGAAGCATTCTCAAATATTTTGGCTTTTATTTTATTCCTATTCTTGCGGCACTTGTGGTTATGAGTGCAAACTTAGTAATATGTGCTCCTATGTTGATATATTTGGAGCTTTCGCATGTAAAACAAGATGTCGTATTTGTATTCTCTACGGCCAAGCTTCACAAAACCTTACAATTATGGGTTGGTGTGCCGGTCTATTAAACTCACAATTGCATTGTTATAGCATTGGTTTACAGCTCATATTTAAATATTAGTATTTTATTGCATTATTTATTTGCTACCATTCTTACATTTTGGTGTTTTTGTCAGCATTAGTGTATGTTGCCATGTGGTGTTGTTGGTCAGCTTTAGTGTATGTTGTTCTGTGGTGTTGTTTGTCAGCATTAGTGTATGTTGCCCTGTGGTGTTGTTTGTCAACATTAGTGTATGTTGCCCTGTGGTGTTGTTTGCCAGCTTTAGTGTATTTTGCCGTGTGGTGTTGTTTGTCAGTTTGAGTGTATTTTGCCCTTAGCTGTTGTTTGTCAGCTTTAGTGTATGTTGCCATGTGGTGTTGTTTGTCAGCTTAAATGTATGTTGTTCTGTGATGTTGTTTGTCAGCATAGGTGTTAGGTTTCTTGCACCTGTTGTGGTTTCAGTTGTACTATCATTCATCATTGAAGAACTTTTAGAATATCAAATTAATCTTATTTATAACAGGCGCCTGATTTGACATGTTAAAGTAAGGACGGAATACTGAATTTCTCCCCACACGCAATATGTAGTATTTCAAGGAAAACAACCGATCACAACACTTTCATCTGAACTTTTTAAAGAGATCAATATATTTTAACTTGACTGGTATTGTTATTTTTTTTATAATTGGAAAATTTGACGATTCTAGAATTGAAAATGGTTAAGAATAGTATAGGAATATGAACATAAGTACATCTTATTTTATTTTCACGTCCGGTTTCTTCAATATTTTGTGTATTTCTAAATATTTTAGAAGTTTTTCTTACCTTAAAAGACAACAATAGATTCTGCTCTCTTGGACAGTTTTCGTATCAATTACGACCACATAGCATGATAAATGGTGGGGATAGACCGTATAGAAGACAGAGCTCGAATCATTAACGATCACTTATGCATACATGTTTTTGGAAAGAAGCAACAGAAGATATATCTCGTACCATGCACTACAACAGAAACGAATTGTCACTCTGAGAGCCATACTAGAAATTTGGCAGCGCCAGTTATCCTATGAATGTATCCAAGGTGTGCGCCAAATTTTTCATTTTGAATGCTAAAACAAGTATTCATCAAAATTGTGTTAGTTGACATATCATCAAGTATTTGCCTGTCTTTAGGTTGTTAAGTCAGTCTACTGATGTTATCAATATTCTACGACTACAATTATTTATAATCATCATAATAATGTTTTGTTGGTTGTCCTTTGGCTATTCTACTGAAAAGCGATAAATGAACATGAATCAAAGACGATTTTAAATTCAGAAGCATACCAACGCATTAGTAAGCGAGTGTGAAAAGGTAAAATCATACAGAAACTAAGTATCGAAGCCCGTATTTACAACACTTTTGTGAATTTAAACATAATTGAAAAAAACCTACCATTGCTGTGATGAGCTCTGTTGCATTAACTTTTCCGCGAAATCCGAATCCTACAGGATAAGCGTGGATTAGTGCTTACAGAAAGGCGAGCAGATTAAAGTAATAATCAGGCACCGCCCGATTTTGTTTACGCCTGTCGCGTCTAGGATTTGTTTTCTGTACTTGTTGTACATAGTATACGACTATTGGAATGTTAATGCATTAAATGAAAGTTTTAAGATAAGGATAAGTCGATTCCCGCTGACAAGAAATCATTTGTTAAGAAAAGAATCGTGAATGCAGCATTTCTTTGACATCAAATTTTCATCGTTTTTATATTGGTTCAGAATTTGACCTGAACTTGGACGTAAATTTATCCTAAGTTTATCGAAATATTGACGCCATAATTAATTATTGTCATCGGAAAAAAGTATTCCATTTTTCTTTACACAAACGCCTTTCATATAATTCCGAAATAATTTTAAGTCACTATGTTTCCAAAATGCACACATTCGTGATTAGGACATATATTTGTTATCAGAAAAAAAATAACATATTAAGCATGAAATTGACCACTGCTCAATTCCAAATTACTTCTTTGCGATCGGCCACAGGGCAAGGCTTATATGAAGAAAGATAACTGTAAAAAGCCTGAAATAAAATTAAATTAAATTAGAGCAGCTATAGGTTAACTATATTCTGATAAAATTTCTTCATATGTATGTAATGGTGTAAATACACATGTGTGAAATGTGTGAAGATAGGTGTAAAAAGACCTTACTCGATAGGGCATTCATAAACAGTATACACTTATAATTCAATAAATAACAGTATTATCTCCGGCTGGCTAAAGTAAAGTGACCATTACTGAAGATAAGTAAATTCAAGATTCTAAATATATTTACAAATTCTATCCAGGATGCCATGCGTAATGTGGACACATATATACAATAAAACACGAAGGTGTGTTTTTTCAGATGACTCCAATTATCAAGTTTTTCAAATCAAAAACATACCCCCAAAATGTATTATCAGATAAGCATACTTTTATTTACATAAAGAACATAAGTTATGCAAATCTATATGTTTCATATTGTTTACAAGATATTTTGGGATTATATAAAACCTGATAATATAAGTGAATAATACTTATAGCAATGTAATTTTGCAAAGTACAAATATAACAGCCCGCAAACATATATCTATTAAAACACATCGAAATAAACAGACTATACAGACTAAAACACAATTCCAAAAGTATTTTGGTGTAGACTTTTTTGTTAATTTTTGTCATGTTAACTATAAGAGCATTGACACCATCAAAACACGGTGAAAAGATTCTTAAATAATTCTCGTTGCCAC